>NC_059190.1:1328388-1652172 GCF_020631705.1 Daphnia magna | reverse complement strand
AAGACTCCCACGTCCTTGTCTAACTCCTAACCGGCCACCAGGCGGACAGCCGGACCATCTCTTCATGTTGTGGATGCAGCAAGCACCTGGCTACGGCGGGCCGGCGCTCTAATAATCCACGGTAGAAATGTCATCGATGGACTTTGCCGACTTCATTGGCATCCAGCGCTCCGGGCACCGCCGATTCCGGCTCGTGTCTATTCGAGCTCGAAGTCGGCAGCAAATCGCACCCGCTAACACCACCGCCACCGGACAGGACACCTCCTTGTTTAACCCGACTCCGATTCAACCTTTGGGTCTGTCCGGAACTCAGAACGTACAGTCAAATCAGCAGTCGGGCGGTCCGCCAGATTCGCGCGGTATGCCTGCTGTGCTTCGCTGGCTCCAGGTGGTCCATCGGCCACCGTGCAGATCGTCCTGCAACGTGACAAGGTCGGTGGCGAAGTCCTTCGCAGCAGCAGTCTCAGTTCGACAGGTTGCCCAATGCCCAATTTCACGGAATCACAGGCCAACAGGACCGATGGGCGGTGGAGGAAGTAGACAATATACGACAGCACCATCATTCCCAGCTCCGAGATGGGCGGACCCCGAGGTATAACAACTCTTCATTATCAGCCTCGTTCTCGGCGTCGGCGAAACTCAATCCCAACCGCTCCGGATTTCGCAACCAGAGGGGAGGTGGCAGTGGACCACGGCAGCGGGCGCCTGCAGCCCCAGAATGTACGGCGTTGGCAATCAGATCTCTTCCCTCCGTCTGGCTAAGCCTCAGTTCCAGCCAACGGTGGTGATATGAAACAACATCAGCACATGCCAAGCCAGACTTTCAGGACGGACTACCCTCCACCTATCAGTACCCACCGTTGCGCTTTCGCAACGGCCTTCATCGCATGATGAGATACCCCAGACCTGGGTATTAACCAGGATGTCTGGTCCACCTCCATCCACCCAAACGGGTGGGGATTGTCGATAAAATGTGTAGAATTTAATTTACAATTCATTTTTGAACAATTCTTTTTGTGTGTGTGTGTGTGTGACATTTTACCTGTCATGTAGACGGTAATTCGGGAGGACAGAACCATGATGCGTACAGGGCTTCTGGTGGCCCTCCGCAACACCAACAACGCTCAACACTCTCAACATCGTTTCATGCAGGACGATCGCTTACGCAAATTATTGAGGCCTGGTGTTGCCGAGCGAGCCATGACTAAATCGGACTCCCTGGATACTCGCGGAGCTGGTGGTGTCGGTTTTTGCCAGCTGACCTCGGTTTGTGGGGATATCACACCGCTGGCTGAATCTTGATGCCTGCAGTAGCGCAGGACCCATGGCACCTCCATCCGCTATGAATCATCCCTTTACCCCAGCACTCAGTCCCAATGATTGGATGGCACTTTCGGACTTCATCGTTGCTGTGTCATCTGCACCCAGCTCAAATGACGACGGAGGCGCTCATGTTGCAGCGGCAAGCGGGCATGTCTACCATCAACATCATCACACCTGCCGCTTTGCAGATGGGGCATGTCGGATGGAAATGAATCTCTGGATATGCAGTTTTCAGCACAGTCGGGGTCGGAATGAACCGGAGGGCCCAATTCGAATACGTATCACCAACACCATGGAGCCGCTTTTATAGATGGTATGCCTCACCAGGCATGCCTGGCGGACCGATGGGACCGTGTTTGCAGGCGGACCTGGAAGACAGCACCGGAGAGTTGACAGCGTGTGGAATGTGAGTTGGACCTGGCTCAGCATGATGAGAGTTGGCGCAACTCTATTGTGGAGCGATCAGCAACTCTCCTGATGCTAGCATAGTAGCTTTCTGTTTTGTGATTTCACTTTTTTTTCTTTTCTTTTCTTTGTGGTTTTTAAACAAGTGTGACATTTCTCTTTAATTTTAGGTTTGGTTGAAATGGGGCCAGCAATAAAACACATCTGCTATAGTAGTCAGTAGAACAATGATACAAAAAAAAGTAAAAGAGATGACCTTTAACAAACAACAGCAACAAAAATAACAGTTAGGATATTCATTGTATCTGGAAGGAAAGAGTCGACAAAATGTGAGCAATGGAATCTAGAAGATATTTGTCATGTATATATATTTTATTTTTATTTTTTTTCCCTTTTTTAAATTTTCATTTTCCTTTGTAATCTGACCTATTGATGAGCACAGCTATCTGAATTTTTGTTTGAATTATTAATCTATTAGAATTAAGATACAGTTCTTTGAGTTTAGATTAAAGCATACACAACAAAGCATAAAGCGTTGCTAAAGAGCCAAAAAACAAGAAAACTTAAACTTTTCGAAGATGAAAATGAATTCATCTGAAGAATTGCGCTAGTGTCTACAGAGTAGAATGGTCGGTTCTTTTTCCCTTTTCATTATAGTATTTTGGAACGCACCTAGAAGGCGAAACAACGTGCTGGAGGTACTTACGTAGATGGAACTCCGAAAGGCCTCTCGGATATGACCAATCGCGCATATGTTGGGAAAAAAACCCATATAGACCTCCCCCCTTTCCCTTATCCTGAAGTTTGCCAGTTTTCCGTCTTCCGACCCTTCCCTCTTGTTTTTCTTTAGCATTCTCTTGATTGTATTCGATTTTGCAAGCAAAACGTGCACAAAAGGTAGGAAGCGTTTTCTTTGTCAGATCGAATTTTGTGAATCATCTTGTGACAGCAATGTTTTTAACCTTACTGCCTTTCCAAGTTGATTTGCCCTCTTTGCACCTCTGTTTCTCTATTATCTCTCGTTTTTCATTTTTGATATAAATAACAGAGTTGACGATATCATTAGGATTACTGCCGAGCAGATTATGAATGTAGTTTTGTTTGGTGTGTTATTATTGTCCCCCTCTCTTCGCGCTTATTACATTAACTTTCTCTCTCCCGATCCTCTCACTGACTTCTCTTATGCTTCTCCATACCAGAATATTTTTTGTTTGATGTCGTTCAATTTCATAAACGGATAGGGGATATGCATCGTGTAGGCGCTGTTTGGTTTTCTACCTTGTTTTTCCATTTTATTTTTCTCATGACCTTTTATTTTCTTCTATTGCATGGTCCCATAATGCAGCGATTCCAATTCCTTTTCTCCTTTGCCTTACAATTTCCGTTGAAAAGACAGGATCATATCCAATCCCGTGTTATATGAAAACCGGCTGCTAGACCACTTCTCCCATACTCCCTTTCCCATTTGCTCGTTTTGCACTCAATTCATTTTTTTTTCACCTATGTTTTTAACACCAAGTGAAGGGTTGAGTAAAAATAAAACAAGAAAAATACTGCAATGACAAGGAGAAACTCCCCTATTAGGCCGTCTGGGAGGATAATCTAAAAGTAATCCAGGCAGTGAGGAAAAAAATTCCAACGGCGATATTGACCCAAGCAAGGCGTTGCCTTTGCCTGGTTCCAATTTGTTTTTTTTTTTTTCACTTTGAACATTGTCACGAATCTTTTAAGCAAAATCATCGAGCGTGCAATCTGGCTCCCTAAAGATGGCATTCAATAACGCGTTTTGAAGCATTTTGACCCATTTAACTTGCTGTTTTTGATTTTTACAGGCCTGTCCCTTTGTTCTATTTCTTCAAACGCGATTAAGTAATGGGCGTATCGGGGAATATCAAATCTTTTTCTCCCCCTTTAAGCTCCGATGTGGCTGGCTTTGTATAATTTAAAATTCAGGAAAAAAAAAAAAGGCAAAATCCCGTGACACACCTCGATATGATCAAATGTGACTGAATCTGAGTAGAAATGAAACTGGTGAAAATATGT
This sequence comes from Daphnia magna, assembly GCF_020631705.1. Lineage (NCBI taxonomy): Eukaryota > Metazoa > Arthropoda > Branchiopoda > Diplostraca > Daphniidae > Daphnia > Daphnia magna. The sequence goes on along the minus strand of NC_059190.1, from coordinate 1,648,401 downwards.
AGGAGTCAAGATCTTTGGACAATGCTTTATGAAAAAATTTTGAATCTTGAATTTATTTGCTATTGGAGATCGGAGTACAAGGGTGGAGTTGTTGCCTTTTCGATTTACATAAATTGCTTGAGCACTACATTTTTTTCGCAGAATGTCCTTTCTAAGGTCAGAAATAGTTCCAGTTTCCAAGGGCTATAAGCATTCAATGAGTCGTTGTCATAAAATCACCATCGCTTGTAAAATGGGTTGTAATCTTGCCTGTTCAAGCATACTGGACAAGAGATATTTTTTGCGCTATTTATGATTGAAAGAGAAAAAAAAGCCTGCTCTGGAACGCATTACGAATTAATATTTTTTATTGTAATCAGGCATTTAAACAACAAACGGCCTTCCTAATATTGCCGCTGGTGAAAGTGGATGCGATTGAACGGTTTTGAAAGCGATTTCCCGACAGTACCGAAAAATGACGCTGTATTGCTAAGTAAGGTTTCGAAATCAAGAAAGAGACACTGCAGGCTTACGATGGAAAAGTTCAATCGCCTTAAATATGATTTGGCACGAATGCGCGAATATAAATAAGTCGTACTGTAGAAGCTTGAAAAATTTTGAGATTGCAACTTGCTAAATTGACCGCACGTAAAAACAACTATTTCGTGGCATACCAGGAGACATGAGCTTTAGAGAGCCAGGGATTCGCGCTCTTTTTTTTTGAAATTTAAAAATAGGTGTTTCGAAAAACCTCGCAGGCCATCCTAAAGTCGTTGAGAACAACTAAAAAGGGTATCGGGACCTTAACGACGTCTGGAACACGTGCAATGTACCTTCCAGTCAAGGTAAGAGAAATTTTAATTACTGCCATTTTGGCGGGAGAAATATTGGCGTTAAAACTTTTAGCCTCTGATTGTAACTGTTGAACTTGGACAAAATGAAGGATTTGAATACTAGGAGACTTTGTTGGCGAGGTCGTATGAAATACGTCACGAATATCGTTCGATGGATCAAAACAATAAGAAGATCGAAAGCGAAAGTCTCGATGGACGTTACTTGGTCGCCATAAATTAAATCCGACGTCTCGACGGAGCAACATATCTTCCCAACCGACAGATATTTTCATCGGCCTATTTTCTCATGATGAAACTTCTTTCTAGTGATTAATTTCGTTTCCAAACTAATTTTTCAGTTACTCTCCTTTTTCTTATTTTATTTTAATACCATTTTATTTTTTTTGTTTGTTTGTTTATTTATTTCTTTCTTTTCTTTTAGAAAGCCAATGGAAAAGTTATATGCTGTGTCTGCGGCACAGGGCCGTCACCGCAGTCTAGAAAGATCGAAATAAGGAAACGCGAGCTAGGAAGGGCGATTTCAGAGGTAAATGGTTTCTGCACTTCACTTTGGTGAGTTCAGAATTGATATTTTCGTCAGCACATTGAAATCTATATTAAATGTTCCTCTGTGTTACCGACGGAAGGGCTGGATAGACGGTCAGACCCGGCCAAATTTTTGCTTCGCGAATGTTCGGATGCTTTTAAAATAGTTGCTAATTTTTCGGGTGTCCGCTTATCCGTGCGCATGCTGATTGATGGGAATATTCCACAATCCGATCATTTCCAGGACTGTTTTCATTTTGAAAAGCCCAATTAAAATCAAATATGCCGTCTTCCGTGCGGCTCTTTTCCTTTTACCCAAATGCGTGTCGCTCAATGTTTTTTTATTTTTTGCACCGTGGAGGAAATAGTTCAAGGCACTGATCCTTTTTCCCAAAATGGTAAAACTGGTTGCTATAGCATCCAGGAAATCGGTTCTTGTCGTATTGCTTCCTTTAAATGTTTCCCTGTTACGAATCCGAAAATGTTGTATCGTGCCTTTTTTATTTGCAAATAATAAAAAATGCCAAAAATTTAGCCGATGTCCAGTTTAAATGGCATTGAGATTCTCTCATTTTCGCCGAAAGCAACGCCAATAAAAAAAAAACTGTAATTCAGATTTCAGAAGCAGACTGTCTAACCCCAAACCCGTTGTTGACTGTCTCGCTCTGCCGACCAAAAAAGCTAAATCACGGTCACGATCAAAAGTCGCGACTTTAACTTCTGCCATACGAATCCTAAATCAGAATCGATCGACGCTCTTCGATCCACCAACCATACGGTTAAGCGCCTTGGTCGCCCAGTTCATTCGTCATTGTTTCTTGTCGACTCACCTAAATAATTCTACCTTATTCAGTCGGGCTCGAAATTATTTTATTTTTGAAAGCCCGGAAGGCTCCAGTGAAAGCGTATGAATGATGTATGGAAATGTCTATTACATGATGCGGCGCTGCCGATCCGAAACCGAACTGAACTCAGGCCTATTTCATATTAGTGGTAATTATGCACGATAGAAAGTGAGAAACTCTAGTCGTCACACCCTCTCCCTTTTCTCTTTTCAAGGTAAACATTTTAGTGTTTTCTTTATCATAAAGAAATCAAAATGGCACTGTCTTAATAGGGTATTTACCTTTGTATGTCTGTGACGGAATTTGGAGGCCACATCGTCTCTCCCGAGAATAGTATTAAACATTTTATTTTAAATGCCATGGGTCAAGATTCAAACGATCCTAATCGGGGTCGGCTAGATTCCTGTTGCAACCTCGGTTTGGGCTGCCATACAACCACGATGAAAAGGAAAAGAGGCCGCAGCTGCCCTCAGAATGAAAACGACCAACGCCCGCGGAGAAGAGCGCCACCATGCAGGATTGAGAGAGTACATTTAGTTGGTGTGCAACACGCTCCGCCCCCGGCGAGTCGAGCCAGTCATTGGCCGGGGTCTGGTGAGGTGGAGATACGTGCCGTTCGCTGAACAGGACTGAAAGTGGTCCTATCGTCCTCAGAAACATCTTTCCCGCCTTATTCTCGGTTCCCCTTTGCTCCTTTGCGGTTTCTCAGGGTATTTTGTCTGATTCGAAACGTCTGACACAATGCCGCCGCACTCGGAAAGAAGTGGTAGCGATCCTTTCACGGATGTCGTGGGCTACGGTGGCGGAAGCGTAGCCGTTCCATTTCTCCCCGTCATTTACGGAAGACGTCAGGGTGCGTACCGAGACAACAACAGTCGGATCAAGTGTTGCTCCAGCGAAACGTTCTCGCGTCTTCGACCCAGCAGCAGCGGGAGCAGCAGCGTGTCGACCCAGGTGCGCTTGCTGAGTCGGAATCAAATACTTCGATCGTCGGAACACCATCTCCCAACGACTGTAGCCATTCCGCAACCCGGTTGTGGTCAATTTTCACAAAGCTCAACACTGTTTTTCAGATCAAACCTGTTCATCTACGAAGGGCTATCGCACTAATTTTTGTTTTTACATGTTTTTTGTACATCAAAAGAGTAAAACAAAATCAAACAGTAGAACAAAAAACAAAAAAAAATTCGAAAAAGTAACTTCGATTGTCAGCTTGTTTTTGCAAAACAAAAGTATCGATTCTTATTTCACAGGTCAAGACGCATCAATCGCCTAAACATGAAAAGTCCCGATGACAGGCGGGAGTACATGGGTATTTCATGTTTTTTCTTTCAAATACAGATCATTTTGGTCAACGAACAACTTTCCCTTTTTTTTCCACTCCCACATGGCAGTATTATGATTTTTCTTTTGAAATCCGCCCGTTTGTTTCTTTATTTTTATTTTCTAGGACATTCTCTACATTGAACGCATATCATGACCAACTTGGGTAAAAACTTTCACGCTTTCTTTGAGAGTTTATGCTAGGCCAAATTGAACAGCTGTGACAACTACAGCACATTTGATGCCACAAGAAATTATTCAGAAACTGAAAACCAAAACAAGAAAACCACACTCTAATTAAAGTAAGAACGTGTCACGCATTAACCTCAATGTAATTTGCCTCTACAAGTGTGTGAGTCTATGCAAGCTCCCCAGATAAAGGTAGACAGTCTGGTCAGAGTACCCTGACCAGATTTGTGAACGTTCTATATATACCCTGGAAATTCCTAGAAAGATTGTGATCAACTACAGAAAACGGTAACCAGGCGGACAGCAATTTGAATTGACAAACTAAAAACTTTCTTAACCGGTTGGTTGTATCGTAAAAATTTTCCAGTCGCACAGCAATAAGACGATAGGAGTAGGAATTGCACAACAATCTGTTCAAAATGTCCTTTTCGTTTTCTTTGTCGTTTTAGCCTCTTTTGATGAACGAATTAAACAAAAACTCAGCCGCCAGACTCACTTGCTCAGATGGATCTCTTTCGCCTACTTCCTTTGTGGATGAAGTCCTTCAGCTAGTCCCAACAGCAATTTTTTTTCATGGCAGAACTAGCGCCATCAGCCTCTTGATTGTTTTTTGTTTCCAGGTTCGTGGGATCCATATCTGATTTTTTTATTGTTGTTTGTTGTTTCTAGCAACTAATTATTTTTTATTTCTCGTAGGGTTGCATGGCTATGTCGACGGGCTATCACTCACTTTTTGCTATGAAGCGAAAGATTTTACCGCTGCTGGCTCTCCTACGACTTATGTGGCATCTCCTTCAGCCTCTTGACTATTTACACCACCGGGATTCGTTACGCCTTCTGGTACCCAGAACATAAGGAACTCTTAGGATTGTTTGATCTGTTTTATATCCCTATCCCCCATAGGTCTGTCTACCGAGGACTACAGCTGCAGTTATTGCATTTCCATGATACCGATTTGAGGGCTGGTACGAACTATAGTCCGAATTATCAAGGGAACTTAGGACATTACTCCCAACGCTGGTGTCGCTTTATTTTGTTTATCCAGGCCTTTTCTTTGTCTGTTGGGGGTCATAAAAAGCCCCTATATGCAAAAAAACAAAAACGAAGCAACTGATGTAATGTACTATAACAACCCCAAAGTTAATGGACTATCAGGTTCCTCCATTCAAAAATGCACACTCGCTGAAATATGTTGCCATGGTGGGTGAATGAAATCGAAAGAGAAAGTTAAGTAGGTCAAAGTCACTACACGGCGTCCTTAGACAATATCAGCTCCAGCTGGAAGTAAGATCCAGTTTATGTGTGTGAAGAGAAAAGAGAAAACGAAAGTTGGTGTGGACGAAAGTTTTGCATCCGGTATAACAACGGTGCTAAACCTGTGCCCATCGTTTAAAGATGAAGCGATGCTGCAACGTAAGAATCAATTATAATTAACGCATCCATTTCTGAGATTCTAGCTTTAAAATCAAACTTTTTCTTCTTTTTGCAATTATTCACAAGAGATTCGAACAATCTTACATCACCGTAAGTGGAACTCTGTTAGTGAGTGGCCTTGGTCATATCCTCCAAACAACACCAAAATTTCTTACGGATCGAGTACAGCCTCACTCAAGCTTGATCTTCTTGTTTCGTGGAAGTTATTCCGGATTCCTTCCGTGCCTTCACTGGATTTGGCAGAATGGTGGATTAAGTACCCCAAATGTGTTTGTACGTTTTTGACGTCATTCGTTATTATTCTAACGTCTGTCAACTAAATTTTTTTTTTTTTTTTGCTCGCAGGATTTGGTTTGTAGCCAGATTGGTATCATGTACCTGATTTGTGGCTTAGCTTTATTCTTCTATGTCACCTAAAGTGTACCCGAGGTTTTGGTTCCCAGGTGAGGATACTTGTGTCTTTTGATTATATTTATGTCGTACTGCTACTTCGACATTCCTTGAAATCAACAGGTTCCGTTGACTTCATTGGTAGTTCACACCGGGTGAGTTGCGAATTCAGTCCAGCTTACATTGCTGCGCGAAATCGTTGATTAAATCGTTTTGTGTGCAAAAATTCTCGTATGTTACCTTTTGTTCTTTTGCAGGTGGTGGCATAATAAATTTTCTGGCTTTCTATCACTGGCAGACCGTCAGCAGAAGTATTTTGCCGATGTGCGATCCCATCACGGATGCTTTGGGTTTAATCAAATGGCAATTTCGTCTTCGTCGGTCTTCAACGTCACTGGCGAAAACGTTCCCCGTGGTGCCGTATTTTAGTGGTCAGATTTATAGCAGATTATTGGACGCGAGAATATCCTGTTATGTGGGCAGGCTATGTGATTAGTCCGGGATGCAATGGCTCAAACGTCGATTACACGTCGATTCGGTTTGTAAATTTGTTGCATTGTCATGATATGTACTTTCATTTTTATTTCACCATTCTTGATCATCGTCGCAGGACTTATAAGGTAATATCTATTGTTCACAAATTCGGTTCATTTTAAAAAGTAATAAAATCATATTTAAATAAATTACAAAGTCCTGTTTCTGTTGCCTCCCTTACAGTTAGTTGAGACAACACTTCGGAAGAAGTGTCAACGAAAAATTACAAACTTCATTTCTTTAAATAGAGCAGTAAAACATCCTACGTTGCACGTTCTCCAAAATGCGGAAATCTCATTTGTGTCCAGGAGTTCAGGTCTGCTGCAGGCTCAAAGCCGTCTTGTGGAGAAACCAACTGCTTCATGTTAAAAAAATGAAGTTTTCATAAATATAATTAAAGATTTTCCCTTTTCTTCCTAGCAGAGGGTACCTATTCATTTTTTCTTTTCAAATTTTTTCTAGTCCTAGTTCTATCTGGTTTATTTTTATTTAGCTATTGTTTGTGAATGGTTTGTTGTTCATCCCCTTGTAGCAGCAAATTTCTGGCAGCAAACGAAATTCTTCGGCTAAAAGAGACGAGCAACTTACAAAAAAAAAAATAAAATAAAAATAAAGTAGATATAACTGGAGCTAGAAAAAAATATTGGGAAATGAAAAGATGAATAGGGTACCCACTGCTTGGAAGAAAAGGGGGAAACTAAATTATAGTTATGAAAACTTAATTTTTAACGTGAAGAAGATGGTTTCTCCATAAGACGCTGCAGCCCAACTTGACACAACCAAATGAGATTTGCATTTATGGAAAACAGCGCAACGCAGGATGTTTACTGCTCTATAGCCCTTCCACTTTTGTGTTAGCGCACCAACTTCATTTATGGTTTTTAACATGTAAATGAAAAACTATGAGACCAATAGAAAAATAAACCTGATTTCCGTGATTTTCATTCAATTCTGAATCTAAATCATGTATTTTAAGCCAAATTTGAAATTTGGCCAAAAATGAAAAAGTGGGAAGGGTATAGCCTTTTCCACTTTTGTCAAAATCGGCCAAAAATGACATCTCTGGAAATTCTCCAAAAATCAGACGGCATAATCGAAATTGAACGCTGATTTCGATTTAGTGATTGGTTTTCTCTTTAGACTAGCCGTTTAAAAAATTAACGAAAACAGTTCTGTTAGCGCACCAACTTCATTTATGGTTTTTAACATGTAAATGAAAAACTATAAGACCAATAGAAAAATAAACCTGATTTCCGTGATTTTCATTCAATTCTGAATCTAAATCATGTATTTTAATCCCAATTTGAAATTTGGCCAAAAATGAAAAAGTGGGAAGGGTATAGCCTTTCCACTTTTGTCAAAATCGGCCAAAAATGACATCTCTTGAAATTCTCCAAAATCAGACGGCATAATCGAAATTGAACGCTGATTTCGATTTAGTGATTGGTTTTCTCTTTAGACTAGCCGTTTAAAAATTAACGAAAACAGTTCTGTTAGCGCACCAACTTCATTTATGGTTTTTAACATGTAAATGAAAAACTATAAGACCAATAGAAAAATAAACCTGATTTCCGTGATTTTCATTCAATTCTGAATCTAAATCATGTATTTTAAGCCAAATTTGAAATTTGGCCAAAAATGAAAAAGTGGGAAGGGTATAGCCTTTCCACTTTTGTCAAAATCGGCCAAAAATGACATCTCTTGAAATTCTCCAAAATCAGACGGCATAATCGAAATTGAACGCTGATTTCGATTTAGTCATTGGTTTTCTCTTTAGACTAGCCGTTTAAAAAATTAACGAAAACAGTTCTGTTAGCGCACCAACTTCATTTATGGTTTTTAACATGTAAATGAAAAACTATAAGACCAATAGAAAAATAAACCTGATTTCCGTGATTTTCATTCAATTCTGAATCTAAATCATGTATTTTAAGCCAATTTGAAATTTGGCCAAAAATGAAAAAAGTGGGAAGGGTATAGCCTTTCCACTTTTGTCAAAATCGGCCAAAAATGACATCTCTTGAAATTCTCCAAAAATCAGACGGCATAATCGAAATTGAACGCTGATTTCGATTTAGTGATTGGTTTTCTCTTTAGACTAGCCGTTTAAAAAATTAACGAAAACAGTTCTGTTAGCGCACCAACTTCATTTATGGTTTTAACATTTAAATGAAAAACTATAAGACCAATAGAAAAATAAACCTGATTTCCGTGATTTTCATTCAATTCTGAATCTAAATCATGTATTTTAAGCCAAATTTGAAATTTGGCCAAAAAGGAAAAAGTGGGAAGGGTATAGCCTTTCCACTTTTGTCAAAATCGGCCAAAAATGACATCTCTTGAAATTCTCCAAAAATCAGACGGCATAATCGAAATTGAACGCTGATTTCGATTTAGTGATTGGTTTTCTCTTTAGACTAGCCGTTTAAAAAAATTAACGAAAACAGTTCTGTTAGCGCACCAACTTCATTTATGGTTTTTAACATGTAAATGAAAACTATAAGACCAATAGAAAAATAAACCTGATTTCCGTGATTTTCATTCAATTCTGAATCTAAATCATGTATTTTAATACAATTTGAAATTTGGCCAAAAATGAAAAAAGTGGGAAGGGTATAGCCTTTCCACTTTTGTCAAAATCCGGCCAAAAATGACATCTCTTGAAATTCTCCAAAATCAGACGGTATAATCGAAATTGAACGCTGATTTCGATTTAGTGATTGGTTTTCTCTTTAGACTAGCCGTTTAAAAATTAACGAAAACAGTTCTGTTAGCGCACCAACTTCATTTATGGTTTTAACATGTAAAATGAAAACTATAAGACCAATAGAAAAATAAACCTGATTTCCGTGATTTTCATTCAAATTCTGAATCTAAATCATGTATTTTAAGCCAAATTTGAAATTTGGCCAAAAATGAAAAAAGTGGGAAGGGTATAGCCTTTCCACTTTTGTCAAAATCGGCCAAAAATGACATCTCTTGAAATTCTCCAAAAATCAGACGGTATAATCGAAATTGAACGCTGATTTCGATTTAGTGATTGGTTTTCTCTTTAGACTAGCCGTTTAAAAAATTAACGAAAACAGTTCTGTTAGCGCACCAACTTCATTTATGGTTTTTAACATGTTAAATGAAAAACTATAAGACCAATAGAAAAATAAACCTGATTTCCGTGATTTTCATTCAATTCTGAATCTAAATCATGTATTTTAAACAAATTTGAAATTTGGGCCAAAAAAAAAGTGGGAAAGGTATAGCCTTTCCACCTTTTTGTCAAAATCCAAAAAAAATGACATCTCTTGAAATTCTCCAAAAATCAGACGGTATAATCGAAATTGAACGCTGATTTCGATTTAGTGATTGGTTTTCTCTTTAGACTAGCCGTTTAAAAAATTAACGAAAACAGTTCTGTTAGCGCACCAACTTCATTTATGGTTTTTAACATGTAAATGAAAAACTATAAGACCAATAGAAAAATAAACCTGATTTCCGTGATTTTCATTCAATTCTGAATCTAAATCATGTATTTTAAGCCAAATTTGAAATTTGGCCAAAAATGAAAAAGTGGGAAGGGTTTGGCCCTCCCCCTTTTTTCAAAAAACGGCCAAAAATGACATCTCTTGAAATTCTCCAAAAAGACGGTATAATCGAAATTGAACGCTGATTTCGATTTAGTGATTGGTTTTCTCTTTAGACTAGCCGTTTAAAAAATTAACGAAAACAGTTCTGTTAGCGCACCAACTTCATTTATGGTTTTAACATGTAAATGAAAAAACTATAAGACCAATAGAAAAATAAACCTGATTTCCGTGATTTTCATTCAATTCTGAATCTAAATCATGTATTTTAAGCCAAATTTGAAATTTGGCCAAAAATGAAAAAGTGGGAAGGGTATAGCCTTTCCACTTTTGTCAAAATCGGCCAAAAATGACATCTCTTGAAATTCTCCAAAAATCAGACGGTATAATCGAAATTGAACGCTGATTTCGATTTAGTGATTGGTTTTCTCTTTAGACTAGCCGTTTAAAAATTAACGAAAACAGTTCTGTTAGCGCACCAACTTCATTTATGGTTTTTAACATTTAAATGAAAAACTATAAGACCAATAGAAAAATAAACCTGATTTCCGTGATTTTCATTCAATTCTGAATCTAAATCATGTATTTTAAGGCAAATTTGAAATTTGGCCAAAAATGAAAAAGTGGGAAGGGTATAGCCTTTCCACTTTTGTCAAAATCGGCCAAAAATGACATCTCTTGAAATTCTCCAAAAATCAGACGGTATAATCGAAATTGAACGCTGATTTCGATTTAGTGATTGGTTTTCTCTTTAGACTAGCCGTTTAAAAAATTAACGAAAACAGTTCTGTTAGCGCACCAACTTCATTTATGGTTTTTAACATGTAAATGAAAAACTATAAGACCAATAGAAAAATAAACCTGATTTCCAGTGATTTTCATTCAATTCTGAATCTAAATCATGTATTTTAAGCCAAATTTGAAATTTGGCCAAAAATGAAAAAGTGGGAAGGGTATAGCCTTTCCACTTTTGTCAAAATCGGCCAAAAATGACATCTCTTGAAATTCTCCAAAAATCAGACGGTATAATCGAAATTGAACGCTGATTTCGATTTAGTGATTGGTTTTCTCTTTAGACTAGCCGTTTAAAAAATTAACGAAAACAGTTCTGTTAGCGCACCAACTTCATTTATGGTTTTTAACATGTAAATGAAAAACTATAAGACCAATAGAAAAATAAACCTGATTTCCGTGATTTTCATTCAATTCTGAATCTAAATCATGTATTTTAAGCCAAATTTGAAATTTGGCCAAAAATGAAAAAGTGGGAAGGGTATAGCCTTTCCACTTTTGTCAAAATCGGCAAAAATGACATCTCTTGAAATTCTCCAAAAATCAGACGGTATAATCGAAATTGAACGCTGATTTCGATTTAGTGATTAGTTTTCTCTTTAGACTAGCCGTTTAAAAAATTAACGAAAACAGTTCTGTTAGCGCACCAACTTCATTTATGGTTTTTAACATGTAAATGAAAAACTATAAGACCAATAGAAAAATAAACCTGATTTCCGTGATTTTCATTCAATTCTGAATCTAAATCATGTATTTTAAGCCAAATTTGAAATTTGGCCAAAAATGAAAAAGTGGGAAGGGTATAGCCTTTCCACTTTTGTCAAAATCGGCCAAAAATGACATCTCTTGAAATTCTCCAAAAATCAGACGGTATAATCGAAATTGAACGCTGATTTCGATTTAGTGATTGGTTTTCTCTTTAGACTAGCCGTTTAAAAAATTAACGAAAACAGTTCTGTTAGCGCACCAACTTCATTTATGGTTTTTAACATGTAAATGAAAAACTATAAGACCAATAGAAAAATAAACCTGATTTCCGTGATTTTCATTCAATTCTGAATCTAAATCATGTATTTTAAGCCAAATTTGAAATTTGGCCAAAAATGAAAAAGTGGGAAGGGTATAGCCTTTCCACTTTTGTCAAAATCGGCCAAAAATGACATCTCTTGAAATTCTCCAAAATCAGACGGTATAATCGAAATTGAACGCTGATTTCGATTTAGTGATTGGTTTTCTCTTTAGACTAGCCGTTTAAAAAATTAACGAAAACAGTTCTGTTAGCGCACCAACTTCATTTATGGTTTTTAACATGTAAATGAAAAACTATAAGACCAATAGAAAAATAAACCTGATTTCCGTGATTTTCATTCAATTCTGAATCTAAATCATGTATTTTAAGCCAAATTTGAAATTTGGCCAAAAATGAAAAAGTGGGAAGGGTATAGCCTTTCCACTTTTGTCAAAATCGGCCAAAAATGACATCTCTTGAAATTCTCCAAAAATCAGACGGTATAATCGAAATTGAACGCTGATTTCGATTTAGTGATTGGTTTTCTCTTTAGACTAGCCGTTTAAAAATTAACGAAAACAGTTCTGTTAGCGCACCAACTTCATTTATGGTTTTTAACATGTAAATGAAAAACTATAAGACCAATAGAAAAATAAACCTGATTTCCGTGATTTTCATTCAATTCTGAATCTAAATCATGTATTTTAAGGCTAATTTGAAATTTGGCCAAAAATGAAAAAGTGGGAAGGGTATAGCCTTTCCACTTTTGTCAAAATCGGCCAAAAATGACATCTCTTGAAATTCTCCAAAAATCAGACGGTATAATCGAAATTGAACGCTGATTTCGATTTAGTGATTGGTTTTCTCTTTAGACTAGCCGTTTAAAAAATTAACGAAAACAGTTCTGTTAGCGCACCAACTTCATTTATGGTTTTTAACATGTAAATGAAAAACTATAAGACCAATAGAAAAATAAACCTGATTTCCGTGATTTTCATTCAATTCTGAATCTAAATCATGTATTTTAAGCCAATTTGAAATTTGGCCAAAAATGAAAAAGTGGGAAGGTAAAGCCTTTCCACTTTTGTCAAAATCGGCCAAAAATGACATCTCTTGAAATTCTCCAAAAATCAGACGGTATAATCGAAATTGAACGCTGATTTCGATTTAGTGATTGGTTTTCTCTTTAGACTAGCCGTTTAAAAAATTAACGAAAACAGTTCTGTTAGCGCACCACTTCATTTATGGTTTTTAACAGAAAATGAAAAACTATAAGACCAATAGAAAAATAAACCTGATTTCCGTGATTTTCATTCAATTCTGAATTAAAATTTATATTATAAATAATTTTAAATTTTTTCAAAAAAAAAAAAGTGGGAAAGGTATAGCCTTTCCACTTTTGTCAAAATCGGCCAAAAATGACATCTCTTGAAATTTTCCCAAAAATCAGACGGTATAATCGAAATTGAACGCTGATTTCGATTTAGTGATTGGTTTTCTCTTTAGACTAGCCGTTTAAAAAATTAACGAAAACAGTTCTGTTAGCGCACCAACTTCATTTATGGTTTTTAACATGTAAATGAAAAACTATAAGACCAATAGAAAAATAAACCTGATTTCCGTGATTTTCATTCAATTCTGAATCTAAATCATGTATTTTAAGCCAAATTTGAAATTTGGCCAAAAATGAAAAAGTGGGAAGGGTATAGCCTTTCCACTTTTGTCAAAATCGGCCAAAAATGACATCTCTTGAAATTCTCCAAAATCAGACGGTATAATCGAAATTGAACGCTGATTTCGATTTAGTGATTGGTTTTCTCTTTAGACTAGCCGTTTAAAAAATTAACGAAAACAGTTCTGTTAGCGCACCAACTTCATTTATGGTTTTTAACATGTAAATGAAAAACTATAAGACCAATAGAAAAATAAACCTGATTTCCGTGATTTTCATTCAATTCTGAATCTAAATCATGTATTTTAAGCCAAATTTGAAATTTGGCCAAAAATGAAAAAAGTGGGAAGGGTATAGCCTTTCCACTTTTGTCAAAATCGGCCAAAAATGACATCTCTTGAAATTCTCCAAAAATCAGACGGTATAATCGAAATTGAACGCTGATTTCGATTTAGTGATTGGTTTTCTCTTTAGACTAGCCGTTTAAAAAATTAACGAAAACAGTTCTGTTAGCGCACCAACTTCATTTATGGTTTTTAACATGTAAATGAAAACTATAAGACCAATAGAAAAATAAACCTGATTTCAGTGATTTTCATTCAAATTCTGAATCTAAATCATGTATTTTAAGCCAAATTTGAAATTTGGCCAAAAATGAAAAAGTGGGAAGGGTATAGCCTTTCCACTTTTGTCAAAATCGGCCAAAAATGACATCTCTTGAAATTCTCCAAAAATCAGACGGTATAATCGAAATTGAACGCTGATTTCGATTTAGTGATTGGTTTTCTCTTTAGACTAGCCGTTTAAAAAATTAACGAAAACAGTTCTGTTAGCGCACCAACTTCATTTATGGTTTTTAACATGTAAATGAAAAACTATAAGACCAATAGAAAAATAAACCTGATTTCAGTGATTTTCATTCAATTCTGAATCTAAATCATGTATTTTAAAAGCAATTTGAAATTTGGCCAAAAATGAAAAAGTGGGAAGGGTATAGCCTTTCCACTTTTGTCAAAATCGGCCAAAAATGACATCTCTTGAAATTCTCCAAAAATCAGACGGTATAATCGAAATTGAACGCTGATTTCGATTTAGTGATTGGTTTTCTCTTTAGACTAGCCGTTTAAAAAATTAACGAAAACAGTTCTGTTAGCGCACCAACTTCATTTATGGTTTTTAACATGTAAATGAAAAACTATAAGACCAATAGAAAAATAAACCTGATTTCAGTGATTTTCATTCAATTCTGAATCTAAATCATGTATTTTAAGCCAAATTTGAAATTTGGCCAAAAATGAAAAAGTGGGAAGGGTATAGCCTTTCCACTTTTGTCAAAATCGGCCAAAAATGACATCTCTTGAAATTCTCCAAAAATCAGACGGTATAATCGAAATTGAACGCTGATTTCGATTTAGTGATTGGTTTTCTCTTTAGACTAGCCGTTTAAAAAATTAACGAAAACAGTTCTGTTAGCGCACCAACTTCATTTATGGTTTTTAACATGTAAATGAAAAACTATAAGACCAATAGAAAAATAAACCTGATTTCAGTGATTTTCATTCAATTCTGAATCTAAATCATGTATTTTAAGCCAAATTTGAAATTTGGCCAAAAATGAAAAAGTGGGAAGGGTATAGCCTTTCCACTTTTGTCAAAATCGGCCAAAAATGACATCTCTTGAAATTCTCCAAAAATCAGACGGTATAATCGAAATTGAACGCTGATTTCGATTTAGTGATTGGTTTTCTCTTTAGACTAGCCGTTTAAAAAATTAACGAAAACAGTTCTGTTAGCGCACCAACTTCATTTATGGTTTTTAACATGTAAATGAAAAACTATAAGACCAATAGAAAAATAAACCTGATTTCCGTGATTTTCATTCAATTCTGAATCTAAATCATGTATTTTAAGCCAAATTTGAAATTTGGCAAAAAAAAAAAAAGGGGAAGGGTATAGCCTTTCCACTTTTGTCAAAATCGGCCAAAAATGACATCTCTTGAAATTCTCCAAAAATCAGACGGTATAATCGAAATTGAACGCTGATTTCGATTTAGTGATTAGTGTTTTCTTTAGACTAGCCGTTTAAAAAATTAACGAAAACAGTTCTGTTAGCGCACCAACTTCATTTATGGTTTTTAACATTTAAATGAAAAACTATAAGACCAATAGAAAAATAAACCTGATTTCCGTGATTTTCATTCAATTCTGAATCTAAATCATGTATTTTAAGCCAAATTTGAAATTTGGCCAAAAATGAAAAAAGTGGGAAGGGTATAGCCTTTCCACTTTTGTCAAAATCGGCCAAAAATGACATCTCTTGAAATTCTCCAAAATCAGACGGTATAATCGAAATTGAACGCTGATTTCGATTTAGTGATTGGTTTTCTCTTTAGACTAGCCGTTTAAAAAATTAACGAAAACAGTTCTGTTAGCGCACCAACTTCATTTATGGTTTTTAACATGTAAATGAAAAACTATAAGACCAATAGAAAAATAAACCTGATTTCCGTGATTTTCATTCAATTCTGAATCTAAATCATGTATTTTAAGCCAAATTTGAAATTTGGCCAAAAATGAAAAAGTGGGAAGGGTATAGCCTTTCCACTTTTGTCAAAATCGGCCAAAAATGACATCTCTTGAAATTCTCCAAAAATCAGACGGTATAATCGAAATTGAACGCTGATTTCGATTTAGTGATTGGTTTTCTCTTTAGACTAGCCGTTTAAAAAATTAACGAAAACAGTTCTGTTAGCGCACCAACTTCATTTATGGTTTTAACATGTAAATGAAAAACTATAAGACCAATAGAAAAATAAACCTGATTTCCGTGATTTTCATTCAATTCTGAATCTAAATCATGTATTTTAAGCCAAATTTGAAATTTGGCCAAAAATGAAAAAGTGGGAAGGGTATAGCCTTTCCACTTTTGTCAAAATCGGCCAAAAATGACATCTCTTGAAATTCTCCAAAAATCAGACGGTATAATCGAAATTGAACGCTGATTTCGATTTAGTGATTGGTTTTCTCTTTAGACTAGCCGTTTAAAAAATTAACGAAAACAGTTCTGTTAGCGCACCAACTTCATTTATGGTTTTTAACATGTAAATGAAAAACTATAAGACCAATAGAAAAATAAACCTGATTTCCGTGATTTTCATTCAATTCTGAATCTAAATCATGTATTTTAAGCCAATTTGAAATTTGGCCACCAAAATGAAAAAAGTGGGAAGGGTATAGCCTTTCCACTTTTGTCAAAATCGGCCAAAAATGACATCTCTTGAAATTCTCCAAAAAATCAGACGGTATAATCGAAATTGAACGCTGATTTCGATTTAGTGATTGGTTTTCTCTTTAGACTAGCCGTTTAAAAATTAACGAAAACAGTTCTGTTAGCGCACCAACTTCATTTATGGTTTTTAACATGTAAATGAAAAACTATAAGACCAATAGAAAAATAAACCTGATTTCAGTGATTTTCATTCAATTCTGAATCTAAATCATGTTTTTTAAAAAATTTGAAATTTGGCCAAAAATGAAAAAGTGGGAAGGCTTCTTTGTAAACTTTCCCACTTTTGTCAAAATCGGCCAAAAATGACATCTCTTGAAATTCTCCAAAAATCAGACGGTATAATCGAAATTGAACGCTGATTTCGATTTAGTGATTGGTTTTCTCTATTAGACTAGCCGTTTAAAAAATTAACGAAAACAGTTCTGTTAGCGCACCAACTTCATTTATGGTTTTTAACATGTAAATGAAAAACTATAAGACCAATAGAAAAATAAACCTGATTTCCGTGATTTTCATTCAATTCTGAATCTAAATCATGTATTTTAAGCCAAATTTGAAATTTGGCCAAAAATGAAAAAGTGGGAAGGGTATAGCCTTTCCACTTTTGTCAAAATCGGCCAAAAATGACATCTCTTGAAATTCTCCAAAAATCAGACGGTATAATCGAAATTGAACGCTGATTTCGATTTAGTGATTGGTTTTCTCTTTAGACTAGCCGTTTAAAAAATTAACGAAAACAGTTCTGTTAGCGCACCAACTTCATTTATGGTTTTTAACATGTAAATGAAAAACTATAAGACCAATAGAAAAATAAACCTGATTTCAGTGATTTTCATTCAATTCTGAATCTAAATCATGTATTTTAAGCCAAATTTGAAATTTGGCCAAAAATGAAAAAGTGGGAAGGGTATAGCCTTTCCACTTTTGTCAAAATCGGCCAAAAATGACATCTCTTGAAATTCTCCAAAAATCAGACGGTATAATCGAAATTGAACGCTGATTTCGATTTAGTGATTGGTTTTCTCTTTAGACTAGCCGTTTAAAAAATTAACGAAAACAGTTCTGTTAGCGCACCAACTTCATTTATGGTTTTTAACATGTAAATGAAAAACTATAAGACCAATAGAAAAATAAACCTGATTTCAGTGATTTTCATTCAATTCTGAATCTAAATCATGTATTTTAAGCCAAATTTGAAATTTGGCCAAAAATGAAAAAGTGGGAAGGGTATAGCCTTTCCACTTTTGTCAAAATCGGCCAAAAATGACATCTCTTGAAATTCTCCAAAAATCAGACGGTATAATCGAAATTGAACGCTGATTTCGATTTAGTGATTGGTTTTCTCTTTAGACTAGCCGTTTAAAAAATTAACGAAAACAGTTCTGTTAGCGCACCAACTTCATTTATGGTTTTTAACATGTAAATGAAAAACTATAAGACCAATAGAAAAATAAACCTGATTTCAGTGATTTTCATTCAATTCTGAATCTAAATCATGTATTTTAAGCCAAATTTGAAATTTGGCCAAAAATGAAAAAGTGGGAAGGGTATAGCCTTTCCACTTTTGTCAAAATCGGCCAAAAATGACATCTCTTGAAATTCTCCAAAAATCAGACGGTATAATCGAAATTGAACGCTGATTTCGATTTAGTGATTGGTTTTCTCTTTAGACTAGCCGTTTAAAAAATTAACGAAAACAGTTCTGTTAGCGCACCAACTTCATTTATGGTTTTTAACATGTAAATGAAAAACTATAAGACCAATAGAAAAATAAACCTGATTTCAGTGATTTTCATTCAATTCTGAATCTAAATCATGTATTTTAAGCCAAATTTGAAATTTGGCCAAAAAAAAAGTGGGAAGGGTATAGCCTTTCCACTTTTGTCAAAATCGGCAAAAAATGACATCTCTTGAAATTCTCCAAAATCAGACGGTATAATCGAAATTGAACGCTGATTTCGATTTAGTGATTGGTTTTCTCTTTAGACTAGCCGTTTAAAAAATTAACGAAAACAGTTCTGTTAGCGCACCAACTTCATTTATGGTTTTTAACATGTAAATGAAAAACTATAAGACCAATAGAAAAATAAACCTGATTTCAGTGATTTTCATTCAATTCTGAATCTAAATCATGTATTTTGCACAATTTGAAATTTGGCCAAAAATGAAAAAGTGGGAAAGGTATAGCCTTTCCACTTTTGTCAAAATCGGCCAAAAATGACATCTCTTGAAATTCTCCAAAAATCAGACGGTATAATCGAAATTGAACGCTGATTTCGATTTAGTGATTGGTTTTCTCTTTAGACTAGCCGTTTAAAAAATTAACGAAAACAGTTCTGTTAGCGCACCAACTTCATTTATGGTTTTAACATGTAAATGAAAAACTATAAGACCAATAGAAAAATAAACCTGATTTCAGTGATTTTCATTCAATTCTGAATCTAAATCATGTATTTTAAGTAAATTTGAAATTTGGCCAAAAAAAAAAAAAGTGGAAAGGTATAGCCTTTCCACTTTTGTCAAAATCGGCCAAAAATGACATCTCTTGAAATTCTCCAAAAATCAGACGGTATAATCGAAATTGAACCTGATCTATTTCGATTTAGTGATTGGTTTTCTCTTTAGACTAGCCGTTTAAAAATTAACGAAAACAGTTCTGTTAGCGCACCAACTTCATTTATGGTTTTTAACATGTAAATGAAAAACTATAAGACTAATAGAAAAATAAACCTGATTTCAGTGATTTTCATTCAAATTCTGAATCTAAATCATGTATTTTAAGCCAATTTGAAATTTGGCCAAAAATGAAAAAGGGGAAGGGTATAGCCTTTCCACTTTTGTCAAAATCGGCCAAAAATGACATCTCTTGAAATTCTCCAAAATCAGACGGTATAATCGAAATTGATCGCTGATTTCGATTTAGTGATTGGTTTTCTCTTTAGACTAGCCGTTTAAAAAATTAACGAAAACAGTTCTGTTAGCGCACGAACTTCATTTATGGTTTTTAACATGTAAATGAAAAACTATAAGACCAATAGAAAAATAAACCTGATTTCCGTGATTTTCATTCAATTCTGAATCTAAATCATGTATTTTAAGCCAAATTTGAAATTTGGCCAAAAATGAAAAAGTGGGAAGGGTATAGCCTTTCCACTTTTGTCAAAATCGGCCAAAAATGACATCTCTTGAAATTCTCCAAAAATCAGACGGAATAATCGAAATTGAACGCTGATTGTGATTTAGTGATTGGTTTTCTCTTTAGACTAGCCGTTAAAAAAATTAACGAAAACAGTTCTGTTAGCGCACCAACTTCATTTATGGTTTTTAACATGTAAATGAAAAACTATAAGACCAATAGAAAAATAAACCTGATTTCCGTGATTTTCATTCAATTCTGAATCTAAATCATGTATTTTAAGCCAGAATTTGAAATTTGGCCAAAAATGAAAAAGTGGGAAGGGTATAGCCTTTCCACTTTTGTCAAAATCGGCCAAAAATGACATCTCTTGAAATTCTCCAAAAATCAGACGGCATAATCGAAATTGAACGCTGATTTCGATTTAGTCATTGGTTTTCTCTTTGACAGTGAGGTAAAACATAGTTAGAGAAGAAAACAATATTTTAAAAGTGAAATGGTTGGTTTTCCCATAAAACGCTGTAGACAGCGTACCACAGATTGGACACAAATTTGATTTTCGCATTTGCGGAGAATGCGCAACGTAGGATTTCCAACTGATCCATAAAGGAAAAAAGTATTTTGTATTTGTATTTGTATTTGTATTTGATTTTATTTGGTATTTGAGGTTTTGGGAGAAAAAATGTATTTTGAAGGACGAGTATTTTAAAATATAGTATTTGTATTTTTTAAATACTCGTTTTTTTCAAATACGATACACTGTTAATTTGTCGGGCTTATTTAAAATCCTGGCCGAACTTCATTTCCACTAGATGGCGTTGGAGATTATCAGCCCCTAGTGTCTAAACTCTAAAGTAAAATCATGGTAAAATCGAACTAACTTGTGTTTTTTTGTCATGTGATTGTTGTTTACTCTGTTGGAACGTTGAAAACGTGTATTTCAGTTACCCTCGTCTCAACAGTATTATTATTTTTAATGGTTATTTTAACCTCTACCCCTATGCACTACTTTGTTGCCTACACGAAATGTCAGCTGTTGCAGTTGGGTTTAGAATAAGGTAATGTTAACATACTTTTGGAAAACCAGGTCTTGTGTTGTATCATTCTGGGTAAAGTCATTGTTACAAGCAGAACTATGCATGATATGTGGTGAAAATTGATGGTTTTTACATTTTCAATCAACAGCCAGGTTTCAGGATAATTAAGCACATACTACTTTTACATATACAACGTATTAATGTAATTTTGCTTCAGTTCTCTAGATATTTTTGGGTATATATGTTCCTGAATTAGTTCCAGCAGTTCCAGTTTGAAGTTGTGAATGTTTTATGGGCTTATCTAATTCCTACCTTTAAATAGAAATGAATTGATTTGTAAATTATAATCATTGGGTGTGTTCTGTTGTGAACTCTACTCTATACATGCCATTACTTATTGCATAATTTTATTACTTTGTGAATCAATTGTAACTTATTTTTAATTAAAATGCAGATCTTCATGCAGCCTTCTGTTGATGTTCATTCAAAAATTCACATGGAAAGTACTAATTTCTCAATGAAACTAGGTATTCAAAGCTTGTAACTAAACATTTATTTTTATTGAAATAAACCTCAGAAATTCTTACAAGATGTGCTATTGACTGCCAATATTCTACTTCAGTTGGATCTCCAATTTACTGAGAAACTTTCTCTTCGAATTATGGTTAATAAAGAATTTATTTAATGTAAGTTTTATTGTTTTGTTCAAGGACGTTTTGCATTGATATTATTTTGATGTGTACCGCTCTAGAATTAGTAGTATTAGAATATCAATGTAGTTATCGCAATAAAAAATTACCAATTCTTGTTTGAACTTGCTTTTTTTCTAAATTGGAAAACGAGATGGCGCTGCTGCTCCTTTATACTTGTTATGTGATCAAGCTCTATGTGACTAGTGAAAACCGTATCCCAATATTTGTTAATTATATTACATTCCTATTTAAAGTTCGATCAAATCAAATGGTTTGTTATCTACTATCAAGTGTTTTTCAAGTGAAGCATATCAATGGATTATTTTGTGTGTAACAGGTAATTTTGTTATGCCTGCTGCCAAATCCAAAAACTCTTAGCAACTTGTCACTTAGAGATTCCATCATGCTTTTCTATTGCTCATTAGGAGGTATTGTACTTAAATTTTGACAATAAGAATCCAATTTGCATGATTCTGCTTTGATGAAGTAGCTCGTTAAACTAAAATCGAAAAGGATGCTGACTTGCAATCTTCTTGTCATTTCCACTGAGCCGGTCAAGTGGCATGATTTAGTTTTGAGGGTTGAGGTATTAGACTCATATTATGGCATTCAGTGTCAAAGTTTGCATGCTTCTGTGTTTACTTCTAGCTCGTAAACTGAAAGTGCAAAGGATGCTGGCTCTGAAGGAAGATCATTCTTGACCCACTCATCTTGTGTAAGTTCCAATGTGAAAAATGCATCATATTCTTCTCTGTATTGCCAATGATTATCAACAACCAGATCAGCAGTCTTCTTTTATTTCTACTCTGATGGCCAACACACATAGATGTGAACCTCAGAACTACTACTCCTTGGTATTTCAAGTTTCTTTCTTCTCTAGTATTGCTTGTTAAAATTTCAATATGTTATCGTAGGACTGCCAACCCAACGTGTCTAAAAAAATTGCCGGCCCTACAATTTTGACAACAGGCGTATGTAAAAAAAGCCCCTTCTTCACCTCGCCCGTCATCGCTTTGCCCGTCACCGAATCGCCCGTCATCGCTTTGCCCGTCATCGCTTTGCCCGTCGTCGAATCGCCCGTCATCGCTTTGCCCGTCGCCGAATCGCCCGTCATCGCTTTGCCCGTCGCCGAATCGCCCGTCATCACTCTGCCCGTCGCCCCATCTTCCCCTCGCCCGGTCACCCCGTCGTCGCATCGTGGTCGCCCGGTCGCCCCGTCTTCGCCTCGTGGTCGCCCCGTCATCGTGGTATCATTGTTTTATGTAATGTGTGTGTGTGTTAAGTGTAGTGCTAATTAACCCGTTGGCTGCCACCCACTTTGATCCCCTTTTTTTAGCTTGTTAGGGTCCGGCAGCGCTGTTCTGCCCAATGGTCTATATGCCATGGGTGGGACAGTTGCACAAGCCGTGTGGCTCAAAGTCGATCGTCGAGGCAATGCACCATTAGGAACTCCCCCTTGTCGATGCGGTGATGGTTGCCTGGGGTGTGCATTCCCGTAATGGCTTCCATCATCGTGTCAGCCCGGACTTGTCTTCGGACAAGTCCCCCTTGGTCGCGATCTTTCTGATGGCGATGTAGCTAGCGTAGTATGTAGTGGCGTGGCAGCCAACGGGTTAGTTGTATTTGTGTATGTATGTATTGTATATTATGTTGTATTGTATTATGCTGTAAACCAAGTGGTGGAATTGTGGGTGGATGGAGGGACAATAAAAGCTTTTTACATCTACTTCACTTTTGTATTTATTTGTAAGGATGTAACTTATTAATGTTTTGGGGGTTTGAACCCTAGACTTTAAGCATGCCACTCCAATGCTGTACCATTCAGCTAACTGTGATGTGTTTGTTTGCACTTATCTTTTGTTAAAAACCTTGTATGTAGTGCATGAATGAAAATGAAAATTATAGATTTGATTACTTTTAATAGGTTTTTACTTCTTGCACGCTTTTGACATCAGAAATTTTATCAATTTCCATATTTAACTGCACGGGGTTTTGAACCCAGATCATTCGGCATACCAATTCGGTATTCTACCATTGAGCTATGACTGGTGTACTTGGAAAATTCAACTTTTTAATGTTTGTGGGCAGGAGTGTAGATAGCCTATTTAATTTGATTCCTACAATCGTTGCAAGGAGTTTTATTGAAACGAAAGATAGCATTAATTATAGTGTAACTTAAACAGGAATCGAACCCGAGACTTTTGATTTTCCAAGCCGATGCTCAACCATTGAGCCATGAGATAGAATTATTTGTTGACTGTACAATCATGTCATCTAGTTGCAGTAAATAGATATATGATACAATGCTAGTGTAATAAATTTTCATTTCAACTTATTTTTTATTTAAATCTATAATTTACTCAAAAACGAAAAAGTGGGAAGGCTTCTTACGTCTTACGTGTATCGTACCACTTCTACGATAAATCCCGTTTTTTATATTGAGTCGTGGTCGCAAATTTTTTAAATATTTCGTCACAAAATGTTGTGTCATGCTCAAGCTTTTAGCTAGGAAACAAGGCAGGTTTAACTTTCGAATACATATTAAATTAACACTTATCCGCATGGGGAGTGACAAAAAATTAACCACACAGTTTGAATATTATATTGAGGTACTTAAATCAAGTACGTAAAAAATTCAATACTTTTCCATGGGTATTCCCTTCGTTCTGAAAATGAATGTATCTGCTTCTGCTGTTACCACTCAAACTGTTCCTTGATTCAAACCGAAGAAATTCTGTTGAACAATAAAATGCACGCACTGGAGAATGATATTACGTTCGTGCAGAATTTCACCTTGCAACAGCTGTAAAAATTTTAATCTTGGTAAGATCTAATGTTTCAGGCTAATAAATTTTAAAATTACAACCTTTTGCAGGAGTGTCAGCCTCTTTGGGTGAACAAGCTCTTTAACAGCTGGTACAGTTACAGCACTTTTTGTGTTTTTCCCTTCTTCCTACGCTTAATGGGTTTCGGGGACGTTCCCTGGGGCAATTCATAGCAGGCTTTTCAGCATCTTTTATAATTAATTTCGCTTTTTTAGCATCTAGAACATGGGAGAAATAGTAGATAAGCACATATGAATAAGAAGTTAGCTGAGTTTTAGCTTCACCTGCGATGTTGTCTTCGGAATCAGAGGCATAGCTTATCAAATTGGCCAACGCATTACTAGCAGGTAGTACTCCGGAGTAAATTTTTTCCTTATTCTCCATTACTATTTCACCATCGAGGTTCTGTTTAATGTTTACTAAAACCATAAATTTTATATAAGCACATCATAAAGGTAAATTGTGTTATAAACCCTGTTGAGGTAAAATTCAATAAAACCTATACTTGATTCTGGTGTCTTTGTACTGTTGAATGGTTTCGTTTCATTTGGTATTGAAACATTTTGTGAAAATTCAGGTTCGGATTGCTGATGTGGCATGTTGTTACTTTTTTTTTCTGTTTTATCATTATCCTTCCTGTTCTGATTTCTTCTTGCATCCCATCCTCTTCCCCTATCTCCTTTCTCTTGCTGTTTTCTATTTTTGGCTGCAAAATTTATTTAAAAATGAAACTAAAAAGCATTGCATTGACACTTCATACCAAATTTTTTTTTTTGTTCATACAGAAGTTCTCCTCTTTCTAATCTTTCTTTCTGCTCAGCTTGTCTACGTGCAACATTGGTTGTAGAGGGAAATCGGCTACAAGATAGAGTTAATAGCAATAAAATTTAAATGGAATGATTATTATAAAATAATACTTTCGTCTTTCTTCTCTCCATTTTTGTATTTCCTCTGGGGTGTTTAGCCTCATTATTTGTTCAGCAAGGCCTGTCTCATGTTGCATTTGTATATGCTTCTCCACAATTTTAGGATGGGCCACAAATGTGCATCCATTTATTCCACAGGGAATGTGCTCAGATATGTGAATGTTTAAAAGTTCATGAGATCTAAATGAACGATCACAACGATCACACGAGAAAGGTTGAAATTGTGAGCTTTGAAAGTTGCCTTTTTGGAGGTCAAACGTCTTTTGTTTCGTATCATTTTGATACATCTTTGTCACACTATCACCACTATACTGAGGTTGAGGTGCGTGTGGCAATCCTGGGCCAGGATTTAAATTTGTATTTTGGGGTGAATAAACAGGTGTAAAACTTGGTTTAGGAAGTGTGCCACAGGCAAAAGGATTAGGTAATGCCATTTGAAATCACAAAGAGCTCACACCGTTTGGGAACATCTAAAGTTTTCTTAACAAGTAAATTTAAAGACTTTTGAGCAAACGTATTTTAGTAAGAATAAAGTCTCGAAAACCACGTCCACATGTGCTCCAGCTCTTTAAATCCTGAAAAACAAATGAAATTGTAGTCTGCTAATAAATGTGCTTCGGCAACGTTGCCACATCATTGGGTATATCATTCATTAATCATTATTAATTTATTATCAGAGTCATAGAGGGAGTTGGCTATTAATAAATTTATACTCTGTTATTATGTTGAAGGGGGGGGGGAATTTCCGGGCCCCTATGACTCTGGTAATTGTAACTTGTAAGTTGTAACTTTTAACTTGTAAATATCTCCGCATGGTGCAGATCAATCGGACGAAGTAAGCCCGAGCAGAATCCTAGATTATCTATGACTCTGGTCACAGAGTCATAGATTACGAGTACTCAAACCAGAGTCATGGAACCCATGACTGGTTTCCAATTTCCATGACTCTGCTCAAACGCCTGTAAATAAGCCACGCTCAACATCGCTTTTCGTGAAGTCGATTTTTATGGCTTTTTCTGGCTTGCTCCCCTCGAAAGTGCTGCACCATGCGGAAGTAAGGCCCAACGTCACTTCTTACAAACCAGATTTTTTTTATCTCGCTCCCTCCCAAGGTTCTGCACCAGGCGGAGTTCTGATTGCAGTAACAAGAAAGATAGAGTTTTTGAATACTTGCACCAAGCGGATGTCTAGAGCGATGGCATTTTTGCATTTGTAGTGCATGAGATCTCCGTATGGTGCAGCATTTTCGGAGGGAGCGAGCCCGAAAAAGCCAAAAAATCTGGTTTGCGAAAAGTGACGTGGGGCGTGGCTTATGTAAATAAGCCACGCAAGTAATAGGTGTTTAATATGGATTGCTTGAACCATCTATGCTGAAAATGGAATGAAAAATGAAACATATAGAAATCTGTTACTAGATGGTGGAAGAATTGCTATTTAAGTGAAAAAGAAGGTTTTTCTTTCGCATAGACGGGCGTCCAACGGAATCAATGCAAATTCGGATCCATGCCGACGCTTAAATGGTTTCCTGATGGTTCCTCAGATGTTTTCCTTTCTAGCATTCTTAGATGCTCTATTTACACTGGCTTCCGTCACTCTGCGATTTGGAGTAGTTCCAGTTTTCCGTCAAATCAACTATTATGACCCATTTTTACAAGAATAACTTTGTTACCTTGCTACACGAGGTCATATGAGTATCAAAATTGCCAACAGCTTGCGGTAAGCGCTCGCAACTCTATTATAGAGGCACTATTCTCACGATGAAAATAAACAAGCCTCAAGTTGTGTATGTTAATTTTTAAGTATATCGATTTCCATAAGAAGACGACGTTATATGGTTCTAGAAAGCATTAAAAAAAACAAGCTACTAGTTTTTGGGATGAAATCGAATGCCGTAGCAGTTCGGCTCAAACAAGACAAATCATTCGCAGCGTTCGAAAACAAAACAAGGATTCTCCGGGAAAAAATAGTTTTAGAGTTTCTGTTCTGTCTTGTTTTTGGTCCGGTGTTAAAAATAGTCTAATACAGCGGTGGTAATTAAATGTACCGATTTTGGTGAAATACTTGGCTAGTCGAAGGCTCATTTCGGAGCCAAATACCAGCGTTGTATTCCAGTTTTTTCTAATAAAAAACAAATCAAGATCCCCTGAAATACAGTTTTAAATTCTTGAAGCATTCGGTACACTATGCGAATATAATCACAGATATATAAAAAGGTTACAATATGGAAAGAACCAAGATTGAGAGAAACCGACCGTACACGTTGAACCCCATTGTTTACCTATCTTTCGCCCGGGTCTTATGCCAAAGGATTTAATTGAATGCAGGCATATTTTCAGAAATGTGCAGGAACGGTTATAAGCGCCTCCTCGGCAGTACGTGTGAGACTACAATTCTACAAATGAATAAAAAATTATACGTATATATTTTCCGAATGTAAGAACTAGATTGCGACTGCACCTCAGGTTTGGCCCTGTGCGTTTCAACGCATTCGATGCTTAGTGGGATGAGTTCCAAATGGCAGCCGCCACCACCGCACGGTTAAACGACAGTTGCATCACTGTGTGCAACGGCGTATGGATGTAGGGCAGTTCTTTTTCATCTTTGTTGAGCAACGCTGCCAGCAAGCAACGCAGAACTGCCTGGTGTGCGATCACCATAACATTGTCCTCGACCTTCAGACGATCCAGAACTGGTTGGACGCGAAGTAGTAGGTCCAAATATGATTCACCTTCTGGATAACGGTAATGAAATTTGTCGTCATCACGAGCAGCAAATTCGATTGGATAGCGCTCGGCGATTTCCTCATAAGTGAGTCCGTCACAGACGCCAGTGTCTAACTCGTTCAGTGCCTCCATGTGCTCTTGAGGTGCCTTGATGTTTTTGGCCGTTTGAATTGTGCGTTTCAGACAAGATGTCCACAATTTGAATCCCGGAATAGACCCCAAAGTGCTATTGACGTACTCAGCCAAGCAATCAGCGTACTGGCGGCCACGGGAGGAAAGATCCGCATCACCTCCAACTTTCCCCAGAACGTTATATTCACTCTCACCATGCTGAAAATAATGAACAATAAAAAATAATAATTGCACATGAATTCTTCCCATTTCATTATTTTTTTCAAAGCACAAATTTAATAATTACTCGACTAAAGTAGAGTGTGCGATTTCTGTTTTTTGCTTGAATAACGACTGATGAAAATGTATCAAATGGATCAGCCATTAGTTGGGTTTTGCGCAATCGGTAACTTCGACAACGAGGCAAGGTATGGCTACTGGCCTTAGGGAAATCTCGGCAAGTCGTAAGAGATTGTGCGTCGCTGTATGAGATACCCATGAGGAACACATCCTGGCCATTAGAAGCCACTAGTCTTCTGCACAAATCCTTCTTAGAGTCTCCGGACAAGTCAGAAAGCGTTAAGAACTGTAGGTGAAAGAATGATTAGATCGTTAATAACAAATCGGAAACTCAAATCACGGAAAAACTCACAGAAACTTTTTTTCCATCCAGCAAAATGCAGTCATCTGTTTGTGTGGAAAGTTCTGATAGAGACGATGACTGACCAACAGCCAGCCTAAGGGAATGATTCATCCGTGGAGAACAATCTAGAGGAGGTCGATCCTTACTCCGTTGGGTACGAGACACGCTCAAAGCCTTCGAATTTGATTCGACCACGCCTACGAAAAAGACACAAATAAAACGGCGAAAGATTAGTTTCAAATCCCAATAGGTTGTTCCCCTCGGCGGCGAAATGTTCTTGACAGAAACTGTTTCCATTCGTGCTTTTTCTCATTATTGCAAAGTTTGCATTTCAAGCAAGGGGTGGATAAAGGTATTCTCTGAAACACACATATGGCTTGAAAGTTCCAAACATAATTCAATTAACTTTTCCAAGGTTAAAATTTAGGAGCCATACATTTAAAAAATAAAGTAATTAAGAAAACAAACATAAAAATGCCGGATTTAAAAAGAGAAAAAAAGGGGAACAAAACAAACAAACGTTACTACGACTTACTATATCCAGCAACGCTTTTGAGCCACTCGAGGATGGGTGAAAGTCTTTCCGTCAAAACGACAAGCATTGTGCAGGGTTAAAGTTGAAGCAATACGAAACACTGTTTTCACAAAATGCTGTAGTAACTAAAAAAAAATTGAAATAAAAAATTTTTTGAATTAACAAACAAAAAATCTTATCTATCGTCAGTGATCCAATCACACCTGATAACTTCTGCAAAACCAAGGACATACTTGGAGCATTCAGTAATTTTAAAAAGAGTTGTTTAGAAAATCAAAAGATAACTATAAGAAAGTCCCTCTCGTGTGGGTGTTTTTATCAGAGACGCTCGAGAGGCACTCGCGACTTTCCTGACTACAGACTTGAGGTCGAGTGAAGGGGAAGCATATACGTAGATAGGGGGACGCAGTGTACCAAACACGTGCGCAGCGTAGCGCGCAGCCTTGCGGCCACTCGTGGCTGAATCGATGTCAACAAAGTGGGAGAATAAACCAGTGCAATGAAAGAACAATGATGAATATTGGAAGGAAGAAAGAAAGAATTGGTAAAAAAAAAAGGTATAGAATGAAAAACTTCTCTGACATATGTTTTCAGAGATGTACTTGTATCACAAATGTCTAAGGAAAGCACAACAAATTCTAAGGAGATTCATCAGTTCGTCATCGATAGCTTTTTTATACTCTGGCGAGTTGATCACGTACAACTATACATATAAATAAATGTTGGCCAAATGCCAAGATATGACATGTTTTTAGCTGGTGGGAATATCACGTAGACCGCTTTTGAAAAGTAATGGCAACTCAAGACCTCACCTGTTATTATTCCCCCGGCTACTAGATTTTCGGTATGAAGTGAGGTTACGACTTGGATCTTGTTTGACTGATCAAACAGGACTGGAGCCAAGACTTTGGGTGATTGGTTGTTTATATGTTAAGCTGAGCAGTGAGCACGTCTTCCTGCGTGGTTTTATTTTTTTATTTTTGTGTCATGCCTGAGTTTTCTAGTAAACAAGTTTCAGGATGGGGCGGGGTCCTGATGAATAGTGAGAGGAGGAGTGATGTGGAAAGTTTCGGTTCCAGTGGCCACAGGGTGTTACGTTATCTTTGCGGAAATTTACCAAAAAAGCTGGTTAGATATCGTTTGTGTGGTGTTTGTACATAAAAACATTCGTTGTTATTGGCAAACAATTCTAAACACACACAATTTTTTAATATTCTGTTTTACAGGCCTTCATGAACTTCACCGTTCTGAAGTTCTGGTTTCATGAACGTTATAGTATTTCAAGGTCCTCAAGACGTCCGTATATGCAAGGCCACTTTGACTGAAACACAAAACTATATTTTAGTATTCCTTGAATAAGCCTCGATAAAGGCCATTCGCTTTTCGATTATTTGAGGCGATTTAGGTCATGTAAAATTTAAAGAATACGACGAAACTTCATCAAGGTTGATGATTGGTTTCGAAGTATCCTTTGATTTCAGAGTAGTAGACCATGTTAATCCGGTACGAATGGCGTGATACCATCAGGATGGGTTGAAACATTAAGCTGAGGATCGAATTGCCACGAATGAATGCGTACCAGTTTCAATTTGCGATATAATTTTGACCTGGACAGAAGGATCAATGTACTACGCAGATAAGGCGGCATAAAGGTGATACCCAAAAAGATTTTCTCGGCGAGTTTGGTTTTCAACATTGATAAATAACTTGATATTACGTCAAGTAAATGGCCTAGTACTTGACGATCAGATTCAGAAGATTAGGTTTTATTAAAAGAAACAAGAAAAATGGTGCTGTTGGTTTGCTTTTGTGGCAAGATGATTTTTAAGACCTTATGAATAATAGGGGGTTTGCGAATTTGAATTCCATATTCTGCAAGTGCAGGGGCAAGATCTTCCATGGTTAGGACATATCTTTTATCTTTTGCCTTGTTCTTAGAGGACTGAACAGTGTTAGCACCTCTCATTTTGCAGTGCTGAAGAGCATCATTTACTATGTCAGAGATGAACTTCTGAGCAGCAATTGACACCAGACGGACACTGCAACAGAAATGAACAGTCTTACAGCAGCAGAAAAATGGGCGGAAGAAATTATATAAAACTTACATTCTGGGGTCAGAAGCTTCAAAGCCAGATGAGGCAAGGTAAGAACATGTAACTGCATCAGGTATCTAGTCAAAGATAAATAAGTACAAAAAAATTATGTGTTTATAAAAATAAAAAGAACAACTATACAAACAACAATGAGATTTTTTACAGCAAACATTCACAACTTATAGTTTTGATTTTACTCACTGTAGGTGTATAATCTTCTAAAGTCATCAGGAAATCAGATAGGGGTTGTCCTAGCGTCCTTGTACTACTAACTTCAACCGATTCCAAACTCTGACCAGCAGCCAAATCTTCATACACAGTTTGATCATTTTCAGCTACTGGAGAATTTGCTTCCTGTGAATCATCATCCATGAACTCTGGTGCATCATGATCATCCATATTTAGATGTAGCTCTGCTAAAGAGAAAAACCAATGTTCCATCATTCCAACAACACTGTGTGTGTAAAAAATTTGTTCTACATTTCTTCGAAAAACCAAATGCCACGCGAACAAAATATCAATTCTATCAAATCTTCTTAGAAATACGGAAAACTTATCAAAATAAACCATCCACGACCACAACTGTCGGTGTCCTTGCCTTAACCAAACTTAACACTGGGGTAATATAAGGACCTTATAGATTAAAAATTATAATTTTTATAAAATTTCCTTAACTTCATAAGATAAAGATGCTTACAATGTACAACGTGCCCAGAAGGTTTTTTTTTAATTGGAGACCGATTGAAATTCCGAGTTGTTTATGTTAGGTAACAACAATACAGCAGACGCGACAGGTCTCTGGGCTGGAAATCTTACGCGTACGGTGCATAAAACGACCGACAGGTGCGCTGCTATTCATTTATAAATATTTTGAACTTCATTACACCAAATCACAAATAATCGGACTAAGAAAACCAGCACGGAAAAAAATCATTATTACTATTACCAAAATTAAAGTTCAATAATAATGATAATTGGTGTTTACGTGTCTATTTAGCATTAATTTCATAAAGTCAACGTAATGGAAAGTGGACTCAAGGGATACAGCACACATGGCGTTAAATCAACTTGAGATTGAAAAATTATATTATTCAGCGAAAGGATTTAGACTGTCATTATAATCGTCCTCGTCATCACCAAAGGGATTGGAAGATTGCTCATCAGCAAATGGATTTTTTGATTCGTCATAAGTGTTTTCCTTGAAGGGATTTTCCGGTTCTGCATTCGCTTGATTGCCGTACGCTTTACGTAGGGATAAATTAGAAGATTTTCTTAGTGACGTACTGAAGTCAGATGAACCGGAAGCGACAACCGCTTTAACCGCTCCTACGTAGTTTGGAACGCTCGCAGCCGATTGCGTTACCACGGTTTGACGGGGAATTTCGACCGGTGTTGTTAGAAAATTTTTCGCGTTTGTTCCTTCTTGAAGCCGATGCCTTGCTTCGGAAGTTGTAGTCGCAGCGTTATTCGATGCAGCTCGTTCTACAGCTCCAATCACCTCAGCGTTGCGCAATCGGCCTTCAGTCACATCGATTCGTGTAGGTCGGACCGAAGCATTTTCTTGCAATCTCACACGACCTTCATTCGTGAATCCTGGCAAGACAAAAGCTGAATTCAGCCTAGATTTATGGTACTTTTATTTGTTCTAAGAACAGCAAATATGCTAAACTTAATTATATATCAAACATTACAGAAATCAAAGTAATCCTGTACTCTGCTTAATAACACAGACAAAAAAATTCACGAACAAATTCCATTTAGATATTCACCTGTAAGATTCGCACAGCTTTTGCCTTCACTCTTACGCAGCTTAGCTTCAAAACCTGGACCAGCATTTTGAGGTCCCCAAGAAACGGATGACAAATCGGTACGAACACCTTGATGGCCCGAAATAGCCGTCTCCCAGGACGGTAAGCTGTTGAAGACTCCGCGGCCAAAATAGTCGGCAAGTACCGTAAAAGGGTCATCAGCTTTTTCCAGTTGCCCATGGAAGGCTTCATGAAGATCTTTGCTCTGCTCCTAAAAAGAAATCAAAGAAAGATAATTTAAACTGGAATTATAAGTAAACTATTTCGCATAGCTTGCCTGTGCCCGGACAATGTCCAAAATCCTTTTATTTTCCGTATGGCAGGCTGGGCATTCGTTCTCGTTATCAGCATAGCTATCAAAGCAACTAAAAAAATTACAAGTTTTACAAAAATTATGAATATGTATGAATATAGTAGGCCTATTGGTTGTAGTTTTTTTTTTTTTTTTACTGTTGATGGAATGAATGCAGACAGAGGAAATGGACTGACGGCAGTTCTAGTGGCTGGTTACATACGTTGCATTTAGAACCTTGAAACACTAAAGCACTGAAAGGGAAAAATCAAACAAATTTAAAGAATAGGAAAATCGCAAATTGCATCACATCACAAAATAATAATAAAAAAAAGTAATTAAGTAAACTACCTCGTCTTTATATCCTTAATTTTTTCCCTGACTGCTTCAGTTTCTTGACGATACTGCTGGATAAGTCTCTCATCTTCACTGATGTTCGACTGATCCGACTGAAGAGTGCGAATCAAGTAGTCCCGTGCGAGACCCAAAGTAGCGTTAGGAGAACGACCTAGCATCTCAATTACTCTAAGGGCAGGGAGAAGTTTGAGTTTCTCTGCAATTTTCAGTTGCCAATTAACAGGGTTTCCAAGAGTACCATAAAAACTATTTAACTGTCTTACCTATGGACGCTAATATTTCCGCCAAACATTCGGTAGTTACCTTGTCGTTTGAAGTAGATAATGTCAAAGCCCTCACCCATAGAGATGGTTCTTGCTGACCAAACCTACAAAATACAATCAAATATTCAGTCTCTTAGCTATGACATTATCCGAAGAATATTTTACCTTCTGCAGGTGGAAATTACACTCTCAAAGTTATTCTCGTTTGCATAAAAGTGGAGTAATTCCCCATAAAGTTTTGTCTTTTCAAAGATGAACAGAATTCCAGGACGAAATTTGTGTGTTTGACAAAGGAAAAGAGCACGATCTGCGGCACCCAAGACGGAAGAATTCTGCAGAAGAAGCGTAATTTTCTTTTCCAACTCCGGGTTTGCAGTATTTTTAGTCCACATCAAAAGGTACTGCTCAAGCAGTGCAAAATGCAGTGAACTATTTGAATTAGGATGGACCTAAAGACAATTATAGAGAGACGAATCGGTCTACATAAAATTGCCAGTAATTGGGAACTAGATAAAAGAAATCAACCTGTAACACGTTTTCAAGAAACTCAACCAATTTCTCGTTACGGTTGATGAAAAGCAACAGAAACTCTTCTGGATCACACACCTGGGCAAAAAAACAATGAAAGCTTTTAACTTTACGTAAAAATCCCTAGAAAATCGCGATTTCAAAACCAACGTTAAATAGTTTCTTACTTCGTTATTGTGGCTCTTACTGCAACATAAATCTAATAGCAGTTTTGTAGTCTCGTCGGGAAGTTCTTCAAGTAGGACATTGCCGTATTCCTGGAGATTTACTTTGGCCTGCCAAATAAAGCGAAACTGACAGCTCCCTTTACAAACAAATGATTGGCATGACTTTGTAACCAACTAAATCTGGAGGTAATTTTTGAATATATTCCAGTGCTTGTCGGTAGTCAGAAAGATCTTCCAAAAGTATTTTAAGGTGCCATTCGTGCTTTCCTCGATCTTCGGCTAGACGTAATGCTTGCTCAAAATAACCCGCCTGTCGACAAACTCTAATGGCAGTTTCGACGTCAAATTCGCTTCGTTGATCTTTGGTCTGCAACACATTAAATTTCATTAAAAGGGAAGGTTTAAGTATAAAACTCCTGGTTACATTTAGAAACTGGTTTAAGCGATCTGTATCTCTCAGTTTGGTATAGCAATTTAGAAGTAACGTGGTGTGATCTTCGCTAGCCAAGCCTTGCTTGTGTAGTTCTTGTAAGTAGGCAGTCAACTGATGTATCCGCTGAGCATCCAGAAATTTCTTGATGACGTACGACGGTTCCAAACGACCGATTGTTTTCAAATATTGTTCCATAGCTCCAGAATGATTTCCCTTAGCGTATAGATGATCACCATACAGTTTGAAAATCTCCATTAGCCCTTCAATATCATACTGTTGGCTTTTGGCCACTCTATAAACAACAGATAAGTAACATTATTGGCATTTCCTTAGAAGGGCGGAGGATTTACTACCTGATTGCAACGTCATAAAGGTTCTTTTTGAAAAGAATGTCTAGTTTTGTATGCAAGTCTTTTTCCATTAACTGATGAATATTTTTATCCTTCGTTAGTACAAGCAGAGATCCCCATTCCGAAATAACTCGATAAGCTTTAGCGATGGGTGCTGTAAATGCAATAAACTTGTTATTGACGTCGAAGATGGTTACAGTGGTCTTGTCGCTGTCTGCGTCCCCCTTTCCGGCAATTTTAGATACGATTATTAGGTAACCACGAAACCAATGTAAGTCAAGCTTCTCTCCTTCAAATGCATAACAGGGCCCTCTTCCTTCCACCGTATAACAATAAACAGCCTAAAGAAAAAACATATGAGCCATCAGAACATCTTAAAATACTGCTATAAACTTGCATCATTTCGAGCAATCATGAAATGCTGCCCTTGTTTTGAGTCAGCAAACGCAAAACATCCTGGGGAGCAACCCACTGTATCAAGTTGTGAAAATTGCTCCTTGTCTTTAGAAACAATTGTGTACATCACGACTGTTGATAGTGTTGCAACATATAAATGTGACATTTTCTGGGTAGTCCGCAAACAAAGTCCAGAGATGAGACTGGTCCCAGCCTGTAGAAACTTCTGTTTGCTGTGACGTTCACGACTTAAATCACCTGCAGAAAATAAAAATAATTAAATAACAAATAAATCAATATTTGAGTCATGAAATTTGCCTTTCATAATTTATAATAGACTTACCTCTATATAGGACTATTGAACCATCCGCAAATCCAGCTGCCATCAAATGCATTTGTTCGTCAATGGTGAATGCCGTAACTGGAACTGGCCGGTTTCCGGGGAGAGCTCGAACTAGGTGAACACATACTGGACAACCATGTATGTCTTTCTTTTCCAGATTCCAAATTTTGATAACAGGATTGATTCCTGGATCATCTTCCTTCAATAGTTAAATAAGAAATGTTTACTCAACATGATTTATCCAAATCACCATAAAGGATTAAGTAACTTACACCAACTGTGCCAAGAAATGATGATTGTTTAAGTTGAAGCACATGGCTAGTATTCACATTATATGCCTTAAAGGATTCTCGTTGATACTGCCTGTCAAAGAGATGGACCAGGCCCAAGTTATCTCCAAGAATTAGGTATCCTCTACCACTTGAACTACAGTTTATTGTTACATCCTTAAAACGAAACAAGTTATGGTCACATAAGTATATTTTAATAACCATTTGAATTCTTTGTGGATATTTTAATGAATCATTTACCTTGAATGACCTGTCCAAAGTACCATTGTCTGTTTCCTTCAGTAACTCAAAAAAATTAAACCTTCTCCACTGTAAAGAAAAAGAAGACAGAGGTTGGTTAATCAAATATACGCTTGTGCCAAACTCAATTTGGCTAATGAGAAAAAACTGCAATGAAGTGGGCGGATAGGCCAGTGAATTCATGGAAAAATGTAAAACTTCATAAACTGACAACTTTCAGTTTAGGAAATTGAGACAATAACACACCTAATTAACTGAATGAACACACCTGGAAGAAAGCCATTGTTACAGATAAATATGAATCGAAGAAGCATCAGCTCTAAATAATACTACAATTTATTCATTTCATATGTCAAACAGAAATATTGCCGAGCAAAAAATTCGTCTGGTCTGATGTTGACTTTGACTTCGGCTGGATCGATGATGGTGCCACCTAACAAGTGAGTTGGATGATTGGATTTTCATGCCAAGTGAGTGGCTGGAAAAATGAAGAACGAAAAAATTTAGATTGTAAAAAACTGAGGAACTGAAGAGGAATAAAACTGTCTAAAATAAGGTGAAAGTCAGATAATATTATTTCGGATTCTATAAATGGTGTTTTAAAAATTAAACAATTCTGAATAAGTATACGTTTTGTTTGTTTTGAACGCAAAGTTTACTCGATTTAGCTATCGTTCATAGATGGTGTTGGAGCATCGGGCTCGCGTTTTGCGGCTAAAAAATCTTCGGATTTATTTTTACGGCTTTATTTGTTTGAAAGGAATCTCCTTCACGGAATCTAACTTAGCTTTTTCATCATGTCCTTTTTTTGCGGACAGTAGAATTTCAGTATTGAATGTTAAGGCTCTGAGGTTCAATAGAATTCTTCATATCTGTAAGGAATATGGATTCACTACAGGAAGTTTCTTCTACGATGGCAGAGGACTCGGAAGTTTTCATCGAAATTGAAGTGTCGCAGACGCACAATAATGGAATATCTCTAGCCGAAGCTGCTAATGCTCTCATCACCTTACAAGTGCCCTCAAAGGATCCTGCACCTCCAATGTCAATTTCCTCCAGCAGATCTGGAGAAAATGACAGTAAGATAACAATTACTGAAGGTAATCCCAAGGATGTTAGAAAGAAGATCTTGGAAGGCATGAAGTCTCAATTTAATACCAATCCTGAGGAGGAAATGGCATTTGAGCAAGCTAACAGAAGAGGGCCACATCGATCAAAATCAAAGTTCAAGCGTCAAAACTTTGAAAATGAAGAAGACTCTGTTGAAACAGTTAGTAAATCAGAAACACCAAAGAACTCCAGAGGAAGAGGAAGGCCACCAAGAACAACCCAGATAGATAAGCCTCAGCAGATAGCCATTGATGTTTTAAAAACTGAAGGTGAACTCATTAGGAATGAACTGGATTCAAGCAGTGAGGCTGGTTCAGAAAGAAGTGACTCAACCACAGGAGTTCCAGGCATCATTACTACACGAAGATCTCAAAGAACCAATATTACCCGGACTTCAGCTACAGACCTGCTAAAAGGCCTCTCTGAAACCCGGCCAATCAAAAAGACCATATCACCCCCAGAGCCTGAATTAGTCAAACCAATAGATCTTCCAAGAAAACGTGGTAGACCATGTAAGGGAGCAGTTCCGATTGAACCGAAAACCGAAAACATTTCCGTTGAAGTGAGTGAAGATACTGCCGTGGAAGATGTCTCCAAAATGGAGCATATGGCTTCACTGGGTTTACAAAGTAAATCAAGTCCAGATACTGCAGTTCATCAATCTGAGGTTGTTTCTTGTTTGGACGGTGCTAATCTCTTGTGCGTAGAATCGCGCCCAACATGCAAAAAGTTACGGACCGAAGTGTTGCCTACCAAAAACAATTCTACTGCCGAAAACGAAACACTGCATACTTCCTCGGGTGGGGACAACTCGCTGTCGTCCGACAATCTTATGCGAGAAACATCAGCCAAAAGCATTGTCAGTCATACATCGTTGGCAGATGAATCCGTTCTAGTCGCAAATTCTCTAGAAAATGAAGTTGAATTATCTATTGTCGAAGAACAAGGGAAGCAAGTGGCCGATTGTCATACTCCTCTACAAGTTAACGGAACTGCTTCCCTGCTTGTCGAGAAAACCGTCTTTACATGTTCTTGTGTAGAGAGCCATCCCCCAGTGGCTACTGCTCCACCAGCAGCCACTTTGTATTGTCAAGCTGTTGATTCAGTTGGAGGAAAACTAGTCGGCTGCTGCTTGGTGGCTAATCGAAAGCGCTTCTATCGGCCGTCCAAAAAGATACCGTTTATGATTCTTTGCGACTCACACCGGGATCGTATTCGGAAACATTTTTGCTGTCCTGGCTGTGGTCTATTTTGCACTCAGGCAAGTGACTATACATCGAAGGATCTGTTAACAGTGCGCTTACTGATTCTTGTTTTCACAGGGAACATTTCTTCAGTGTAGGGCTCTGGAAGGTTCAATTCATTTTTTTCATGCCGATTGCCAACGGCCGGGTCAACGGAAAACGTGCTTACATTGCCAGCGCGATTCTGCCGTTACCGAAATTCGCTTACAGATGAAAACCTGTGCCGTACCTGTCTTTTGCAATGACGCAAAATTGCTAAAAACAATGTACGATTTTCAATTTTAGATTTTATCAACAAACTTTTGCCTTTACCGTTTCAAAATCCTTGTTTTTCAGTCCGACCGCAAAGATCTCCCGCCTACCATCGCGGGAAATTTCCAGAATCGTATCAGAAACATCCTGTCCTCGCTATCTTTCTTCTCAACTTGTCTTGCCATCAGGAAAAGTAATTGATTCGAATAGTATTCCTCCGTCTCTTAACAAAGAAATGCTACAGCGCATTTTGAAGTCATTTGAAACTACTGGCAAAAGGTATGTAATATAACAAAGTAACGTATGCGAAACATGTACACACCTTTAATGGGACATTTTCTCCCTTATTTCATTCAGTTCGTCAAGCAATAAGAGTCTTTACGTAGCGGCGAAAAACGGCGATATCGAACGGGTCATCGAATGCTTAAGTAAACCAAAAAAATTGGCTTTAATAGATTATTTGGGCTGCAATTAATCAGGAACTGTTGATATTACAGGACAAGGACAGAATGTGAATACTTCCTACCAGGATGGAGAAGGCCAAACCGCACTACATGCCGCAGCTTATGGTGGCCATTTGGCATTGGTCCACATCATTTTGCAGAGCGGAGCGGCACTCGACAAGCTGGATCGATCGCAAAATACACCCTTAAGCTTGGCCCTGATCCAAGGTCATAATGAAACTGTCAAATACCTTGCCATAGCTGGATCGTGTACATCGCTGAAGGTCGGGTTTCACCAGATATCTTCATTCGGTATTGCGCCTTTGACGTTATTTCTGTTTTACCTTACAGGGGGAAGGCGGGATGACTGCCCTTCACTTGGCGTGCAAAAATGGCAACCTAGAAGCTTGCCATTATATCATGACGCTGGGAAATGGGAGAAGTTTCATTAATGCACAGGATGATGGCGGTTGGACGCCGCTGGTGTGGGGATGTGAACATCAGCGTGTAGACATAGTCAAGTAATTTCGAAACTATGATTAAGATGCATATTCAAACCAGAATTAATTAACCATTCTATTTTAGATATTTACTTCAGTGTAAGGCAGATCCTAACGTACGCGATGCAGAGCAGAATGTCGCTTTGCATTGGGCAGCTTACTCCGGGTCAGTCGATATAGTTGCACTTCTGCTTGATCAAGGGTGTGACGTGAACGCTGCGAATGTACATGGCGACACGCCATTGTGAGTTCATAAAATAACAATTAAATATCAACCGATACTTACTCAATGCTCATTTAAAATTTGAAGGCATACGGCAAGTCGTCGGGACAATTGTGAATGCGCTTTGCTCCTGATAACTAGAGGTGGACGTTTCGACCTACGGAATAAAGAGAATCAATTAGCTTTAGAGGTTTGCCCAGATAAGCATTGTCACTCAGCGCTGCTTTTGGCGCTCAACATGAAACTCCAACAATTCACCCAAACACCATGCACCGAATCCGAAAAACTACTCTCAAAGTATACATAGAAAACAGAAACAATTTTCATTTGGTGTTTAAGTGTCCGCTCTTTTATTATCTATAGTGACATCACAAAGGGAAAAGAGGCCAACCCTATCCAATGCGTAAATGGATATGACGACGAGCCAAAACCACAAGACTTTATATACATCACAGAAAATTGCTTCACTAGCCCGTTGCACGTCGACCGGACCATTAACTCACTTACCGTAATATTTGAAATCACTAAATCGAATATCACATTGACAACAATACCGATTTTATTACCTAGTTTTGCGAGTGCGTCGGTGACTGCTCAGTCGGTTGCAATTGCTCGAGTCTCAGTTTTCGCTGCTGGTACGACGACGAAGGCAAACTCGTATCCGACTTCAATTTTGCAGGCAAGTTATTGTAGTGATAATTGTAAACTTCTTTAAAGTAACTATAATGGATTTGTTTGTTAATATTAACTGACACAGATCCCCCAATGTTGTTCGAATGCAATCGTGCTTGCCAATGTCATCGAGGGTCGTGCAATAATCGTTTAGTTCAACATGGAATTACCTCACGTTTAGTTCTTTTCCGTATCGAAAACAAAGGCTGGGGAGTCAGAGCTGCCCAACCTATTTCAAAGGGCTCCTACGTCTGCGAGTAAGTGTGATGATCTTTTCGACGACGTGATTCACTGTTGATTTCCTACTATCGTCTGCTAGATACATTGGCGAAATCATCACAGACTTCGAAGCCGATCAACGTGAAGACGATTCATATCTTTTCGATTTGGATAATAAGGTAAATGCGTGAATAACTATAATAATGAATGAATAACTACAGACACCTTTAAGAATTAAAAAAATTTTCTTACAATACTTCCTGAAGGACGGAGAAACTTACTGCATTGACGCCCGCCGCTACGGCAATATTGCCCGTTTTATCAATCATTCTTGTGAACCTAACTTGATTCCTGTTAAAGTTTACGTTGATCACCAGGATTTGAAGTTTCCACGCATCGCTTTCTTCGCCGTTCGAGATATTGACGCCAATGAAGAGTTGGCTTTTGATTACGGTGACAAATTTTGGATTATTAAATATAAGTCATTTACTTGTTCGTGCCACTCGCCAAAATGTAAGTACTCGCAGTTGACTATTCATCGAACAGTAGAAGAGTATCGGCGATGTCTGCAACTTCAGGAACTCGAAAACGGCTACCAGCACTCCTAAACATAGTTTTTAAAAAGCCCCCAATTTCTGCCAAGTTATGCATGCATTCTCCGATTTGACATTACTCTTCCCAATTTCAATTTTTGTCTCACCCTATTTTAAAGTTATGTAAAAAAAACTGTTAATTAACTTACGAAAATGCAACTTAGATTCAGCATTACTCAAAACCTTACCTCCGCCACTTCCCTTCCACTCCTGCTCCTATCATAGCTGCAAGTTTACTTTAATTATTTGCGAAACATTGATGATGAACTCAATTCGGTAAAATTTTGAAAATGCGTTTACCTTTTCCCGACTACTTAATTTCAATTAAAATACTTGTGTTCTAATGAATTATTCTTTGTTCAAAGCAACTTTAGGATTATTAATCATACGCGTGTCAAAATAAATTCGCGTATATGAAGAATCCTAATGTAGCTAAATTTGGATCAGTAAGTGCAATCTGTTTTTGACCTAGTCTAATGTTTTTTGTTTTGTTTTTTAAAATAGTAATTTCGCGAATGTCCCTCATTTCTACTGCTCTTTTTATCGTCAATGGTAGCTCCACTTTACATGGGTAACACTATTTGATTCAATTGACTTGTGAGTGATTCCCCATCTCTTTTGTAAATAAATCTCACCTGAATTTCTGTCCAAGTCTCGTCTTGCAATTTTCCTCTCCTGTACTTGTCACATTGGCAAAAATATACCTCGTTTCGCGTAGCCATTCTTGTCCTACATCGAATTTGAAACGCGTCCGTCCGTCCCCTGAAATTCACACAAATTTCTTTGGATTAATTGGAACGTGATCTAAAACTTAGACTTGTTTCCTTGGACAAGCGCGAATAACGGCCTGATTGTGTAATATTGCACGACAAATGAAACACCTCGGGAAAAGAAAAAAAAAACGATAACACCGACGCAAAACTTTTCTGCCAACATAAAAAAAAAGAAGAAATGTTCATCAACATACACGAAAATTGCTTGTCAAACTACACCACCTGAATATTAGTATAACCATAATGATTATGACAGTGATGTGA
Organism: Daphnia magna; assembly: GCF_020631705.1. NCBI lineage: Eukaryota > Metazoa > Arthropoda > Branchiopoda > Diplostraca > Daphniidae > Daphnia > Daphnia magna. The sequence goes on along the minus strand of NC_059190.1, from coordinate 1,605,507 downwards.
TAACAATGCGCAACATGTCGATCTTGTAAGGAAGAACAAAGTTAAACGAATAATTGAGAATTATCTGGGTATAAACGGGTAGGGAGAAGTCAAGGAGAGATTAGGCGTAAGTAACACTCAGCTGGAACAATCAATACCAATGAAATTTTGGTACGATACTTTGACAAAGAAAGGTGCAGTAACGATGCGTGAGGCCCCAGGGGCCTAGGCTAATTAAATGAAAATGGCACAAACACCTAGTGACCTGGCTTCCAGTTTCCCCCAAAAAAATGCACGAATTACAACCGAAGAATATGATACAATGATTCATCCGCTTTGACCGCCAATTAAAATTCAGATAAAATCTCAACAAGTTTTAGAGGAAAAAATAAAAAAAATAAATCTGAAACAAAAACAGAAACTGGGTTTTTTTTTTAACTATGTTTTTGTTAAAGCTATTGTTTAGAAATATGTTAACCTAGTAACTGGTTGTCATGTGAGAGAAAATCATTTACGCGCCGAATCAGCTGCGAATTCTCCTTAGTAAAAATCGGTTAAAAAGGTCTATAAAACTATTGTGCGTGGCTCCAAGTTACGTCATCAATCTGAACCGTCTCTACTTAAGAAATAGATAACGTTTCACTTATGAATTATGAGGAATATTTAATGTGATTTGGGAAATTGTAAGTGAAGAGCGAGTTGCTATTGACTTAAATTCAACCTAAATTTACGGAAGGTGAGCAGAAAATCCCCGTCTTAATATCAAAGAGCGGAAATGACAAAATAGGGATAAGAAGGATATTTGGATAACTAACAAAAATCAGCTATGAATCTCTGCTCTGTCATTCCATCTCAAAGACGTTTTTGTTTTCCACTTTAGTAAATGCAAGACAACGCTGAGATCATAACGGTGATTTGTGGGCTTACATGTAGACTTGAAAAACCATGGATTGTTAGTCAAGAAGGGGAAAGAGAGCGTGAGAAATTGCCGAAAAGGAGAGTGATGGTGAATAAAAATCGAATGAGTACACCTTCACATGCGGTCCAGTCTGAAATGGTCTTCGGTCGACGGATCCGTTACCAAAGTAGAGTTCGTCAGTATCTGCAAACCGTCGAAGTCAATCGGGTCGAGTCCATCTGTAACAAAAGACACCGCATATTAGCAGATTAACATATTAGCGTAGGGAAAATATTTTAGAGCACAGCAACCTCTAAGGGCATCGTCGGTGGGGTAGAAATCGACGCCATCAAAAGAAGACCCCATGGCTGAACTAAGATCATGGGAATTATGTCGCGCAAGCTCTTCCGGTGTGCAGGAAAAATCTGAAACATACCCGTACGAAAGCCAAGCATGAAAGTTAAGCTATTTAGAAATATTCACGTTATCGCAATACCTTGCAGAACAATATCCGGAATACTAGATGGCGTTTGCGGGGTTTGTGGTGCAGTTTGCTGGTTCAGTTCTAACCTACCACCGAACATGAACTGCGACGGCTGACTGTAAAAGGGATCCAGTGATATGTCCATACTGATGTTCGCCTATATTAGACCATAATCCATATAGTTCATTTAGTCAAAAATTCAATATCATTTGATAATGTCAAAATGGTTTCAAATACCAGTGCTACGAACTAAGATAGCAATCGTGACGCATAAACACTTGAAAGCGTTTTGCATTTTCAAAGCACAACCAATTGAAAATGAACTTAATTTAAAAAGCATTCTGAAACAAAAATATTTTTTAACCTGTCCCATATGATTCGATTTATAGTTTCCGTAACTTTGAAGCGTCTGTTCGGAGCTAGAATCCATCTGGAGGGAAAGGCGAAATTAAAATAAAGCAAACTAAAAACCCATGCTCCATTGAGAAAAAAATAATATACAACACAAAAAGAAACCAAAAATACTGCATGCTCTTACATGATTTACATTCGTTAGGCTTGGATAGGTTAGCTTACCATATTGAATTGCTCGAATTGGTTGAGCACATTCGATTGATTGGGATAAAACGACATCTGGTTAAGATTACCACCGCTACCTGATCCCATCTATAAAATGAATTTAAAATGTGGGTGGAATGAAAATTGCCATCCAGCGGTGAAATCTGTAGAAAAGACAAAGTACCTGGTTTTGACAGTTCATGCTGCTTATTTGGTCAGCAAATGGAGAAGCGGGTGATGCAGCCAGACCAGGCGAACTGGCCGGTGAGAGACTTTGTGATACGGGGCTGGGTGGGGCACTACTCGCACAATTCGTACCATCGCCTGGACTGTTGCTCCGATAATTCATATGACCCTAAGAGAAGTAAAGACAAAAATAATTCGATTAGACAGCTCCGCAAAGACAAGAAGACCCCGTTTGGGCTGGCAAGACGGATATTGAGACTTACTGGTACAACCAGGGTAGGTGAACTGATCGGACTGGGTCTGAGAATCGGTTGGGGATTTCGGTATGCCGTTAGCAAGCCTCCATGCTGCGGTTTTTTATAATGATTTTTTTTTTTTACATGGGACAAACAAACAGAAAATAAAATAAAGTAGAATCATGCAAATCAAATAAAAAAATTCACAGGTGCTGACAAACAAGAAACAGCAACTTAGTCAGAGTGTGTCGCTTCATCATGCTAAACGTATGAAAAAGAGAAGACTCTACAACAGTTCCGAGTTGTTTTGGAACAGTGCCACAAATACTGGCTGAAAATATACGAAAAAAAGAAATTACCGTCGGAATAGGCTGTGAGGGAGACATCATATGAGTAGGACTATGAGCTGGGCTGACAGGCTGGCCGTAGTCGGCTCCACCGCCACTGTTCTGATAGAGATACGGTTGGTAACTAGGCACCGATATACCGTTGGGATCCAAGGCGATTCCCTAAATTTACCATCCCAAAAAATAAAGTCTACGTTAATAATACAACAGCAAATTGCTTATGACGCCAGAAGCTCAGGTTGGATGGCAACTATGAAGTCTTTCGCTTTGGCGGGAAAATGCATCATCTTCCACTCTTATTTTGTGTACCTTTGAGGAATGCAGAAGCCTTGGGTTCATGGAGACTGAAGGCACGGTTAAAAGGTTCTGGTACAAAAGGCACGACAGCAAGCACAAGACACAAAAACACAAAAAAAAAATTGTACATAAAAAAAAAAATAAAATAAAATACGAAAAGAACGAAGCCAAACGCCGACAAAGTACAGTGAACAAACTACGTTATACTTTACCATAACACCATGCTTCACCGTTGGGAGATATTTTAGTGTGATCTCAGTAATAACTACAAATACCAAAAGATAGCGCTTACGGAGGAGTGGTTATGTGAATGATTCTGCGACGAATGCGCGTGTGAAGGTGAGCGCAGCTGCAGATTCACCAGTTGATGATGAGGACGCCGCCGCTGACTGGGTGACGGGCCAGGAGATGATCCCCTACTGGAGCCTCCCGGAGGACCAGGGTTTAAGCCCATGTTAAGCGAGTTGAGGGGGTGACTGTGATCATTCAGACCATTAGCGCCATAACTTGGGCTAACCACGTTAGGACTCTGCTTTGTTACAGAAAATAAAACATGACGGAATATAGGTTGTAAAAAATTTTGATAACTATTAAATTTTTTTAAATTTTAGTACTTACAGTTGAATAAAGTGGATGCGTTTGAAAAGAATTATCGTCTCCATCAATAGGATCGGATAAGGGCGAGGCAAACTGTAGGTTGGTCAGATCAGGCAACGATCCTGTATTACTTCCGATTGGAATTTGAATTCCGTTGGGTTCTGGGCCGGGGCAAATACTAGAAATTGAATGTGCTATTACAAGTATTCAGGGCGATGAGAGAAATGAGTATGTACTTGATTCCAGGTACTCGTGAAACGTCACAACAGGACTTGGGTCGTCCATCGCCAGTGGCACTAATCCCAAGATGGACAGAAGAACTATTGGGATCCATACTGTTTATGTAATTGTTCCCGTCTTGTCCTGGAATAATAGATCGGTTTACGATACACAAAGACTCATGCAATGAGTTCATTTTATGCGACTGCTTAATACCTCTTCGGGACAAGGTTGTTGAGGCATTTCCGGTGACCCCTTCGCCTGAAACCATCGCTGCTTGGTGCAACGCCGAGTCTGAATGTCTCCTCCAGCAGGGATCCAAAGGAGGAGAGAGGTAGGCGACGTTGGTAGATAACCCTCCGTTGCCACTACTACCTGCGCCAGTGCTGTGAGAAAGACTGGGTGATCCCACAGATCCAGAAATCTGTGGTGCTTGAACTAGACCCCCACTTGGATGCATCTGATACGAGTGTGGGTTAGACGAGGTTGTTTGGTCAGAACGGCGGGTAGGGCGAACGGAACCGAGGCTTGATCCAGGACTGTATCCACCACCTCCCGGACCAGCCGATCGTCTATCACGATAACCACTTTCTCGTCCTGCCCGCATATCCCCGAGATTATTCAAAGCACTCTGCAACAGCATCAAACACAAGCAATTAGTATTAGAATAAATAATCCAATTCGGTGCAGCACAACAGAGTTATGGAACCCACAGTTACATGGTCACATGTGATGAAGGTACAAGAAGCTGATATTAACATGCCAAGCCAAGGTGGATAGATAATGAGATACCTGAAGATCAATTGACGTGGAATTGGTGGAGGGAGAATTCACATTTGGTAATGAGCCTGCCCTAAATGGTGAAATAGGACTGATGACTAGATGAGAGGGGCTACAGTCACCATTCTATTCAGAAGAAATCACCCATAAGCAAAGACAGTCAACATCATTAAAAGAGATAGATTAGCCAAGGTGTTATGATTCTAATGAAGATGGATAGTATTGAAAGTACAGTAGTTTTAATAAAATGGACTTTTAAATATAATATCTTTCTTTATAGCCCATTAAGTATGCATTTTATTACGAAGAAGAAAAAATAACTTTGGCAACAGGTGAAAACCCAAAACGTCAGTTAAAAGATGAAATGTTACATGTTATCACAAATCTCTCCACCATGTTTTTTCATGCTTTTGAATTGCAAAAATTCTTTCAGAAGTGGCAATCAGCGTCAAAACAGGTAACACTTTTATCAAAGAACATTGTTAATTCAGCAAGTCTAGCCAAAGACAGTTAGGCGTGTGGCGCCTGTAAACTGTAAACAGGAGGGAAACACCGATACTCACAATTTGATTAGGCTTGGCACTCCGAACTTCGTTCATGATTTTCTCAAAGTCGGCCGTTTCCTCTGCTTGTTTTTGAGTATGCAATGCAATTTTCTCGCTAAATTTTCGCGGATTCGACGACGCCATGTTTAAACACTGAATTCCACTTCTGTTGTGACTTCTTATCACAATGTTTACAAAGGCCAAGTCATCAGCTGGTACTATAAAAACACTACAGAGGACTCTGCGTCGTAAACTAAGATCCATATGCACGTGTTCTGGCCTTGAGCTCTACAAGACCAAGAGGATTTTTACAAGTTGCACTGAGCGCATCGAGCAAAACTATGATTTGATTTTTGTCAAGGCAATTGCAACTACCCACTGAAGTTATTGGTGGTTTACCAATTAGAAACCATGGAAGTTGCTTTATCTAAACGATGTCACACATACTTACATGTCTTAACATCCTGCTGATCTGCACAGGTTGCAAGTGTACGCAGTTTTTACAGCACAGTAACACGCAGCCGCTTACGTTCTATCTTCGACATCCAAATAACTTCGCACTACGTTTGCTTGTATGTCTTGATTTTTATTTTGTTTTTTTGGGGTTCAGAATCTAAGGTATTCAACGTCGATGAAACCCGACACCGATGCCAGGTTGGAACTTCTCTCCAGTAAATATTTTCGCAAGTCGCAACCGTAATTATCATTTGGCAGTGGCTGTCAAAATTTACCCATCATTCTTTGCTGAGTTTTGAAATATTTAAGCAAATGTTTAAACGTTATAAATAGGTTATAACAACCGAAGCGCGAAAGATAGTCAGCGTAATGTAAGAAGGCAACAAAGAAAAGAATGAGGCTCAACCACCAGACAGTGAAATATTATCTGAAAATGAAGGTAGACAGAAAGACTTGAGAACCGGTGTAGTAGGTTTAGTACAGCAACCCCAGAACACTTTCACGACCAAAAACTAGGTAGGGGGTAGAGGGAAAATAAGGCAAATTTCGAAAGATGATGTACGATAAGCCCGCCATCATACGTAATTTGCTTTGAAACAGTTAACAATATTAATAACAAAGGTGGAACATTGAAGCCAAAACATAACTTAAGGGAGAAAAGAAGTAACAGCTTGATAAAGTTTTTTAAAAACTACTTCATCAGTTCCTGCATTAAAGACATTTCTGGGTTTATGTAGCATGGTATCATGGCAACCACATCAATTCGACTAGTTTAATCAAGGAAAACACAACCTACATCAATATCAAAGGTTGGTGATAATAATTAATAACATATCTAAGTTTAGCTAAGGTTTCTCGCACAAAATCCATGGTGTGCTATTCTTGTTCGCTCTTTCAGAGCAATCATTTCCTAATTAATAATTTGATTCTCGCTTTCTTCTTCGACTGCGATGTAAGAGCCTTCTTCTTCATACGTAGAATCATGCTTTGCCAAAATACGAAGCAGAGGACGCATCTTAAGCCACCACTGGGCTTTAGGTAAACGATGCTTGAAGTCGGTCTGGTCTTTCAGTTCTTGAACCGGTGTGTACGCATAGTAACGTTTGACGATACCCAGCATGACGGCTGATTCGGGCTTATTGGCGCATACTGTGCCATCCGGTTGTGTGGCTTGGGTCAGTTGCTCAACCATCCATTCAACAGCTTTGGCAGCTAGCTTAGTTCCCATGTTGCGGTCAAAAGGTGTAGGTGAACCACCTTGTTGCATGTGGCCTACAAGAAAAAACGTAAAAAAAAACGTGCAATGGAATATCGTGGAAAAAAAAAAATAAAAAAAATAAAACTCTTACCGAGAACGTTCATCCTAGCGCTAAACACTCCTTTGCCTTCCTCGGAAAACAGCTTGTATATAAAATCGGTGGTGTAGTTCTCATTTGCTTTCTCGTTTCTAGTTAAAAAAACAAACAACAACAAACAAACAAAGAGAAGCAATACTTTAAAATTCTTTAAAACCATCAATGAATTTCCTCCTTACCGAAGAACGAGTCCACGTTCCACCCCTTCCATAGCCATTTTAGATTTCATGTGTTCAACGTCCATTTTCAGGTTTTGAACGTTAAACGGTTCTTCATAGATATAGGCCGCGTCTGCTCCTCCTGCAACGCCGGCAAGAGTAGCAAGATAGCCACAGAAACCACCCATCGTTTCAATGACGAATACTCGACGCTTCGTTCCCTGGGCTGATTGGCGGATACGGTCACAAATCTTGAAATTAAAAATAGAAAAAAAAAAAACAGAATGGAAATTGTCATCTTAGTTCAGAAACATTATCTAGCAGCTGAGTTGTTTCACCTCGGTAATTTCGTTCAACGCGGTATCAGCACCAAGAGTGAAATCCGTTCCTGGAACGTTGTTACTAAGAAATGAAAATAATTAGCTATACAGATGCCAACAACATAAATTTGCAAATACGAACCTGATAGTGGACGGAACAATGGCCATAGGAATGCAGAATTCCGGATATTTATCGCGGTTCTCGGCTAACTGTAGCACGGTTTGGTAGGCCTTTTTAAAACAAAATACTATAAATATCCACTCAATTATTGCAAATTTCATGAGATCAAGGTACCTCGAAGCCACCAATCAAAAGTAGAGCTTGTATGTTGTGTTTACGGAGGCTGGCGGCTACCTCAGGAAATTTTCCTTCAGGTAAAGTGCGCTTGGTACCCAAAAAAGCTCCACCTTGTCCAACCCATCCAGTTACATCCGACCAGCCCAAGGGTTGAACCTATTGCAAGGAACGCCTATAAACTTGTCTATAAGATGAAAAATCATTACAACTCACGTTTCCTTCAATAAGTCCTTCGACGCCATCATGGATTCCAACGACAGTATCGCCACGGTAGATGCAATTTCGAACGAAAGATCGAACGGCAGCATTCATGCCGCATGCCGGCGCTCCGACGTGCATTACTCCTAAAGTGTAGCCGCTCTAGGAGAAGTACAAATACGTTAAGATAACCATTTAAACTGTGAACAATCATATGCTATTTCTTAATAACAGATAACACCCATTCAGTGAAATATACCTGCATCCACATAGTTTCTTGCTACGTATGTTTGATAATGATTAAAATAAGAAAAAAAAACCCAATTAAATTAAATTGAATGCGCAATCTTGTTTGACGACTAAACTTACCTTCAACAGACGTCCTTTCTTGAAATATTAGCGGCAATCCGATTGTACAATCCCACGATATTCATTATCTCTACTTAACGCGTGTTAATTTATATCAAGTTCTTACCGCATGCGTAGACATCTCCGGTATTATTTTAGGGGGCTTCAGGCGTGTAAGCATCTTGTAGGTCTCTACGTTACGCGCGAAACTCCTAGAAAATCAAAAATTTAAATTTTCATTTTATTTAATAAATAAAACAAACAAATAGTTTCTTTTACGCGTCAGAGCAAAAGATAAATACCTGCCACGGAGCTGTACCGCCAATTCCCACTGTTTATCCGCCATGGCTTTGGCGACAGCCTGAGTCTTCTCGACGCAAGCCATTAATGGTAGTCTAACAGCTTGATTACCGTCTAGCGACACCACGCACGCTTCCGTTTCAGGAGTAGCTTCCAGAACGGCCATTACAGCTTCGGCTCCCATTCGACAGCCCTAAATAATCAATTCAGTTTTGAGAATGTCATAACATTAACTCAGGTGCAAAAGTCTGCAATAGGTTTTTACCAACACACGGTCGAAAGCGGATGGACTACCACCTCGTTGAACATGACCAAGAACAGTAATCCTCGTGTCTTGCTTCAAATTTGTTACAACAACCTTTAAAGAATGAAACAATTGATAACTATGAGGAACATAGCGATGAGACTAAAACTGAAAAAATATACCTCGCGGATCATTTCTGCAGTGATGGGGTTACCTTCGCGATCAATAGCACCTTCACTGACAATAATGATATTCAAGCGCTGGCCAGACTCGCGTTCCTGAGCGTTTAACATGTTAATGATTAGAACGACCATTGTAGAGGTAATTGTTGAAAATGTTAAAAAACCATAGTTTGCAATCACAGGCAAACGAAATTTTTCTCAAACACAACAGGGTTGAGGTGCTTGGATGCAAACTGTACAACAGGCAAGTGGAGGCTAATCGGCATCAACCAATGGAAAGATATTTCGTTTGCCGGAAAACTGGAGGACTTGAAGTTATCTTGCCTGTTTAAGCTTCTTGCAAAGTACTTGTGGCCATTCCACTTCCGGTGGCCATTCAGGAATAAAGACGAAATCAGCTTCACACGCTAACGCTGCTACCAAACCCAAATAACTATGTTACAAACAAAACAAAACAAAAAAAAGAACACAGGAACAAAATTAAATCAAATGATAAACATCGCTAGCTCGTAAGAAAAGCATGCAGGTAGGTCAACCACTCTTTAAAAAAAGGAAGGTCAACAGGCAAGAAAAGCACAATTGGAAAAAAAAAAAACGAAATGATATGTTGGACGCTATAACTGTAAAACGTATTTGGAAAAGCAAAAAAACATGCGAGCAGACTGTGCATCCTCTAATCAACGCCCATAAAAGTTTTCACGAAGATTATAAACCTGAGAAAGTTTCTTGCAAATTTTTTCAGGCCAGTCGACCGGAGGTGGATTCTCAGGATAGAAAACATAATCGGCTTCGGTAGTTAACGCAGTCACTATGGCTAAATACCTACGATTCATGAGGTTGGAACGTAAGATTAAGCTAATTCCCTGTACGAAATTATATTTTGGGACAGTCGTCTTATAGAACTATGGCATAAAAATAAATGAAAAAAATTATTTTGCTCTGTGACACCTCTATAGAAACAAAACCATTTCCCTCTACATTATCCATCCTATTTCCAAAGTATTTCTATACCGTAATTGGTTCTATGTTTATATGTCTAATACTTTACGTTTTAGGCACTTTTTAAGAGCGATTTTTGGCGATAAGCAATTACCCACAATGACGTCCCATAACTTCCATAATAAATGTCCTCTGGTGAGAGTAAGCTGTGGCTGCGATTGCATCCACAGCTTCGATAATGCGATGCAAGGCAGAATCCGTGCCAATCTGTAAATAATAAATTCAGCTGAACAGTTGTTCTATTTACATAATTTTAATAAGCCTACCGTCATATCGGTACCACAAAAATCGTTGTCGATCGAACCAACCATACCGACAATATTCAAATGGCTAAATTTTATTGCCTGCTCAGGAGTGATGTCACCTAATTCAACGATAGTGGGGCTAGTAACTATACTCAAAGTCATAAAAGATAGTTATAAATTACCTTTCGAAGCCAGCTCTGCAACCAAGTTCGGGCCAATCTTGACGGAACAAATTGGCACCGGTCAGTGAACCATCACCGCCTATGACAACCAAATTTGAGATGCCCTTCAAAATAAGGTTCTTGGCGGCTTTAAGCCGGTCGGGAACGCTCGCGAAATTCTTTGCAGCGTGAGGATCCAATAATGGTGCCTCCCTAGACAGATGATGGTTATCATGAGGCAAGAGAGCATTATTCAAATAAAAATGAACCTTATGAATGATGCCTGACACAGAAGACCAATTGGCTTCAACAATATTGTCTCCACCATCCACCATTCCTTGGTAACCTTCCTTGATGAAATATACCTTGGCACCAACATAGATACCCATTCTCACTACAGCTCTTACAGCAGAATTCATTCCTTTAGGTGATTCAATGCTAGTATTAGTAAAACACCTAATACAGGATGCAACAACCCTTAGCATCTACCTTGTGCATCTCCTCCACTTGTGAAGACTGCAATTCCCTTGTTCTTGTAATGTCCTCTATGGACCGTGTTCTCTTTTTCTGCCTCAGTATGGTTGGCTGCTGTTCTTTGTCCTTCCATTGCTGATGGAATATATACTCCGTCTGCATGACAAAATTTAGAAAAGAGTTATTTAGGCCCAAAGCTGTGCACCATTACCACCATTACTAAGTGCCACCCTATATTTTAAGTACTAACAAAGTTTTTGGAAAAGGCAGTTTATTAAACAAAATAGACAAGCTGTAAGAAAACCTATTAGATCGCGGGAATAGGCAAAAAATTCATCACACAGTCTTGTGTATGAAGGGACCTTACCAGCAAAGACATTGTACTTCTCAGTCTCGAGAACGTCAACCAACATCTCAACTCTGTGAATTGCAATGACTTTCTCACCTTATGTTTTAATAAATACCCTTGAAGAAATCGTGGTTGAAGACTTGATGAATTCCACTCACGTCACGTAAATAGGTCTAGATCTTACCGCAACAGTCCGCCCAGTAGTCCTTGCAATTCTGCAGCGGGCAAATGTTGGGTTGGCGACTGAACAAAATCCTACACCATAGATTTAAGTAAAGTATAGATCGAACCCACTACACAGAGAACCAAGAATTGTTTTTTTGGCCAGCCACCAGCGGAGGCAATGGATTTTCGATGGTAAAGGAAGGGAAGCTAGCTATATGTCGTTTCTCAAATACAGATGGCGTAGCAAAAACGCAATATGGAACGTGGCCGATCTTTAACAGTGTACCATACAGTTTATAGCAGACAAGTCACCTCTGTTTCAAGGTGACTTTCAGGCGGGATCAGGGGTGCAGTGGTTATGACTAAAATAAACTATAAATTAACTGATTGTTTCAGCATTTTAAAGCCACAGTAACAATTAAATACTACTTTACAAATATAATGAATCGTCTAGCACAATTTGGACGTTTTTTTTTACATTATGTCTTATTTCACATTAACAAGCACCGGGCGTTGACACCGCATTTAAAAAGACTAGTTTCGTTCAACCGATACTAGACCACGCATTGCCTACATGCAAAGCGACGCTTTCAATTTGTTCACCCTCTTTTCCAATAAAAATAATGATCCCACACTACTTTAAAATGATGGTAATTAACGTTTGCTGAAGCAGGAGTTTTATCGATCAACCACGCCAATGGTTCTACACTATTATTCCTTAATGTGGTAGTCTACACAAAGGTTTTCATGCTCTAATGCTTGAGCTTCAGATTATTATTTAAAAAAACAAAACAGGAAAACACAGAACAAAAAGAAATGTTCACTTTGGATTTATCATGTTCTCTCGAGAAGACAATGATTTGAGTAATAGCAGCAAAAAGAAAGATGAAACAAACTCAAGGACAGCAGTGGTCGTTACAAATTCGTCCCGATTCCTCAAACCTTTGTTGAGTACTTGGCTTTTCTGTAGCTCTTTAGGGACTTCAGAGGAATACATGTTTTTAGTGAACGTCTGTGCATCGAACTAATCCATCAGAGACTCATTAAATAACTTCCGATTCATTTTTCAAAGCGAAAAATATCAATATATATATCCGCGAGGTTCGAAAGAATGCAAGACAAATTACAACAGTTGTCACAACTAGTTCCCACACACAGTGTGAGATACTATATTTTTAGAATAGAAAGATCTATATCATTTAGCAAGAAGTGAAAGCGACGAATGGGAAACCCGCTCTCGTTGCACAGATCAATGAACAGATCTGTCTCCTATAATATTCAGTTGCTTTTAAAAATGGAAAATTGGCCTAGTTTTCTTTGAAAAATGCGCTGAAGGGCTTTTGCATTAGTCAGAGCTTCTTTGGGCGATTGAGTCTGCAGATTGAATGACGTTGGGACGGCGAAACTTTTCCTCTAGGTGCCCGGGTACCTACGAAAAGACACAGTGGTGATCGTTATCCCCATTTAGAATGTTTAAGTGTAAAATAAAAGTATTGCGATACCTGTGGCTTTGGGCGATGCGTGTCAACTGCTTCAATGCCAATCGGAATCATTTCCACTTTGCAACCATAGGCCACCGGAGTGAGCTTGATGACAGTGTGCAGAGGAACATGGATATAGGGAAGTTCATCTGGGAATAAAGAAGCCATTGGATTGGATTTATAAAGCTGATGGCACTGAATAAACTAAATTCATTGTCATACCAGCACTCTTATCCAGAAAGTAGGCCAGCAAACAACGAAGCACAGCCTGGTGCCCAACTACAATGACATTCTCTTGGCGTTCCAATTCCATAATCACAGGTTCTAGCCTAGCTACGAGGTCTTCATAGGATTCTCCTGTTGATAGCGTAACGTGGATTTGAGATTTTACGTAAAAAACAGTATGTGTATAAAAACCGGTTATTGGTCTTTACCTCTGGGATATCGATAATGAAACTTGTCAGTATCACGTGCTTTAAAATCTTCAGGGTATTTTTGTAGAATCTCTTCGTAAGTCAATTCCTCACAAATTCCCTACGACATAACAATTCAAAGGTAAAAATAACCCACCAGGAAGTGTCATTATGTTGCGCAACGGACTTACTGCATCGAGTTCATTGAGTGCTCGCCACCTTTCTTGTGGCGCGTCTATGTTACGAGCTGTTTGGATAGTGCGCTTCATCCATGATGTCCAAACACGCAAATGTGGGATTTTCTGGTTTTCGATGAAACGACCCAATTCGGCAGCATACTGGCGGCCGCGCGGCGACAAATCCGAATCACCTCCAATGTGGCCACGAAGGTTGTTTGCGCTCTCTCCATGCTATTTTGAATTGGATTCGTGCCCATAATTATATGCTATTATAACAAAAGAAATACTATATCCATTGTAACCCCAAACTTACGCGTGTCAAATAGATTGTCCTTGGCGTGATATGAATGTTCATGAGGTAATAGACGATGCGTGATTGGATGTGACCCTCGTGTTTGTGGACCAACACTTTCTCACCTAAATTCGAGACCCCAAAAATGTGTAAAAGGCCGGGACTGCAACAATATTAAGAAGCTCGTTCTTGTACCTGTATTAAATACTTTCATGAAACTAAGGCAATCCTCCTCTACTTCGTCGAGAGTTTGGTACTGATCATGGTAGTGATCAATTCGCTGTAAAAAGTCTTCCACGGCTGCTTCCTTGTCCATATTGGCATAGTCTGGACTGGTGATTTTCACTTGACGGATATTAGACTCAATAATGGCCGGATCGTCACAGACAGATTCAACAAAGAAGAGTTTATAACCCATCTTATCGACAATAATTTCGCGAATCAGCTGCCGACGCTCGAAAGTCGTATTGGTTGCATCGAATACCTGTAAGGTAAGGCAATATATTGAAAAGTGAACATAAATTTCGATCAAGATAATGGCTTACCCCGACTTCTCCGCCAGCCTCGAGCCACTTGCAAACGTCTTCCAACGCATCTAGAGCGCATTGCGCTCTTACCGACATGGCCTCTACGTTTTCCTGTTTAAAAAAGTGGTGGCTCTTCAACGGTGTTGCCATTCGGCGGTACTCTCCTAAATTGAAAACTGCTCACAAAACAGAGGGGAAAAAAATAGAAAATTCACGAGAAATTCTTCCTGACAACAAAATATATCGATCCGTCAATCCAGTTTTTGTCTCACAAAAAAAAAACCGAAACAAGGTTTCTTGTGATTCGCAAAATCGATTTCAATGTAAATCTTGTTTCATTTTTTCAAACAGTTCGTCACCTTTCGTATTGATCCCAATCCAGTTAAGGTATCTGGAGAGCTTTTTGGCGATGTAAGTTTTGCCTCTGGTGAAAAATATTGAACAATGTTTAAATGTATCTGTTGTAAGAGTTATTAAAAATGTATCAGACTCTAGTAAATTACCTAGCTGGAAGACCACACATTGCGATAACGTGTGGGGTGTTGACATAATTGGCTCGTTCTCCTGTAATTTAGCAATGCCCATTAAAGACACATTAAACAAGATGAATTTCAGAGATCTAGGGCAAGAAATGTTTGGTCATCCTGGTTGCACGTGAACAATGAGCACGTTATGATCACGTGATCACATACTTCACTATTCTCTAGACATCTTATGGGCGGGGAGAACACAAGTATCAGAATTGGGCATTTTAAAAGTACTATAAATTTTTTTTCCTTTCAAACGCAAAATTCGGATTCCTTTCGGCAACGTCATCCCGGATGACGATATTGCCCAGGGCTACCAATTAAATAACAGTTAGCCTAAGGTATCATTCTTTTGTTCCGAAGAATGCTTCTTTTAATGAATTCGGGTGATCGTTTGTCCTATACACCATTCAGAAAATGAGCGGTGGCGAAACGAGCTATTGCCAAATTTCTGCGAAATCATGCATGTCAAACATTTAAAGGCTCAAAGCACTTTCACTTTACCGTTGCCATAATGGCAGCTCGTTGCACCACGACGTTCAGTTTCATTCTGTACAAAAAAAAAATCTACGATGTAGAGCAATTAATTTTAGGGCGATGACACTCTACAGATGCTTTAAAAAAATAGAAAAAGTTGTGCTTCCTGAGAATTTCCTCGACTTCCTCCCCCGTCACACTGCCATTCTTTTATTTGCTTACCAACGCGCCAAATGACGTCACGGTGGGGTCGCGATTTTCGGAAAGCAGCTAACCAAGCATCAAAGCCCTCTCTTATTTTGGCTAGCTCATCTTTGGTTCCTTTGACGTTGCCATGGAGTTTGTCACCGTCATCACTTTTCAGTACCGGCTCTGTTGAAGGATCACTGCTGTTGTTGGAATCGTTACCGGTGACACTGCACCGAACAGGACTCTCAGGTCGCGAATCCTGTTGCAACTTCCAGCAAACATCTCCAATGGATGACCGTTGGAAATGAGATTGATGGGTGTTGGCTCCATCGACGGTGCACTCGAATTCGTTCAATGCTCCGCTTGGCATGTTACGTGGCTAACTGTTGAACTTTATAAAGAACTACGAGTGCTCAATGTATCAAGGGAACTGTCAACAGGCGAAGTTGTAACCGAATGCGGATAAATGTTCACACTGAACACTGCTGTGGGAACCCGCGCGCCTAAATGCAAAGTTCCTCGCAATCGCTCCGCTAGGAGGTCAACGAACAGAGTAGGCGGGGTATGGGCGTGTCAGAATTTAGTGTCGTCAGCGCTCCTATTCCCACTTCCAAGCATAAAAAAAAACTACAGGAGCACGCACGTCCATATCCCATACTCCGAAAAGTGGAAACCACCTCTGGCTTTTACGGTATTCTTTTCCTTTATTTAAAAGCCGAGACTGGGCTTTGCTTCTGTCGCCTCGGTATCTGCTCCTTTATTCTTACTTCATGCTTCAAGCATGCGCTTTCTTTATACATCGATTACTGCTCGATCGATATGTAGCGTACAGAGTGAACACATTTTTGTTTTAGTTTTGTTTAAATGAAAACAACTGCTTCGAAAATTTAGAGCCATAGATTTACCAAAAAAAAACATATTTTTATAAGAAATGGTGGCCTCTCTATTGCAAATGCTATTCTCGATATTACGGTTAATGGTAAACGTTGCGAGTAATCGTCACATGTTACCTCTTCCTGGATGAATCATCCGATGTCCAAGCGGATGCCTCGGCAAAAGAATCACTAACTGTCGGTCTTCCTCCGATCCCCCGTGAAAAGAAGTGCTGAGCTGCCTCTGCATTTGCGCGTTACTTTTTCCCTCTCGTTTTGTCTCTTTCAAAATGGGACTTACTACGCCAAAACAACAAGACTGAATGGTTTTATTCTATCCAAGTCGTAACGCAGAAGTTGGAGCTGTTTCAAGCAACTCGTGTTTGGCTCCATAATTACTTACTGAACGAAAAGACAAGGTCTGTGGTATGGGGACTAAAATAGAAATCACTCTCAGCGACATACAGCGGACGAGTATGTAATGCTTTAAACTGAAATGTGATTTTGGCAATAATCCAATCAACACAAAATCTCAACATGTGCGTACATATAAGAGAGAACTTGCACGATAAGGAAGAGACAAAGTACGACGACACATTCCATGGTGCCAATGACAACGAACACAACCAAAAAATAATAGTTATTGTCAATCACGAGTTTTACATTAAACATCGAGGCAAGAACACGGCTAAAGACAATTATAAGTGACTAGTAATTGTGAAGAAAATATGACTGACGAGATCCTTTAAAATTTGAGATCCTTTAAGACATGTAAATGCATGGATATTCAGAATTAATGTATACCAGTGTGGCAGATCAGGCGCTAAAAGAAAGCTTCAAGCTGATACTGTTACCAGCTTAATAAACACGCAAACAGATGGGACAAAAAGGCACAAGAACATTAATGAAGAAATTATTTTTACAGCATTAGACTGGTTGAGAAACAAACCAATTTTGGAACAATACAGCTATTTTGAGTGAAGGGACCATGAAGAGATACAATAGGTTCAGACCTGATTCAAAGTTATTTTTTTAATCAGTATCAGTCCCATCTGCTCTCCGATATTGGGTGTATCGATTTTCATATAAACCTGGAGGTGATCCAAGTTCTTTTGGGGCAACTGGGAAGCAGCACCATAGTACAAATGCCACGAATGCCACAAATGTGCCAACCAAGAGTATAAAATCTTCTATGGTCTAAAAAAACTGAATTTAGCATTGTTTCATCTACTTTTTATTTTTCTATTTACTTACAGGTTCTTCTCCAAGAAGAATTGAGTTAATGAGGAACATGAAGTCATCAAAAGGTGTCATCTTTCTGCTTTACTGTTTAATATGCAAAAATTGTTGCAGGACAAAAGATCATGGGTTGATCCGTTCATTGGACGAAAAAATTCCTCTAAATGGAAATAAGACCACAAAAACAGTTTTATGACGCCACCAAAGACGTATGTTTAACCAAGGGTATCGAAGCACTTCGAAGCCTGTTTACAACGAATGGAACTCACCCAAGATGGAAAGTGGTTTATAACGGGTTTCATTACTAGACACTGGTAAATCAAATATTAAATTTTGTCTCTCTGGATTTCCCACTTAATCAGTTAATCTTTACATTTATTAGGACCATCCCATTGCAAAGACACAAAACCATCCATACAACTCTTTGCAAAAGATTTTACTGTCAACTACCTAAGGAAGGGCTAAACAGCATCTTTTTTGCTATACTGCGATTATTCCCCGGATCGCCGGTTGCGGATGTTTACATCACAGAGACCACAGAGACATATTAAGTCAAAGAACAAGTTTTGTATTTGAAGTAAATAGTAATAGGTTAATGAATTTAATTAAAATTTCACTCTTAATAAATATTTGCAGGGAGAATTCGGGCGATTTATACGCTGTCGTCTTAGGACTGAACATCCGATTTCATGCTTTTGCAAATGAATTTGGTCAAGCAGTTTCGTTCTTTGGTTGTACCCACTGAAGATCCATCTTGTAAACGTTTCTTTATATGTGGATCAACAGTTTTCTCCATCAGTCGTATAGCTCTATCAAAGAGAAAGCAAGACTATCATACAAGTACGTATTTTTACGAAAATTAAAAATACCTTTTCAGATTGTCATATCGTTTAAACTTGCTATTAGTGGTCGCAGCCAGACACGCCAACTTCTCTAGACAAGGATTATGAGTGTCAAGCAAGCCCCGGTGGCGCACGAATTCGGCTAGTCTCTCGCCATCGTCAGGTGAGTAAGATTCTAGCATGGCGTCCATTGTTGGGAAAAAATGGGCGTCCAATAACGTAATGTCAGCGTCTAAAATGTCTCCGCTCAACGAAAATTGCAAGTCATCATCATAATCATTATACAGGTCACGTTTCTTTCTTCCAATTAGCGAGTTGGTAGTATTGGTCAATAAAGCCAGAGCTAGGGGTATCAACAATGAACTGAGCAGAAGGGAAGGTGCAAGCGAACTTAGAAGATGAATAGTGTCTGCTTTTGTGGCTCCTTGTTGTGCTGGATAGGAGACCTAGACAGAAATAAGATGTTTATCGAAATGTTTATACGAAATCCAAGTTTTAGGACTATTACGGAGTAAGATGGAGATCCGCCGCCGTATGGTACGCCAAATGATGAAGATCCGCTGTTCAGGCCGTAGCTACCGCCTGAGCTACCACCAAAATTAAAACTGTTTCCACCTGAACCGTAACTACCTGCTCCAGTAGATCCTGCTCCGTAACTGCTTAATCCAGTAGATCCTGCTCCGTAACTACTTGCTCCTGTAGATCCTCCGTAACTACCACCTGTGAGTCCGCCATAACTTGAACCAACTCCACCAGAACTTCCTCCATAGCTTCCGCCTGATCCATAGTTTCCAATAGATCCTGTTGAATCATAACTTCCGATTGCTCCGACAGATGAGCTTCCGTATCCTGCGCCTGCGCCGCCAGATCCTCCTCCATATCCTCCACCGGAACTAGCTGATCCACCTCCATAGCTTCCGACCGAGCCACCCGATCCATAGCTTCCAAGCGAACCACCAGTGCCTGCCCCGTAGCCTCCACTGGCGGCGGAAGTATAGCTGCAGGTTATTTTTTTTTTTCCAAACAGACACAACTCATAGTTACTTAATTCAATCTCGTTCCAATCTGTATCCAATGATAGCCATATGTAACAGATCCAAACCTTGTGCTGGATGCTGAAGCGGCCAAGTTGTTCGACTTCTGTTCAGCCTGAACGTCAGCTGCAATTTGATCTAATTCGGGATTTTCGGGAACTGCCTTGTCCAAAGAATTAGACCCACTTATATAAGGATCAACTGCAAGTGAAACACATCAATTTGATAAATGTAAAAAGCTTCGTTTTGATACTGTGACGTGATTTACCGTGATTGGCTAAGTTATTTGCTGCTACAACTGGTGGGGATGAAGCAGCTGGAACTAGTGGCTCTTGTTGCTGATGTAACAACTGGTGGTAATTTTGCTGATGTTTAAAAAGCTGTTGGTTGTGATGCAGGTTGCCGATGCTCGCAGATGGAACTGAACAATTTAAAAAGTTGAATCTCTCTTTTCTCACAAGAGTTGTGAATTGGAAACATTCGACTCGTAAATGTAATATTACTTGCGTTTCTCCGATTCAACATGCCGTTGAACAATGGATTTCTCGATAATCCGAGAGCGTCGATATTTTCACATTGTAGAGCCAAACAGAAAAGAGTCCAAAGCACCAAAAATTGACGTCGTCGACGTCCCTACAAAGATGAGGATTGTTACGATGTCTTGCGAACGAAACAGTATTCCGTAATCTAAAAAACTTACTTGCAGGTTTTCGATAACCATTTTGTGCTGGAGAGTATGTCAATCTGAACGCAACATGACATTGCAGTCAAGTATTTATACGCTTTTAACATTCTAGCCGCAGATTAGTCAATGGATCAAATACACCAAACACTGAATACGAAAAAGAATTAGACTATAAGAAGAACTGGATTCGGTCCAGCGCTTGTAGCGGTCAGGGCGAATGCTGTGTCACGCAAACTGAAAGAAGCAGCCGAGAAAAGCTACGGTAGGGTTTCAAATTCAATTGTTATTAACGGCTGCCTCCTTGATTGAGAATCTAGAACGTGCGATCCGATGGTTAACAACAATGAGCGGAAAGAAAACGGAACGGCGTTCTTTCTCTTCGATAATTGAAGCTGTAAATTGCCGAGTGCTCTTCTCAAAGATGTTCACCGAAGCAAGTTAGAGTGCGATACGGAAGCTGATGAGCTACAGTTACTACTCGTTTCAGTGTTTTGCATTTGGTGCGACACTTTGAGGAATATTGTAAGATAAACCGTGGGAACTAACAGAAATGTAGGTGAAAATGAAGGATTCGGATGCAACTAGATACGTGTATTAATGTTGTCCAATAACAAAGCGTGGAACTTTTGCAGTAACAATGGAATTAGCAAGAAGGTTTCTAAATCTAAACGAAAAACTGGTTTCGTTTGTGTGTTCTACCGAGTTCAAAGTATATGTACACTTGGAGTATTGCATTTCAGTGAGGTAACTAATGCGAGTCACAAATACACGCATGTACATCACTGCAATCTAAATAGGTTGAATTGTGCATAAAAAATTTGCTATAAAAATTTTCTTTTTTCGTTATTAAATAGTAACGGGATAATAAGCTACTAATTATTTTTTCTAATTGAGTTGATCGCATATGAAGGCACTACACTGTCCGCGAGAGCGACCGTACTGGGCGGCTGTTCGTAGACGCTCTTTGTATTCTTGAGAAACGTAGCCGTTGGACATGATGTTGTACAAAATACTATTTAAAAAAACAAAAACAGAATGAGCATTAAAATGAAATAATTCTATCTAAAAGGAAAAGAACACTTACATAGAAATGACGTCCTTCTCGAGATCGGTCATTTTGCCGGGCCGAATCGAATAGTCACAAACGACTCGATCCAAACACGAATTGCTGGATTCAGTGAAACCAGAGCAAGAAAGATAGGTAGCCATGAGTTTCTTTTGTTGTTTCTCCTGTTCAGGTACCTGGACAATGTACTTTTCCAAAGTCTAAATAAGAAAGAAAAAAACTTTAGCTTGCTGAATTACGTGTCACAGTGAATTGTGTAAATACCTCCATTTCATGCAATTTGGATTGTAGTTCAGCAGTGAGGTCATCTCTTCCTATTTTCTCCAAACTGACAGCTCGACGCTTACGGCCACTTGACAAAACGGCTAGGGTCATCAGCACTGGATTGCTAGCAACGGCTCCAGCGGCACCCAACAGCGCCAAGGCAGCCAGAGGTGCCACAAGGGCCGATAGCGGATTGATACTGCCTTCACGGTTATCGTAACCAGTTCCATAATTGCTTGTGTGGCCATCTTTTTTTTGTTTTTATAACCGCACATTCTTTGTCATATTCAATCGTTTTAATTTACACAAGTGCTAAAATACCGTAAGCTGCAGCTCCCGCGTAGTTTGTCGTAGCCAGGTCACGGCTGTTACCGGTGCTTTGAGGTTGCTGCAGAGGGCTTGCCAAAGGGTAGTTGTTGGCACCCTTATTTTACATAAACAGAACCCATGTATAGAACAATAGTTTATAACGGTATTGTTCTAAAGTCAACTTACTTGAGTGCCGAGTCGCTGTCGGAAATTCGAGTTTGTATTGAAACGCTGGAACGGTTGCTGGGCGTTTCGGCGTCGTGAAAAGAAGCTCTCGGCGTTCACGGCCACTAGGGCCACTACAATCATCAAGACGATCGGTTGAGAAGAAATCATGGTAGCTCAAAATCCTGTATAGAAAAGTGAAAAATTAAACTTTAGTTATTGATTTAGAAACTGGTGAAGGCTTAAAAGTAAATTAAGACTGAAATTGAAACACTTAGCTAACGAATAACGAGTGTATTTTAAACCTAAAGAACAAAGTCGTAAACGAATAGCAGTTCAGATAAATTGTTTAATTTTCATGATGAAGAGCTTAATTTAAATTATTAGTTAATATCGTGATGCGTTATTGCAAATTGCGTGATTTCCCAAATGTGTTGCCGTTGTCCTTTTCGCCGAGATTAAGAGTAAAAACGAGAAATAAAAAATATGTCCGATGTTTTTAGTAACTAGAAGTAGCATCGCTCAGAGCGGGACAGTCGTATCTGTTGCACTGCTGGAAATCACGACCAATGCGTGCGGCCGATCTCAGTCGTTGCTTGTACTCGATCGGGATAAACGAGTTGGACATAATGTTGTATAGCACGCTGGTCGATGAACAAAATAAAAAAATGTGTTAGTTAAAAATTTAAATTTCCATTTGTGCTTTGGAATATCTACATGGATAAGACGTCGCGTTCTTCATCCGATATGTTTGAATGGGCGTTGCCATACTCGCAGAAAATACGATCAAGGCAAACGTTGCCTTCACGCGTGTAGCCGGAGCAAGAGAGATACATTGACATAATTTGCTGTTGGTAATCAGTCTCTTTCGGAATCGAAGCCAAAAATTTCTCCAGCGTCTATTCGCACGTACGCCAAAAAAATGCGCATAAGGAATGAGTTGCGGGAATACGTGACTTGCGTGAAATGCCAAAAGGAGCAAACTAGGATACCTGGAGCTCTTGAATTTTTTGCATCATTTCGGGAGTGATCTTGTCAGCCATAGTTGCATCCATCATGGAAGCAAGATCGCGTTTCTTGCGACCAGACAAGAGTGACGAGGATAATGTCAAGTAGACCGGACTGATGGCAACTGCAGCCGCAGCAGCAACGAAAGCAATGCCGGCCAACGGAGATACCACCAAAGCTAAATTACTGGATTTGCCGGCTGCAAAAGTCTTGCGATCTATTTGCCCTCGACGTTAGTTATTCCATTTCGGACTGGTTGCATTAAAAAAATATAATTCTTTACTTACTAGCGGGAGTTTGAACAAAAGTACTCGGTTCGTTATAATAGGCCGGATCACCATTGCGATTGATATCGTAATCTACTGCGGGAACTTCGTATTGTCGGCTAGACGGTGATGGATACTGACGAGCTTGGCTACTCTGGCTACGATAACTGGAGTGAGTCTCGCTAGTTGGACCCTCCGGGTCGGACGGAGCCGATCCGCGGAGCCGCTTGGCATTGCCGGAACTGAAATTGTCCATAGCTTCATTGTAGTTACCATTGAACTTGTCTTGACGATCAAGTGATCGATAAGGTTGAGGGGTCTGAATGAACTCTGGCTGGTTGGCCACGATCATCGACACTGTCAACAACAAAACTATCGCAGTTTTTTCGTAGATGGCCATTACAAATTCTGAGTAGTTTAAAAAAAGGAATTTCCTTTAGTTATATAGGATATCGAAACGACTACTGTATTCACTGTATGAAAGCAACTTGTCGACTGATGCTGGTTTCAGAACAAGCCCGGCTTTTTATGTCCGTCCTATCCCACGACATGTGCGTGCACTCACTAGTGCAATACATGTCCTGGTCGGGTAAATGACCCGCAAAGACAAAGACAAATACCGTTGCTTCAACAATCTTTTTTTTTTTTTTGTTCCGGCTTACAGGAAGGAAGACATCGTATCAATAATTAAAATAACCGCAGCTGTCGTTAATGGCTCCCCTTTCTGTCAGTCGTGCACTACTGTAATAGAGTAACGTAGCCGTTACACGACGTGGTTGTCCTTATATTACATGCTTTTAACTAAAATAAGAATTGGAAGGGGGAAAAAGACAGTCATGAGTTGGCAAACTAATTGCAAATGCAATTCAACCGGGGACTTTATTATACTGTGACACGGAAGAATGTTATCCATCTAGAAATTGTCTTTCCGCTCGTCGCTATTACAAGAAGAATAAGGAAAGCCGAGTAATGCAGAAAACTTCAATAAAAATAAAACCCCAGCTGTTCTTTCTATCCCCATCAATCATGGCTATTTACGTAACGAGATGCTCACGTGGTGATATGACAAGCAGGAAAAAAAGAATAGGAGAGCTAATTGCAGACGACAAAGAATTGGGTAATCAGCGGAATTATTCGAAGCTCAATTTGTAGCATTTTCCTACCGGATATCTATAAATATAGTATCGTAATTGCAGTTAAGGAAACTGAAAACAAAAGGAAACCTGAAACGATGACGCTACACTATCGTGAACGCATGTAAGACTGTTTGACAACAACAGGTGGTAGGTACCGGTAAGAAAGATAACACATCACCATTGTTATCGCAACTCGACAATCGAAAGAGGAGGAGTTCCATGTTCGTTTGAGGCGCGCACACGGTAATTGACGGACAACAACAAACAAGCAAACACGGGCACGCGTGCGGTTGTTCCAAAACAATTCCACACATGCAACCGAAATTTACAGGACATTTTCTTAAAATAATAAATTCCACTTCAAAAATAGAAGCCACGATCTGTTACCACATCGTTTAAAAACAATTCCAATGAAGTACTACGCGAAGAAGGTAGGAATAAAACTATCAACTAAAGAGATGACTAATTGAGCTTACCTTTTTTAAAAAGTTGAATGAAAAACTGCTGAAGGTGTCGGATTAAAGTCGTGCTGTTTACGTTTGTCTCCGTCAGATGCTTGCAGTAAACGTATGGCAGTGCTGGCTGGAAGATACGAGATGGAACTGATAAAGGTGACTGGGCATGCGTGGTTTCTTATATAGTTGGCGGACAGTCTCCGGGAGGTCGTCAAGTACCCGAACACGTTCACGACAAGCGTGAAGCTACCGTAACCAAGGGGTTGGCCGATCCACCAGCAATGTGTTTGATATTTTTTTACCGGGTTGTAGAACGAACGATGGCTATGTCCTCCGACTTGCGATGGTAAACACTTCTTAATTGCCAACGGTACGCGGGTAGCAAGTGTGCGCCTCTAGCCATTCAACGGTTAGTAATAATCAACAAATCCGATCGGATCAATAAAATGAATAACGTTGGGTAAAATCACGATAAAAATATACGAGCCGTTACTTTACAAACATAAAAACAGAGGAAACTCTCGATTTGCACTTACGATGAATGAATCAATTCATTAAGCACTTAAAACCTGTGTTGAACCAATATTTTAGTAAAACAACAGTTTTACGGCCGTGTAGAATATTACGATGCAATTTTGGGAATACGCCGTTCGTGTCCCGTTGACCTCGTTTCTTTATCTTCCTGCTGGATTGCTTTTTTCCTCTGACGTATAACAGGAATGATGCACTTCATCCATCTAATATGAGCGCAATTCCTGGTAGGAATAAAGACAATTCTTACGAGTGTCATTGCAAGTCAAGTAATTAATTACTGTAAAGAAACCATAAACAAAGTGACAAAGGGCTGATTCAAACAGATGCAAACAGGGAAAGGCGCTACGAAAATAATATTCGAAAGGGAAGCACTTCAATGGCAACTTGCGCATGACAGATTAACAATGTCGTACAAAAGAGGCCAACGGGACAAGTTCTGCTTACCTTTAGACTTGAATTTTTGGGTCGACTGTCAATTGTAAAAAAAAATAAAAATAAATTTCCTTGTAGATTCAAAAACAGAAAAGAGGAAAAAAGAAGCGCTATGATAATTCACAGCTATTCAGTTAACCAAGCGGACCTTAATTTTCGGTTATTTTACACGAAAAATCAAATTTACTTGACACTTTTAAAGTTATAGTTATGACAGAATCAACTTCTCTCTAAAATTCTTCGCTTTTGATTTTAATGCATCAGACAATAGTCAAAACAAAAATTCTGATTTGCAAGATGAAAAATAAGGAAACAAAAGAAAGGAAAATATAAATCGAAAAACGTACACATGAGTCTAATTAATATATTAGTACTTGGCGCTGAAAACCCCAACAAACCTACAGACGACCAACTGCAGGTTTGGCGAAAAAACGGAAAATACTCGAGACGGGTTTCATCGTGCCCCGCCATGACAGGCCAAAAGATGGTGGGATGACACGACCCGCATCTGCAACACGCTGTAGCTTTTTGATGGGATTTCGCTTGTTTATCTTCCAAAAATCTTTTTGCAGGACATCGTGTACTTCTGTAGTAGGAATCATTGTTGACGATGTCGACGTGTGTTCTTGGGTGGTAATTACATCTTCCTTTACACTTTCAAATTTAATGGGTTGACTGAAAAACACGTCACTGTTCGAATTATTGTTCTGAATAAGACTTTCCAGGAAGCCTTCAGAGATGTTTTGGCTGAGGCGGTTGACTGCTGATATGACATCAGTCAGTTGAGTATCTTTCAACTGTTCTGTTAGATTTTCCATCAGAGATTCTAAACTAATGTTTAACACTGTCGGTAAAGGAGATACAGGTACGTTATTAAAGGCAGATGTTGACAAGTTTAGAAGGAAAGATTCTGTAAAGCGCTGCATCAGAAGAGTTGACATTGTGGTACTTTCCGTGGGTATGGGGATGGTCGATTCAGTGCTAGTTTGGTTAATTTCGAACTCAGTTACGTTGACAGAGTTCTGAATTTCTGTTACATTCATAGCTGTTGTCAAGTTAGCAATAATTGAAGGCGCTAAGTGTCTAATGAGTTGCATAAGATTGGGGAAACGCTCTCCTTTGGTTGAAAGTGATTGGTTGGAACAGAGTAAAGATTTAAGAAGTATTGAATCTCCAGCGGCTTCACAAATGGCTGATGATTGGATTTCTTCCCGCTGAGTTTTCAGATGTGAGAAACTGAGAAACTGATTCAGCGCTTCTGACCACTTCTCGAGATGAAACGAAGAATTCAGCTGATTTCCCATGTCAGCTGTCATGTTCATTTGGAAGATGATTTTGTTAGTGACGTTGTTGGTTACAGAAGAGATGGAAGAGGACGAATGCACTACATGTTCTGTACAATTCTTAATGTATGGATGGCCGTTGACGATTAAATTCGTTAAAAAATTCAGCGAAGACGAAGTTGTTGGCAGAGGCGTCGTTGATGTTGTCGATTCAGAAGTGACGTCGTGAAGTGCTGACAATTCATTGAGCTTTGATGGTTTGTACGGATAGATAATAATAATAGAAACCCTACCTTCTGTGGACGATGTTTTTGGGCTGGACAGTCGTGTGGTCGTTAACTTTGACGGATTCGTGATATTACTTTGTAACCAAACCGGAAGAGTCAAAATAAGATCTGCAACTGAAATAACAAACAATAATTAAGCTGTTTGAATTGTTTAAATGCGATTTAATCTATACCGGAGTGAGTAGAAGAGTCCATCGTGGACGTCTGCACGGAAGGTTCGGCGGTAGGTGTCGTTGTGCGAGAAATAGCAACAGGTGTCGGCATGCTTTCTTTCGAAAACGTTTGGCCGGTCGATAATACAAGAGGTGAATCGCCGCTGGGACGAGTTACCAACCAAAACGGACGGGTTACAAACGTAGAATTTTCTATGGAATTTAAAGTTCGTTTTGGAGTTACGTCATAAGCAATAAAATTCAAATTTTATATCTACCTGTTGGGCTGGGCATTGAAGATGTTGAGGAACCTTTAAGCTCTTCGTTATGTGAACCGGAAGTGATGCCATCAGAAATCGAAGAGATCGACGTGACATTTTTTGTTAAAAAGGGGATTCCATTGGCTGTGGTTATCCTTGCGATTAATAAATTCCATAGGTTTATGATAGGAGGAACAGTTGTTGATGTCGGAATGTCTGAAGCAGTTGGAGAGATAGACGTCACGATTGCAGAGTTCGTTGAAGACGAAGGCACCGTATCAGGGGAGGTCGTTGACACTGCCATAGTAGACGAAGAAAAGGAAGGCAGCGATGCTGAACGAGAAGTTGTTGAAGAAGGTGGAAATTCATCTAATGTGACCGATTCCTGGGAAACGGGAAACGAATTGACGGGATACGTTGAAATGCTAGGTGTATTGATTTCCGTTGTAAAGGTAGGTGACGAAGAGAGTGAATCTTTCGATGGACCACTAGAACCGAAAGGTGGGCTCTCTGATGAAGTGTTGTTCCATACTCCTGTCGAACTAGCAATCATGTTATAAGCTGATGGGGGCTTTAATGATACAGTCACCACATCGAAGATCGGACTTTGACTGGAAAGATGTAGAACATTCGGCACAAGAGATGGCAGAGACGTTGTTGACTCTACTGTCGACTGTGATCCAGCAGAAGTTGTGACATCAATAGGCATCTGACTCGATGGAGTCTCAGTAGATAAAATGTCGACAGTTGTTGGTGTGGAGGCGATCGACATTTCAGAAGAAGAACTAATCAACGGACTGAGATTAGTAGTTTCAGAAAAACCCATAGATGCAAATGAATCATTTGCAAGTTCTTGCCCGATCAGATTGTCTGACACTCCCCTTGCTGACGTACTTTCAACACTAGACGCGACTGTTCCATCCGTGTGAAACGTTTCCCAGATGCTGACAGCTGGCGAAGAAAATGGTCCATTCGTCGTCAAATCAATTTCAGGGATGGTAGTTTGAGTCGGTTGGGCAGTATCATTTAAAAAGCCTGGAGTTCCTGTTCCACTTCCTTCGTCTTCTACAGTTAGGATCGAGTTTTCGGCAGAGCCTTCGTTTTCGGAAATTGGTGCAGCGGTCGAAACATCAATTACTACATCAGGCGTCGTAAAATCTGCCCCCAGTAGCTGAAATTCACTTAAAGAATCTGAAGTAGATGAGCCAAAAGAAACGAAATCTTCGTTGTCTGAGGTGTCAACATTCAGCAATGATGCAGTTGTAAGTGAATCGGTCATTACTACTAAAGGACTCGTTTGCAAAGGGGTCAGGGTTTGTTCGAATGAACCACTAGAAGAGACTAACATATCAAAAGAAATGGGAGAAGAAAGAGTTTCCCCGGATGTTACATTTGACTGGAAATCCTCCAAGAAGAGGCTGGTCGTAGGTGATACACGGTTGTTTTCCATGTCTACCAGTTCAGTGCCAAAAGTAGTAATTTCCGGTGAAGTAGGTAAAAATGAAGACGACAGCTTCTCTTCGGTAAGAGTTTGCATATTTGCACCGGGCGTCACAGAGTATTCAGAAACAAAATTTTGATGATTGGTTGACAGCTCGGTCGGCATGAAAAATGTGGAAGTATCTGCAAGGTTTTGGGGCAGCTCAGATGTTCCATAAAATTCGTCCAACATTGACGAAGAGCCTTCGATTGATAGTTCCAGAATACTTGGCGAAGATTTGTTAATGATAAACTGCTCGTCTGAAGAAGTTACAGCTGAAATAGCAGATCCTTCAACATCTTCCGGAAGGCTTGTTACCTCCAGATTTACTAAGGTATACGGCAGCTGTGGATCGGTATCAACAAACGAATATACCAACGGGCTACTGGAACCAAGAAAATGTCCAGAACCTTCCGAAAAAATGTTTTCCCATTCTGTTGTAGAGCTAAGCCATCACGTCATAATCCATGGGCAGCACCGAAGACGTACTTACTTCAAGGGTAGGCCGGTGAGTAGCGGGTAGTGAAGTTATGGCGTCAGCAATCGATTCAGAAGAAACAGCAATAGGGAAAGACGTACTATCGAACGTCACATCAGTTGATGAAATATCGCTGATGGTTGACGGCTGTGAAGTATCAGAAATTTGCGTTGATGCAAAACTGCTGGTAAATGCGTCCTCGAGACGTGCTAGCGAAGAAGGGAACAAGTTGATGGGGCTGATCGTTACACCGACTGTTTCATGTGGTTGGTCAGTAGAAATTAGAAAGCCTGGGGTTCCGCTTCCATCCTCATCCAGCGTTAAGAACGAGTTGTCTTCAAAACCTTCGTTTTCAAAATTGTGTGTTGGGGTCGAAACTTGTGTTAATTCTTCATCTGACGTTGTCAAATCTGTCCCCAACGGTTTAACCTCATCTGAGATGGGAGGACTCGTGGTGGACAACGATGGATCAAAAGAAGTGAAATCTCCAGACAGCTCGTTCAATGTGCTAAGAGACTGAAATGATGCAGGCGAGTCAGTCAATAACACGGAAGGGTTTGTTTCCAAGGGATCCAGCGTTTCTTCGAAAAAGCCAGACATGTCGAAGGGAAAAACTGAAGAAAGTGTTTCCTCAGTTGGAACGTTTGACTGTAAATCTTCCACGTAGAGGCTGGTCGTAGATGGGAAAATGACATCTTCCTTGTCCATTAATGTAGTATCAGAAGTGGTTACTTCATGCAAAATAGGCAAATAAGAAGTTTGAAACTCCTCTGCAGTTTGCACATCTTCGCCGGACGAAACTGAATTTCCAGAAAGAAAATTGAAATGATCCGTTGAAAATTCAGCGGAGATGGAAAATGGATAAGTATCTACAAAGTTAGGAGGCAGTTCAGATGTCCCAGAAAATTCGTCAGCCATTAAAAAAGAGCCATCGGTCGATGTTCCCGTGTCAGTTGGCGTTAATTCGTCGACGGTAAACTCCTCGTTAGAAGACGCTCCGGCTGAAGGAGTAAATACTTCATTGTTATAACCTTCCGAACTGCTCGTACGCTCTACTATGATGGATGTAGAATGCAACAATGATGGATCTTCGGAAACTGATACTGATGACACTAGTAAGCGATTCAGTCGTTAATTCTGGAGGATTTGTTTCCAAGGAGATTGGCGTTTGTTCCAGGGATGTGTAGATCGTGCTTGAATAAAGCTCTTTCACAGCTGTGTACGAGCCACCTTCTTCTGTAGAAACTGGAACACTTTCTGTTGGCTCTGACATATCTACGGAACGAGTAGTATCGACATTGTCGTTTTCATCCACAGCGAAGGAAATAAGCGAAGAAACGACTTCGTCGGTTGGAAGGTTTGTCTGGGAAACTTCCAAGAGACTGTTTGTCGTAGAAGAGACGAATTCATTTTCCTCGTCCACTATTTTAGTTTCTGCAGTGATAATGTCAGGTTGACTAGGCGAATTCGTAGTTGAAAGGTCCACGATATTGTAAAGGAGCGTGGAGGAAGTATCTACCAAGCTGGAATGAGGGATCGGTTCAAATGTCGGAGACACTTCGTTAGATATTGAAGGAGAAAAATTAACTTCGGTCGATGTTTCCATGGATATAGAAGAAAGTTTGCTAATTACAAGCTCTTCGGCCAAAGACGTTGCGGATGAAAGAGCAGCAAATTCCTTGCTACTAACTGTCTGAACGTCCATCATTTCAACGTCGGTGGATGCAGAAGACAGTAAGGCTGACTCTGTGAAAACTTCAGGCGAACTCCAGTCAGCTACTGATGAACTACCTTCTAAATCAGCGAGTTCCAATGAGAGACTCGTCTCAGAGGACGTAGGATCGTTTTCGGTACTGGTAATATCCGCAACGGTGGAAGCATCAGGGGTCGAGAGGTCATTAGACGATTGAATTTCTTCAGTATCTATCTTTGGATTCGACAGAATAGAATCATAATACCGCGTAGTCAGTAGACGATTCCATGATATTTGGGTTTAAATTTGTGGAAGACGAAATCCACCAGAGGTGAAATCGATTCAATCGTCGAGGAAATCCCGTCAAAAACTGAAGTTGGGAAAACTACTATCCGTCGATGTTTGCAAAGTTGTTGGTGAAAATTCAATCGTGCCCATCTTCTCGTTAGACGTTGTTTGAAGTGAAACTGCAGGTAAATTAAATTCATCTCCAGTGGATATGTCTGTCATTTCGACATCGATCGATGTGGTAGTAAACGGCACAGCAGATTCATCAGAGAAGGCTTCTTGGAATGGCTCGGTAAATTGAGTTTCGTTCAAGTCTGTTACCGATGTCGCTTCAGACTGGGATTTACCAAATAAAGAATCCGGTTCAGGAGTCACAGAATCATTATCTGTTGATTCAACAGCGACAGTGCTAGTGTCTAAAAGGATTGGCGTCTGGGTGGTCGAAACATCCAAATGAATGGAAAACGATGTTTCTTCGATGGGAGTAATTGAATCTGTGGGACTAGAACTGGAAAGATCGATTGGCGTTTCTGTTACGTCAGGGATTAAAGATGTTGAATCATCCATCAGGTTCATAGGAAAGATTGGTTCAACATTCGAGAAGAATACTTGAGGTGGAAGACTGCTTTTCACGGACTCTTCTTCAAGAATTGACGTCACTTCTTTGGTAGTTGACTGGTCATGAAAAGCAGTACCAGGATCTTCCGTCCCTGTGATTCCTGTGGGTTCTGGATGATGGTCTTTGAAAGATAAAGTATCAAAGACAGTAGAATGTAGCAAAGGAGTTTCACCACTAAAGGTTTCTTCGGGTGTGGTCCATTCCGGTACTGAAAATGTGCTTTCCGATGAGACAATCTTCTCCGATTCCATTTCGCCATCAACTTCCAGGGCGATAGCGTTATACGGCGTTGAAAAGTCCATGCTCAACGTTGACAGTGCGTCTTCCTTAGACACAAAACTTGCAGAGCTAACAAGTGAATGTCTTTCCTGTTCCTCTGTTGATGCGGCTGTGGAAGACGGATCTACCAGGTCAAATGGTAGAATCGATATCGGAGAGAACACGTCAGATACTGAAGTGTCTTTCGTAGATATGTCCGTAGCGGTGGAGGAAAATAAGGCTTTTGATGAAAGGGTAGTACTTGGATATTCTGTTGGCATTTCGGACGCAGACGTACTTTCATCATCATCCGTTACTTCTTGTAGTGACGTAGTAACACGTTCTTGAAGCACCGACGCCTCATAATTAACATCCGCCATATCAGATGTAGCCGAGTGCATTGGGACCATAGTTGACGATTCATGATAGTTATCAGTTAACAAAGTCGAAAGTTCAGGTGTCACCTGCTCCATCAAATCATCTACAGGCCCAGAATATTGACTTGGAGCCGTTGGCTCTTGATCTATTGCAGCTTGAGGCCTGGTTGTCGAACTATGATGTAAGTCTAATTCAGCCTTTGCGGGAGGTAAAGTGCTCTCTGTGCTATCCGAAGCGTACGTTATGACGTCCGTGGTGGCCTCAACCTGCAGATCAACTAGATAAGGAAAAAGAAAATGGAACAGAGTCCGATAAGACTCTTGTTACTCTGAACATTACAAAGAATCTAGTTACAGTTGGTCGAGGGTTCCACTTCTATTTGAAAAGATGACGTAATGACCGCCTGAGGTGACGAGACGATTGAAACAATGGTAGAATCCATCGTCTGATCAATTTCAGATGTAGAAGGAGTCGGTGATGCAACGGGCGCATCGTTCTCGATGGCTATCGGATAAAGCAATTAGTTGATATGGTCCAAATCTTATTTAAAGAACTTACAGTTCTGCAAAGGTGTTACGCTGCTAGGCTCAGTTTCTGTAAATGTATCAAACTCTGGTAGCAAAGTGGAAAAGGACGGGACGACGACCCCATTTTCAACAGCAGTCGGAATTTCAAGCTTCCATGGTAATAACTTGGAAGAAACTGTCAATACAGGAAGAGGCACGAATATAAAGTTAATAGTTGGGGGGACTGCTCTTCATTCTCTTGCATACCAATATCAACGGCTGATAGTGTGGATTCTTGTATCGCCAGTACTGCCTGGTTACCAGCTGTCCCAGGCAATTCAAGCGTTTGGCTGATCATAGTTGCGACAGCATCCGACAAGTGAGTATGATCATCACGTGATAGCTCAACTTTCTCCTCTGAAGATTCCGTTACAATATTTGGAGAAACATTTGTCGCAGTCGAAGATTTGGAAGCAGGTAATCCTACCTCGCTATTTGCTATACGACACAAGAATGATTAATTATTGATGAAACAAAAGAAGACTCAAAATAACAGACTACTTGGATAACAGCATATACTCACATGACGAAAAATTGGGGTTTACCAAATCAAAGCCAGGAGACCTCAGAAAGGAATATGAAGGCTCCGTTCCCAAGTCGCTTGATGAAACTGAGCTCCTCCTAGTTCGAACCAGATTT
Source organism: Daphnia magna (assembly GCF_020631705.1). Taxonomy (NCBI): domain Eukaryota; kingdom Metazoa; phylum Arthropoda; class Branchiopoda; order Diplostraca; family Daphniidae; genus Daphnia; species Daphnia magna. The sequence continues at coordinate 1,571,356 of NC_059190.1, read as the reverse complement.
TCAGCATCCGCCACCTGAGCCCAGGAAGCAGCTAGAGCGATAGTGGCCCCACTTATTGAAGAACTTGGCATCGTAGTTTCTGCCGTGTACTGAGACGATTCACGTGTAGGCGTTGAATTATTCACAACCGGAAAAGTGGTTCTTGTAACTGGAACAGTAGATGACGTAGAAGTGCTAGTGAATTCCAACGACTTGGTACTTATTTTTGGCGTTCCAAAGTTGAAGGCCCCTTTGCATTCATTCGTCAGTCCAAGAAATGGGATGCAGAATCCATTATTTGCGTCAATGTTTGGAAATAGCGCTGTCAAATTGCCATTCCGAATGCTTCGGCCAGCCTGTTCAATGAGAGGGTAAAACTTTCCCTTAGGGTTGCAGATCCCGGCGAAATCATCCTAGATCCCATAACCAAACAAACAATAAATAAAAAAATGAACACCAAAGATGTCAGCTGAGATAAACTTGCCTGATAGTAATCGTAGACAGCCACTCCGCCGAAACCATATTGCTTCAATAGGTCAACACGCCTGCCCAGAGTCAAAGGATCGATATGGATCATCCACTGGTCATTAGTTGGCGCTATGGCAAGTTGATAAAATGGATTTGGCATTTGCTCTTGAATTCGCCAGCTGCTATTAACTGTTTTGCATGATTCATAGTAGCTCTGGAGCTGCAGAACAGCTTGATACTGGCTAAACTGAGTGCCTGTTAATGTTCCTGTGTTTAATTTCCATACAAGTGTTTTGAGGGATAATCCAACGACGATCTTTTTCCAGCTCAAATTTAGTGTAGAGTAAAGTTTCAAGAAAGCTCCTTCGTTGAGTTCGAGAGCATCGAACGCCTGTTCTACCTTCTTTTCGGTTAAAGGATACTGACTACCACTGTAGTGACGATTGTAAGAGGACACGAGAAAGATGCGATCAACGATGGAGGCGATCTTAGTCACATGAAATGCGTCAATACGATCAACTTCCACACCAATCGTAGTAGTCAAATTGAATCCTTCTTTTCCTAGCGTGGCTTTCAAGCTTTTCAACTGTGGTCCATAGTCTGGGGCAGATTGAATCAAATCCCAGGCGATGTCAAAACTCTTGAGCTTATTGACTCGCAGAAATTCGACCAACAGGGCAACGGATGATATCCGATTAAAAATCGTTTTTAGGTTCCATGATGCCGGCAACGTGTTGCTAGAACGAAGGCTGAAACTGAATTCGGCTTCCGGGGTCTGTTGCTTCAGTAGTTCTAAGCTGCGTTTCTCGCCAACCAGGATGGAAGCTAAAGAGGCGTTGGTGCTGGGCAGAAAAAGCGCGTTGACACTGCTCAAAATGATGTGCGTGCAGGGTTTCAAATCAGCCGATAAAGCTTGATAGGATGAGTCAGCTATGTGGATCAAAATAAAATAAAAATTAATTGCACCTTTTCAAAAAATTATCAGCTATTAATATTGAAAAAATCCATCAATTTAAGTAATCAAGTAAATACAGCCATGCTTACCGAAAATTTTAACCTCCAGTGGAACATGACAAGCCAACAGTGGTCCACCGGCACCAGTTTGAACTCCATTGGCTTTAAACACAAACAGAATGAACGTGAATCCGACGAGTCGGCGGAGGCACACCATCGCAAGCGTCTCTGGGAAATTGTGAAAATGAACTGGCAAGATCAGGCTCAATGTCTTTGATATAGAAAGTTGGAGGGGAAATGAGGAGGGTTGGTATAAAAAACAGAAACCAGATCATCTGGGGTCGTGAGACTTTTAACCAATTGAAGATCGTGTAGACGAAGTAATATCCATGCCACACTCATCGAGCGACGAATTACTTTGGCGCGAATGTGAACCTTAGCGAAACACAAGTAGGCAAAACGGCGGCTCTGTCTGGCTCACTGTGAGCTAAATGGCGAAGACTGCACGGCATCAAATCGCCGGATTGCACCAACACATATTTAGGTTATGGCTATTCACTCCCACAAACTGAAACTCAATACAGTCAATACATTTTAAAGAGGACGTAACCCATTTCACAACGTCAACCGTTTAGTCTCATCGAATTGCGGTGACAAATCCTACAGATATAGTCCAATATGAGTATAAATTAGCAAAATATACTGTAAAGAGGTTCGACGGATTTCTTTAGAGCGACGTAAGTAGATCGTCATCCGTTGAAATACTGTTATTATGTGTTCCAGATAGCGTTGACGAGTCAAAATCGGGTTCTGCATTGTCACATAACAAATGACCCATTAGCAGCTGAAACTAAAACAATGATTTTACAAAGAACCTTCGCTAGCTCCGTCGTCAAGAACTTCTCGTTGCAGACGTGCAAAGCGGACAAATACATCGTCCAATGTAGTTTGGGTGATCGAATAGTCGACCTTTGATTATTTAAAGAAAAACAACAATCCCGTTGCATTTAAATGTTATAATACCTGGCTTATTAAATAGGGACACTTACCATGGGTGTGGCTGTTCGAGCGTCTTCCATTCGCTGAAATAATGTTGATATCTGCAACAGGTTGGGTTGGACGTGCCAAATGAGTTGGCGTGAACGCCGTTCACGAAGTCGGGCTTCGGGAATGAGTGACTCAACGCACTGCAACACCTCGCTTATGGTCTCCACTTCGCAGCGTACGTTTATCATATAACCGTCGCCAAACCTTTAAATTTATCAACAAATTACAGTCAGAACAAACAATAAATTAGGACAAACGAGTTTCGAAATTCAACTTGTTCTTGAGATGTTGTGCAGAACCCAAACAACGTAGCGTTCCGTTGACCATGATGGCTAGACGAGTACAGAGAACTTGACACTCCTCCATGGAATGCGAAGTAAGCAAAACAGAACGCGAATCGTTTACAGCGTCAATGACTGCTTGCCAAAGAGACCGCCGAGCTCTTGGGTCCATACCGCTAGACGGTTCATCCTGAGATTTAGAGAAGAAACGCAATTAGATATACGTAATAACAATTCTGGGTGTTCAGTACGAACTCTGTTCTTACAAGGAATACGACTGCTGGGTTTCCCACTAAGGCTATAGCTGTCGATAACTTTCGTTTATTGCCTCCAGAATACGTTCCCGCACAGCGGTCTTTGTAAGGAAGAAGGCTTAATTTCCTAAGATTATCGTTGACGAGCTAAATTACAAAGAAAAACCTAGTTAAGGAGAATTTCATTGAACGGATTAGTTGTTTCACCTTGTTGATGTATTGTTTAGGAACTCCACGAAGCCTTGCGAAAAGCTGTAGGTGCTCAACGCCTGTCAGCAAGGGCAAAAGAGCGTCTTCTTGTGGGCAATAACCTGTTGCAAACCAATTTACGGTAAATTGGGGAACAAGAAATTAATTTACAGTTTATGAACTAACCCAAGTTTTGCTGGGCTTCGCTTAAGTCCGTGAGGATAGACGACCCGCCGACAAAAGCGTTTCCATTCGTTACAGTTTCATCTCCAGTTAGCATCTGGTAAACATGTGTAAAACCGCTGAGAAATGCGAAAAATGTGAAACTAGATAATATGAGACTGTAAAATTACCTTGAACGTTGTGGATTTTCCAGCGCCATTGACCCCAAGTAATCCAAAGCATTCGCCTTTCTTTAGGCCGAAAGATAATCTATCCGTAGCTGGATTCTTCTGTCCGTTGTAAACCTTCAAAGATTTGAAAAAACAAAACAAATTACAACTGATAACGTTTCATCAACACATTTTATATTTACGCACCTTCGTCAGTCGTTGTAGGAGCAACTCGTCCATATACGCATTGCTTTTTTCGACTCTAGCGCGTTCGCGGGCGACATCTGCATCTTCAGGTCCTAGCGGAGGTAAACTCTTTTTCTGAAAATTTTCAATTACAAAATCAGGAAACGTAAACAAAGAAGACGATAAAATAAATAAAAAAATACCTGATAATAGCGTGCAATCAATTTAGGGAAAAAAGGGTAGTGCAACATCAGGTTAAATGCGAAGAAGACAAGGGCTTGCAATATGAAGCAAACAAAGTAGCGGCCTAGGTAATTCCACTCAAATATGTTTCTTTCGTAAACAACACCTGATTATCATAAATTACAATGATTTAAAGCGCTGAATGCTTGACAATTTAGAGCTTAATATTTTACCAATCAATTCGAAATTCTTTGCTGTGAAATAGGTTTCAGCTAAATCTATAAGACCTCTACCAAAACAAAAATGCGGGAATATGAGGAACACCTGGATCGAGGATTTCACCAACTGCGATCAAGTGCTGCCAAGAAAAATTTATCAAAATCACTCGATATGAAACAGCCATTTAACTCGTGCAATAATTACCTCATCGTCAAAGAGCTGAAGAACGTAAGATGAAATGACTGTGACGATTGCAATGAATAAATTAGCACATGCTAGGCCAACAAAAGCTGTGCTCGGTACTGAAAAGACAAAACTTGTCGGGTACATAAGCGGAATCGCGGAAACACTAGCAAAAAAATTTTTGATTAATTAAAAGGGCATTAAAAATTTGTGAAAGAAAAGTCAGCACACCCACCCGAAAAGTATCAGTAAAATGATAAAACCACCGATGCTTGTTGCTCCGACATACTCCCATTGACCGAAGGCGAGGAATATCAGGATTACTAGAATACATGGAATCAAATAGTTGACCTAGAAGTCCATAATGTGTTAGTCAAAATTGGGATTTTGGTTCTTTTAAATTTTTCAAAATTATCTACCAGGTCCCAAGTGTACGATGCTACCCAAAAAGTTGTCGGTTTCACACCAGAGACAAACTGCAGATGCTTAGCCTTGGAAGTTCTTTCTTCTACCAAGAAAATGACAAACGAAGCGGGTACGAAGCTCAATGCAAACAAAACCGTGAGCGCGTACGCAAGACTAACCGCAACTTGTTCGCTAAAATGGGGCAATTATTTCAAAGATTAGTCCTAGATAATCTTAATTTTGAGAATGAGGGGTTGTCTTACTTATCAACAACTTCTCTAGACGAGAATTCCATAGGGTGATTGATCACAGTGATCCCGTATAGAAATGGATCTTTTGATGGTGGTAAAGACGAACGCAAGATGACGTTATTGATCGCGTTCAAATAGGAGACAGAGGAAGCCCAAGCTTTGTTATCAAACCACACCTGGTTGGGAAAGAATGAGAGTGCAAAATAGATTCCATTAAGTAAAATTCAAATTATGATAATTTGCATTTGAACGTACCCTCACGTTGTTTTCAGAAGCATTTTGTATGGGTGGATTCTGGTGCACGCCGAATTCAAAACCACCGATTCTTATTTATAACAAGTCATGTGAAGGTTAAGCACAAATACGGAAAGATAAAATGAAAAGTCTTAAATTCGAATACAATTTCACTAAACATACCTGATTTCGTTGAACTCTTCGTGCGTCCGAAGTATCCAGGTAGATATGTTTTTGTCGGCTAGATCAAAAAATTCGTCGTACGAAACAGAGCCATAGTGGAATAACTCTCCTTGTGTGGCATTGGCTGGGCAGATGGGAGCACCAAAGTCATTACATGGGCAGTTGATATCTTGATAAGTTTCCGGATTAGCAGTGGGATTGAGTAGTCCAATATTATATATAGAACAATTTAATCTGTGCAATATGTAAGACACAGGTTTAAAAAAAAAACCCGGAAAAATAAAGCAATAAAACATTAGTCTTTGTTCTAAAATCAAAATAGGAAAATAAAAAATACAAATAAAACTGCGCTTACCCAAGCAACGGCTCGCCGTCTAAACATCTGACTCCCATTCCCGTTTCGTTCAACATATTATGCACGTAGTGCATTGGCCCAGTTGTCATTGAGTTCGCGATTCGAATAGAATACTTGGTTAACATCTCCGTATAGCCAAGGTGAAAGAACTAAGGGTGGCTGAGGAGTTTCCAGGTCTAGAGTCAATGAGAACAGCTCACCGATGATGACTAGGATGCATGGCAACACAATCTAGGACGCCAAAATTTTATCGCTGTTCATTATTCAAATCATCCCAATCATCTGAGACGCATACCTCACAGAAGAATCCTTTCACATTTCTTTTGGAGTTGTTGAATCTTTTAATATACATTGCTTTCATTTGTTGAGCTACTAATTTTTTTCCTTTCAGTTTTTCATTCGATTCCAAATTAAAGGAATCAGAACCACCGTTTTCTTCCCTGTATGGGTTTTCGTCTCCTTAAATTGAAGAAGAAAAAAAATAAATCACAACTTCTAGATCGACCGGCAGTACGAGATTATCTGAGGAATTTCATACCAAGATCAGAAACGCTGGGCGGCGGAAAATTCGAATCAGCGGAAGGATCGTCTGCCACCCTCAAAAAAATCTATTGAGCAATAAGGTTAGTGTTATTTAGGCAGCTTACGGCAGAGAAAACCTACCTCTTCAAGTGTGGTGTCCGAAACGCCATAGCTATCGACACGAAGTTGTTCCATGTTCAAGTCTAGCTCATCAAAAAGGTGAGGAAACTTATTTCTCTGCCGAAGTCCTGCTTCATCAAACTCGGGAAGGCAAAACACGATATCAGACCCTACATTTTCAACAATAGTTGCATTTGGAATGTGTCGCTTCACCAAGGTTACAATCCTTTCTGTATCAATTTCCATTGCGTTTCGGGGGACCTGGTTTTCATTTGCCTATAATGGAATTAAAATTTACTTCTTTCCTCATTTTTAAAATGTATTCTATCGAACGCACTTGACCGTTGTTTATTGGACCGTCGTGACTGGTATCGTCTTTTCTGACGACAGTTAGGTAGTAGCCGGATCCTAGCTTTTGCTTAAGAAAGAGGGACGACCCGCAACATTTCAATTGTCCTTGTGAAATGATTGCTATACGGTCTCCCAGTAAATCAGCTTCATCCATAAAATGGGTAGTTAGGATGATGGTTCGGCCTGCAACAGGAAAACATGAAGATAATATGAATCATAATTACACAGTGAACATTATCGGCAATGTACCAGCTTTGTATTTTAAAAGAATATCCCAGATGGAGCGCCGAGAATAAGGATCTACTCCTGCTGTGGGTTCATCCAGGATCACCGTTCTGTATTTAAATTGATAGTTAAACAACCGGATAGAAAAGAAGTTTGTGAAAATGCACTCACTTAGAATTTCCTATGAAAGCGGCTCCAATTGAAAGTTTTCTTTTCATTCCACCGGAAAGATGTTCTGATATGTCATGCCTTTTGTGCGACAACCCCAAGTCTTCAATCATTTTGTCAATTTCTTTTCGAGACTCCATTTGTTCTCCAGTTTTCAAATTTGCAAAGAAGCGCAAATGCTCCTCCACTGTAAGTCTACGTTGGTAAATGCAGAATCATAAGTTTACTTTAGCTTAAGTTAATTATATGTGAGCATTAAGGGATGAGGTCTTACTGATCGAAAAGGACGTTGTGTTGCGGACATACACCAAGTTGATGCCGAATGTCGTCTATTTGGTAACGGATATCTAAACCGTTGATTGATGCAGTACCACTCGACGGGGGAAACAGTCCGGTCAAGATAGAACTACCGGGAATGTGTAAATATTAAGTAAAAGGTCCATATTTGCGGAAATAAAATGTGGGTACATTGTTGTAGTTTTTCCGGCTCCATTGTGTCCAAGAAAGGAAGTAATTTGATCCTCATAAAAATCCAGATTGAGATTGGTAAGTGCGACTTTTCCGTTTGAATAGGTTTTTCCTAGATTTCGGATGCTCACTCCAACCATCAAGTTTCTACTGGATTCGTCTTCGATAAGATCCGAGTTCTCTAGTTTAACGCGAAAGAGAAATAAGAATTAGCTTATTTCCCATACCTGTTTAACTTCCTAGAAACGAACCTGCTCCAGAGCGTGGGCCAAAGGTGACAACATTAGCATTGTCTTTACCTGAAAACCAGTAGGAAGACTGAAACATAAAATACCATGGTTTTGGAATACCATATTGCCCTATATAAATGCACACATTACAGTCTTCTTCTCCAGTAATGTATGAACTCAATTAAAACCTGGGAAGACTGTTTCGATGTACCAGGTCAGTACTAAATAAATGACTGAGTCGAGCAAAAGCATCAATATGCATTCCAACAGTGAGAAGGTGTCTCCTTCTCTAGGACTAGTTCCAATATTATTCCACTGAGCACCTTCTCCACTTTCTTCAAGTCCAATCAAATATGCGTTGCCAATGCCAAACGCAACATTCGAAAAAAGACTCTAGAAAAAAACAAGATTATAGAAAATGTATGTACACTGTTGACTCGACAACAAATCGTGGTTCTTACCAATAGAAGATTGGCCGCATATGGTGATGTTTCGAAACCCAAGTCGAGGAGACTAACTGGTTGGTAACAAAGAAAATAGATAAAAGCTCCCGATGCCGCAGCAAGATTGGCTCGGCTGAAGAAAGTTGAAACCAAAAAGCTAAAACAGATGGTCGCGATACTAAAACTTAGGAGGAAAACAAAAACGACGAACGGATTCGATTTTTCCAAAATGTTTCCAAACTGCAGAAAAGACGAGTAGTTATTAGTGCACGAAAACAGAGGAACAAAGGAAAATACTTACGTAGATAATAAGTGGGAGCATGATACAGGCGAAGAGCAAAATGAGAAGACTGTCGATAAACCATGCCAACCAATGGACTCCGTTGCTTAATCCCATCGTTCTCATAGTTTCCTTGAGCCGACGTTCTTTTTCGTAAACAACTGATTTGATGATCATGGCACAAGTGAAGACGAAGGCTAGATTCATGTAGAGTGGAAAGCTAGGTCCAATGGCGAAAAGAAATGTGTCGAAAACAAAACAAGGACTTGGAAATTGTTGCATAAACATCCCAGGAAAAGTTTCACTCATAGATTGGAGTGCAGTAATTGACTGCTCAATTTTATCTTGTAAGTATATAAAGCCAGAGCTAAAATATTTCATGTGCCCAGCACGAGGGTCATTTCGGGGTAATGGTGTTTCCACATAATCTTTTATCCTCTCAGTTGTGTCGATAACAAATTTGTCCATCCTAATGGGGTACCCGGAGAAAAAGTTAGTTATATAATACTTGACTAATTTACACGGATATTCACCTTATCTTGTATTTAAGGTGTTTAGGTAGTTCATCCTCTGATGTGAAATTAGAGTCGGCGTTGTCGAATATAATGACAGCCCATAGTTGATTCTCGTTTAACAAATTGAGACCACGAACGACAGCTTCTTCTTCAGAAGGGAAGCCTTCAAATTTATCGAACTCGTAACACTAAGTAGAGTTAAGAATTAGGAAGATGAAGAAGACAAAAACTTAGCTGAAAGAGGTAAATTTGCCCTTACCTCGATATACACACTAAAAAATTTGGCGAGAGAGTCTAGTTGCACTACAATGATTTGGATGCTACAAAACAAGCGACCAATTGAAACATTACAACATAATTTAAGGTGCAAAACATTTAATGGCAAGAATTTACCTCTGTATCCGTATGAGGGCCTCTTCCAAAACTGCAACAATATCGGGAGAATTTTCAAAATTATCAATGGCTTCAGTAATAGTCTCTTCGAGGTCGTTCAACATGGAAGTAATGTTAGGCGAAATTTCCAGCCAACCGTTAGCCAAGTTTTGAATAGTTTGTATGTCCTGGAAAAGTTGTGTTCACCTTTTCAACCAAACGAGTAAACGCAGGTGTATTGGGTGCGTAAACTAGTCTTCCCCTACAAAATGAGATAAAATATTACAGCTTTTCTGGTTCGTTGTTTCTTTAACAAGAAGTAAGTTATTGTAACATTTACCTTATAAAAGGATAGATGTACTCAAAAAGTGCTTCAGTTCGCGAATCGTTCTGTAAAGTTGCAAAAAGATCAGTGCAAATCTCCGGGAGGGTGTCTGTGGTTTTCACGGGAGAGCTTCTTTCAAAATTACTCGGACTACGATGCAAATTTCTTTTCCTGTATGAAGGTTAATATATGGATAAAAGAACCGTAGCGTATGCAAAAGGGTTAATTCATCGCAAATACTTAGAGAGTCTTGGAGTTGCTCTTGAGCTGTAGAAACTCGAAGGTAGTGGATTACTACCACACACTGTTGTAAGGAGAGGTAAAACGGAAGTCGAGTTGGGTTCATTGTCGATGTTGCTTTTGTCTCTTGAAATCCATAGTCTTTCAGCAAACTTTCCAATTTCTGAATCAGAAATTTCCCTTTAATAAAAACAAAAAGAAAAAAATTAATCATTTTAGAAGCGTGCAAAACTTAAAAAGGAATGGAACTCACTTGAAGATGGAAAATGTTGAATCCAAACGTTGAAATTCCGCATTTAGGTCGTCAAGAGATTCGACTGATTTTCCACCCTCAAAATTGAGTTTTCTAATTTTTGATAAAGTTGCATCTCTTTTTTGTGCGCCAAAATTTTTTTGTTATCTGGCGATGGCAGAATATCCGTAGTAAAGTTTTGCAGCAAAGAGTTGGTGGAATTCGGGGATTGTTCATTTTCGTGACCTTCTTCGTAGACACCATCAGAGTCCCATACAGATAACCGTTTAAGAGCGGAAGAATAACCTAAATTGACCACAGCCTTCGCAAAAGATAAGACATATGCGCAAAGGTATACGTCAACGATGAGTCAAAACAGGACATATGGAAAGGTTAACTTAATTTTTAAATAGATACCTCAACGTGTGCGGATCCCTTTATCAGGACGTTTTCCATTCGACTAATCAGCTTCCTAGCCCTGTGACACAAAATCGATAAGAACAAAATAATGAAAAATGCCTCATCATCTTTTAGTTACCGCTCAAATTCCAGTATTTCATCAAAGAAGTCGGTGTGATTTTGGTAATCATTGTAACACCAGTTCATAGGCGTGCAGATTAGGCTTTTGTAAAATCGAACCGGGCCCGGCTGATGGTAAAGCTTTTTCCTTCAAATAACCTGCATTCAAACACAAATATAACCTGATGTTTTGAAATGCACCATAGTTAAAAATACATATTGTTTCTAATTACATTCTTTTTGGTATTGCTTTAAACCTTCCAGTCGGACAAGAGCCAAAATGATAAATATAGCCAAAGGCCATATAATTTCTGCGATTACTCGTGCCTTGTGAGAACAGTAAAAAACGAACTAATAGTTACAACCACTTTAAACACATTTGAATAGTGTCTTACTTTCGATCGGATTCTCACAACGTAATTTTTCCACATTAACTGACGAAGTTGTAAAAAAAACATTTTTAAACGACCTCGTACCGGTTAGTACTACAATAGAAAATTAAAGAAACTATTAGCGTAATCGTAAAAGCCACACAACGTTTCCCAATCAAAACTTACTGACTTTGCACTACTAGTCGAGACAAGGTCCACGATAGAAGTGATAGCTCAGGGTTTGAACGTACTTGGTTTGGGACTTCAAACAAGTACGCACGCATCCAAATCATGTCCTTCGTTACTATCTAAATTATATCCGTTCTTGGCAATGCGATATAAACAAGTGCGATAGACAATATCTTTCAGACCGATTCGTTACGTGTTACAAAAGAGCGTGATAATCACCATGAGAACGTAGTATAACAACACGAAATTCCAAATATGTCACTAGAACAGATGGTGACAGGGACATAGTCTCAAAACATTTTGATTATCATATTATCAAAAGTTTCACGATAAAATGCAAAAATATTACGACTTCGTCTTTAGTCTAAAGTTTCCTTTAAAATACAGACCGTCTGTCAATGTTTGCTTCGAATTTTATTTAACGTCTTAATCACAGTTTTTTTCATAACTACTCAATATGTTAGTATCCGATGACAATCACGTATGCCTGCTACAGTTGTCCGTAAGATCGCTTACCCGCATCTACTTCTCAACGCAGAGATAAGCAAATGTACCACCATACCGCTTACATGCGATCATTGCAACAATTATGCCTTGTAAAATGACGAACGAGCTGCTAATTTGAGAAATTTTAGAGTAATCCAAATAAAAAAACGTCTTATATATAACGTTTGGGATTAACAGTTTTATGCAAAATTTTTCTAAGTCTTAGTTTTTTCTTCAAAGCTTCTGACGACCGGCAGAGCCCTGACAAGCTTTGCGTAAAAATGAAATAGATTCCAATTTAATGAACGCGATAACATTACATACTTAACGTCGATATAAGATCCTATTACTATTTCTCTTTCGCTTTAGAGGAAATTGGTCTATCGGAGCGGTTTATAAAAAGTTTGACATAAAGTAAGGAAGAGATTAAATAAAACTGGGCGTCGATAAACAAATGAATATAAGACGACCTAAACATTAAAATTTGATTAGAAGAAGAGAATAAACAAACACATAGGAAGTGAAACGAGAATGAAAGTTTTGATCGCGAAGCTTATTTTTGAAATACTTCACATCTCCGAGCTGACCGAGACTGCGTATAGCTCTTGATTAGCTAGACCAGCCACATTCCGAGAATGCATGGGTAAATCTTCAAACCCTACGAATAGCCGTATTTTGAGCCGTAAATAGAATGAAAGAAGAAAGAAAAAAAAAAAAAAAATCCATAAAGATAAGTTGTCGATCAACTTTTGAATAAACTTTCATTCACGGACCTTGTTCAAAATCGTCCGATTCCTCATTAGTTTCCCTTTGAAGACGCGCAAATCGAACGAATACATCATCCAGAGTAGTTTGAGTGATGGAATAGTCCAACTTTGGACGAAAACGACATACCAGAATATTAGCATAAATGCTTCTTATATTATTTAAAATTAAAATTTAGAAATCATCACTTACCATATTGGTTGTTACTCGTGCAGCCTCCATTTTGTTGAACAAAGATGATATAGATAGTACGTTGGGTTGTATGTGCCAAATCAATTGACGGGATCGTCGTTCGCGCAATCGTGCTTCTGGTATGGCTAACTGGACATGTTGCAGGACGTCACTTATATGTTCCACCTCACACCGTGCACTGATCATATAACCGTTGCCAAATCTAAAAGGAATTTATATCTATCATTTTTGACAAAAGAAATAAAAACATTATCCGTACCTATTTTTCAGATGTTGAGCCGAGCCCAGGCAACGTAGTGTCCCGTTAACCATAATGGCCAGGCGGGTGCAGAGAACTTGACACTCTTCCATCGAGTGTGAAGTCAATAGGATAGAACGCGAATCTTTTAATGCGTCAATAATAGCTGACCATAGCGAGCGACGTGCTTTAGGGTCCATCCCGCTTGACGGCTCATCCTAAGCGTAACAGAAAAGAAGGCACCAGTTACTAACCTGTGCCTTTCTTTTAAAATTGACTCTGTACAACTTACCAAAAAGACTACAGCGGGATTGCCGATGAAGGCGATAGCGGTTGACAGCTTTCGTTTATTACCTCCGGAGTAGGTACCAGCGCAACGGTTCTTGTATGGAAGAAGACCTAGTTTCTTTAAACTATCCGTAACAACCTGATAAAACGGATGAGAGTACATTTTTCCCGTGTTCAAAACATCTCGTAGAAGCATTTACCTTGTTCATATGTTTCCTTGGAACTCCACGAAGCATAGCAAATAGTTTCAAATGCTCGGTGCCAGTAAGCAGGGATAGTAGAGCATCTTCTTGTGGACAGTAACCTGATTAAAATAATTGAAGTATAAATGTACTTTTGTCAACCATTTGGTTAAATTAACACGAACCTAAACTTTGTTGCGCTTCTCTCAAGTCCGATAGAATACTATGACCGCCAACAAAGGCATTACCACTGGTAACAGTTTCATCACCCGTCAGCATCTATATATTAAACATTATTGTTACACGCGTGATACTGTAACTAAAATCCAAATAATCAACAACTCACTTTAAAAGTTGTCGATTTTCCAGCACCGTTGACGCCCAAGAGGCCAAAACATTCGCCTTTCTTTAGTCCGAAAGACAAACTATTTGTAGCTGGTTCCTTACTACGACCATATACCTACATGACAAAACACGTTATCAAATCAAAATCTATTTAATACTAGTTCATTTCAGGAACAAATGGTCACCTTGGTTAGCCGTATTCAAACGTAGTTCGTCTGTTGAATCATCGTTTCGCTCCACGCGTCCACGTTCACGAGCGACATCCTCGTCCTCAAGGTGTAGCGGAGGAAGTTGTATTGTCTATCATTATGAAAAATAAAAGACGAGGTTTTATCAAAAAATAGTGAAAAAGAAAATCATGAAGCTATACCTGGAAATAACGTACAACACGTTCAGGGAGGACCTGATAGTGCAACATCACAGTAAAACTGAAAAAGAGAATGGCCTGAACAATCATGGACAAGAAGTATCGACCAAGATAATCCCATTCGAATATGTTTCGCTGGTAATCAAATCCTATTTCATAAAAAAACAAAACAAGTAGAATAAAGTTTACGCATAAGGTTTAAAAAACGAAAAAAAGATGTACCAAGGAGCTCAAGCCTTTGGGTAGTAAAGTGAACTTGAGCCATATCGATCATTCCACGACCAAGACAATAATGAGGAAATATTAGATATACTTCATTAAGTATACTTCCAATGAGTTTCAATTGCTGTAAACAAATGTTAAAAATTAAAATTGACTACTACTATTCAAATCTGGTAAAAATATTGGGCATTACCACATCATCGAAAAGCTGAAGAACAAAAGAAGAAATTGTGGTGATCACCCCGATGAATAAGTTACCACACGCCAATCCCACAAAGGCGGAGCTCGGAACGGAAAAGATCAAACTAGCCGGATACATGAGAGGGATAGCGGAGAAGCTATCAAAAGAAAACACCAAAGATCGGTGTTTATTGTCAGTATTTTGCAGATATGTTTAAATTATAATTACCCGTAAAGGATCAATAACAATATCATCCCTTGGATATTCTTGGGGCCGATGTACGCTTGCTGATCAAAACCCACAAAAATTAAGATGACCAATATACTTGGGATCAAATAGTTGATCTGAAAACGATGCATAAAAAGAAGCGAAGTTTGATTACTCACTTAATGTGAGAAGAAACTAAAACTGGAAATGTTGATATTACTAACCATATCCCAAGTGTAGGCTGCAACCCAAAACGTTATAGGTTTGACTCCAGACACAAATTGCAAGTGTTTTGCTTTTGATTTACGCTCTTCCACCAAAAAGATGACAAACGATGCTGGAACGAAACTCATGGAGAATATGACTGATATTGCGTGTAAAACGCTGATGCCCACTTGTCTCCTACAAAATAACGCGTATTATTTCACTACATATGCATCTACTTAAAAGAGAGCAAAGTTACGTGAATCTGTCTTCCAGCTGTTTAAATGAGTAATTCATAGGATGGTTTATGGCGGTTATACTATAGAACGTAGCATTCTTCGATGACGGTAATGACGAACGCAAAATTACGTTGTTAATAGCATTTAAATACGAAACAGAAGATGCCCAGGCTTTGTTGTCATACCAAACCTATGGAAAGAGACAATATATCTTCTTAAGACACACGAAAATGATAAAAATTTAAGATCACCTTACTTTAACTTTATCAAAAGTCCCACGGAGCTGTGCAAGATTTTCGAAATTGAGGATTTCGCCAGATGCGTTTGCCTGAAGCGCTAATGGAAACCTCAAAGCGCCCAATAGGTCTTGTATATCTTGTGAAAACAGGGTCAAATTTAAATTGCCAAATGGATTTTGAAGCCCAAATTCGAATCCACCGAACCTGATTGAAATAGATAAGAAAATAAGAAGCGGAAATATCACTGTTGTAAGAGGACAAACCTACCTAAACTTTTTGAATTTCTTGTAGGTTCGAACTATCCAAAGCGATATATCTTTCCCTGTTACGTCGATGAAATCGTCGGTTGAAACGGATTTGTACCTCGGTAATTCTGCGGCAGTCAAATTTACGGGACAGGAAGCGATCCCCATGCTACAGGGGCATTGGAAATCTTGGTAATCGTCTGGGTTAACCAGGGGATTAAGCAGCTTTGTTATGTTACTGTGACATTGAAGCCTAGTAACCAGAGCATTAGTACCAGTCTTTTTGAAAACGGTGGAGGAATTGATACCTCGTCAAATTATCATTTTTGCAAAGAGCACCCATGCCAGTTTCGTTCACCATGTTCTTTATGTAACGAGCTGGCCAAACTTCGTTGGGATTTTGATTTGCGTAAAATGCAACATTTGATTTTCCATAGAGCCAAGGGGAAAGTTCAATAGACGGCTCAGGCGATATGGCACTCAAGGACATGGTAGTCAATTGATTGATGATGATTAATAATGCAGGCAAAACAATCTAGGAAAAAGCATTGGTATCCCGTTAGTTCTCCAGTACACACGAAAAATGGCGACCCAACTGTAATTTACCTCGCAAAAAAACCCTTTCAAGTTTCGTTTTGAGTTGCAGAATCTCTTCACGTACAAAGCGATGAACTGTTGACAAATCAACACTGATCCCGTTAATTTTTCAGAGGAAAGAAGGTTAAAGGTATCAGAAGTATCATTTCCTTCTATTTGGAGGCACTTCCTCATCTAAAATCAGGAAGAAAGATGCTATCAATTAGAATGGGATAAATGAACAAAGTTCAATACAAGTCTAGTTTCTTAAACGACAGAAAAAAAATACATTTAAAACAAAACAAAAAAACCAATGGTAACGGAATACTCACATACACACTCCCGAGTTCCAATTTTTTGCAAAGACTTCAACACAGGTAGATCACCGGACGTAACTGCGAGGAAAAAATTGTGCAAAGGGTGAAAGCAAGCAACAAATGCAACAAACATGTACCAAGAGTGAATGCATGGCAATCAAGATACGATGGTTTGCCCAAGGTACAAGGATAAAACAAAAAAATTCACACATCACTCCAATAAATATACATTTACGGACAAGTTTCCCCGCAAGCAAGCAAAGAACTTCTGAATTCTACTACCTTGATCCGTTTCCAGTGGGGTGGTAACATTTTCTTCTGAGGGGTCATTTGCTACTTTCAGAAATATCTACACATGAAATGAAGTTCCAGGAATTATTTAAGAGGTCTGGGCAATAATTTAAAATATATCAATGTAATGTAAGTACCTCTTCAAGTGTTGTGTCCGAAACGCCATAGCTATCCACACGAAGCTGTTCCATGTTCAAGTCTAGCTCATCAAAAAGGTGTGGAAACTTATCGCGCTGGCGGAGTCCTGCATCGTCAAACTCGGGAAGGCAAAACACTATGTCAGACCCTACATTCTCGACGACGCTTCCATTCTGGATGTGACGTTTCACCACATTCACAATCCTTTCCACATCAGTTTCAGTTGAGTTTTGAGAAACTGGATTTTCAGTTGCCTACGCGAGTTAAAATTGACTTTTTTGTTGCTTGATATCACTGTCAATTTGACTAGCATACCTGAGCGTTGTCTACTGAGGCGCTTTGTCCATCTTTCTTCACGACCGTAAGGTAGTAGCCGGATCCAAGCTTTTGCTTAAGAAAGAGAGACGAGCCGCAACACTTCAACTGTCCTTGCGAAATGATCGCTATACGGTCTCCCAGTAAATCAGCTTCATCCATGAAGTGAGTTGTTAAAATAATTGTTCGGCCTGCGATGTGAATATATTACGAGGCTCTAAGAGGGAACATTTTTTATATGGAGCAATCTGAATAATACCTTCTTTATATTTCAAAAGAATATCCCAGATGGAGCGCCGAGAATAAGGATCTACTCCTGCTGTAGGTTCGTCCAGGATCACCGTTCTGTAGTATGTTAAGACGTTAAAAAAAAAACTGGATAAAAAAGACGTTTGGAGATTGAACTCACTTTGAATTTCCTATGAAAGCAGCTCCAATTGAAAGTTTTCTTTTCATTCCACCGGAAAGATGTTCAGATATGTCATGTCTTTTGTGTGACAACCCTAAATCATCGATCATCTTGTCAATTTCTTTACGAGATTCAATTTGCTCTCCGGTTTTTAAATTAGCATAGAAGCGCAAATGTTCCTCCACTGTTAGCCTGCGTTGGGATACACAATATCCATTATAATTATGGTATTTTGTAACGAACTACTTGTTATTGAAGAAGACACTCACTGATCAAACAGAACGTTGTGTTGTGGACAGACACCAAGTTGATGGCGGATATCATCCATTTGGTAACGGATATCCAATCCGTTGATTGTTGCAGTACCAACAGACGGCGGGAAAAGTCCCGTCAAAATTGAACTGCACAAAATGATTTATTCAAGAAATTAATAAAGAATAGTTTTTAAGAAAGCAAGTTTACATGGTGGTTGTTTTCCCTGCTCCATTATGTCCAAGGAACGAAGTAATCTGATCTTCGTAAAAATCCAGATTAAGATTGGAAAGAGCGACTTTTCCATTAGAATATGTTTTCCCGAGATGACGGATGCTCACTCCAACCATCAAGTCCCTCGATTCCTCTTCTACAAGTTCGGTATCTAACATTTTTCAATAGAAAAAGAGATTTACCGTGGTACTGTGCTAAACTTTATAAATTTCCCTATCAACGAACCTCTTTCGGCGTGTGCTTGAACGGTCCCAACTGTACTATTTCGGCGCTTTTCCGAACACCAGTAAGACGGCTGAAAAATGAAATACCACGGTTTTGGAATACCATACTGGCCTGTGCGTAGAAACAACAAAATATTTCATTTGGTTATAAATACTCTGGACCAACACGCTGAACGACTCGAACCTGGAAATACAGTTTCAATGTACCACGTTAGCACTAGATAGAGAACAGCGTCGAAGAGCATCATCAAGATGCATCCCATCAAAGAATATGCATCGCCATCCTTGGGACTGACAGCGATGTTGCTCCATTGTGCACCCTCTCCACTTTGTTCATGACTTGCAAAATACCAGCACCCGATTCCGAACGATACATCGGACAGCAGACTCTAAAGAATGATAACAAGATTATACCAGGATGGTATGCGAATATTTATCATATTTGAAATTACCGATAAGACCAAAGTCGAGAGGCTGTAGTCTTGACCGTTCAAGTTGAGAAAGTTGTAAGGAAGGAAACAAGCGAAGAAGAAGAATCCACCGCAGGCAGCAGCAAGGTTTGCCCGGCTAAAGAAGGTTGAGACTAGGAAGCTGAAGCAGACTGTGGCAATACTAAAACTCAAAACGAAAATGAACACCAGGAGAAAATTCGAATTCTCTAACACCCGACCAAACTGTAATTACAAAAGTTAAATTAGAAATTAAAGGATACACCACGCAATACTTAGAAAAAGAATTTACCACTAGGATCATCGAGAGTAGTACGCAGGAAATAAGCATAAATGACATGCTATCGATAAACCAGGCCATCCTGCAAAATCGTTAATATAATATTAGTTACTAGTATATCATTAACCAATGTGCTAAACGTTACCAGTGAACAGCGTTTCCAAGACCCATGGTTTTCATAGTTTCTTTAAGACGCCGCTCTTTTTCGCGCACAATTGACTTCACAATCATGGCGCAGGTATAAACGAACGAGAGAATCATAAAGAGAGGAAACAGACCCGCAATCGCCATGAAGAAAGTATCGTAAGTGTAGCAAGGGCTCGGAAACTGCTGCATATACATTCCAGGCAATTGGGTCCGATTTGACTGCAGCTTGATAATAGCCTGTTCTATCTTATCCTGCAGGAAAATGTAGCCAGACGTGAAATATTTCATGTCTCTTGTGGGATTCGTCCGCGGTATTGGCGTTTCAAAGAAATCTCGTAGCCTCTTTGTGCTATCGATTTTGGAACTGTCCATACTGGAACATGGGACGCAAAATGAGAGCCAAGATGGTAAAGTTAAAATGAGCTTAATTACCGTAATTTGTAAGTTATGTTGTGTGGCAGGTTTTGTGTTGTGAGATCCACGTTTTGGTTTTTGAATACTATTACCGCCCACAATCCACCGATGTCTATCAAATCCATGCCACGTTCGACAGCTTCTTCTTCAGTATCATATCCTTCGAATTTATCGAATTCGTAGCACTGAGCCAACAAAAACACGAAACCAATGATTATCCAGAGAACAAAAATTTAAGCAGTAAACTTACTTCTACATAAGTTATGATTAAATTAGCGATCAAATCCAGCTTGACTAACGTTTTCCTTATTCTGTAAAACAGACAGATCAAATAAAAGGAATGTAGTCAAGATTTGTTTGGATTTAACTCACCTTATGATTTGATCAGAAGTATTTGTTAGTGAAGATGTCAGATTAGCTATGACAGGAAAACGTTCGGTAATGACTCCGGTAATGTTTTTTATCATTTCTGGATCCAGCTGATCCAGAAAACGCTTGATGGAAGGCGATATTTCAGTCAGCCATCTGTCTGCGAAACGCTGTACAATCCTCAAATCTTGGAATGTTTCATTGACTAGTTGAATGACGCTGTCAAACGCCGGAGTTCTGGGGGTGTAGATAATCTTTCCCCTGCAAAAGGAATTGTCACAATCGTCAATAATTCAATTGGAAACGAAAAACGAAAACAAAAAAAAAGTCTTGAAATACCGAATAAATGGATAAAACAACTGTAAAATCAGGCGCGTCAACGGATTTTGCTGCAAGTTAATAAAAAGCTGCGTGCACGGTACCGTAAGACCCGATCGAGTTATATTAGTACTTTGGGATTGGAAAAGTCTCTGTCTAAATTGATTTGACCTAAGAATGTGAGAGATGTAGAAAGTTAAACGAGAAAAAAACTTTCTTTACACCTTACTGGGGTCCATCGGGAAAATCTGGCGATTTTTTTTCTCGAATAAGAGTATTCTTTCCGCACAGAATATTAGCGGTTGAATTAAAAAACGCCATAGTTGATGTCATGTTTCCTGTCTCAACGTCCCTCGATTTCCACAGTTGGTTAGATAACTTTCCTAGTGTTGTGTTGTTAAATTCGCTACGCATAAAATGATTCATAGTTAATTAAATGCCTTAGAAAATTCTTTTAAGATCAACAACATTTTTACTTGAATATCGTGGAGAGAGAATTCAAATCGCGAATGTCTAAAAGTATGGTGTTCAGTAGACGCCCAAGATTGGCCCAGTCTTCCAAGTGTAGAGGTTGCTCTAAATTGTCTTCCACAATTTGCTGGATCTACAACAATTCAAGGTGAGCAGGCGATTGAAAGTCAGCATTAATGAAGCTATACTTCAAAGGAGAAAGATTTGTTACTTGGTTGATTATTAAGGTTCCGTTGACTACGCTCAATATTTCAGCAGCAGAAGAATGGCACAGAACTTGGCTAAAAGTTTGCAGAGTCGACTCGTCTTGTGCACTGATCCATGATTTCAAAAGGGTAGTGTTACAAAGCACTTGCTGTGGATTTTCGGTATAATTCTTCAATACATCCTGTGAGAAATTTTGTCGGCATAAATAATACGGCAATATACACTTTTATAAATAGAAAGATAGGCATATTTTTTATTCTTACCGGTGGTGGAATGCGAATCATTAACTCGTATAGTGCCGACGTTGACGTTTCATTTTTTAAGCTTACTAATCGCTGAAAAGCATCCCGGTTGACGACGTGTTTTAGAGGGAAATTTACTTTAGGGCTAGACCCACCACTCAGTAACTTGAAAGCAAAAGCTACACCAGCGGCGACGTCAATTGCAACTCCAGACCCTTTGACTACTTCCTCATTAGTAATCCTCCTTTTGGAAACGTCTGTCAAGTCTCGAACAAGATTTCTAACGCTATGACGAAAATAAAACGATCTGGACCTTTGTCAGAAATTAAATTTTAAATTATATCAACTTACGTTTGGAAATTAAATTCTTCGCTAAAACGATCAGTCGATGGCGGGACATTGTGGCAATTATTGTCAAAAGTACAAATTAAACTTTGTAGGAATTGCCAAGAACCAGCAGAAGGTAAAGCCCTTTCCTCAAGAAAACCTAAACATATACAAGATTGGATTTTTTTTTTTGAAGCAAAGAAGAAATAACCACAGAAGATCAATAACTTACATTCATTTTTGTAGTCTTTTAAACCTTTGGTCCTGGAGTGTGGGAGAAATCAGACAGAGCATGAATAACAAATAATCCAGATGATACAAATCACTCAAAGATTACTTACCTAACAAGGGCTAATATAACAAACAGAATAATAGGCCAGACAAGTTCGGTCACAACTCTGAGCTAAAATATTTTGTTCACTCGGTCATTTGCAAATGTACAGGAATTAAAATGAAAATCTTTTACCTTTGATCTGGATCTAATCAATAAGTTTTTCCACATCAACTGTTTCAACTGCATCCAAAACATTTTCATGTTGAATTGCCCCACAAGGTGAAGTGCAGAAACAAAACTGAACTAAAAAAAAAAAAGATAATATTCGTCCTAACTTAAAATGACAGTAATGTTAAATGAATCATAGCTTTTTATCGAGACTTACGTAAGAAAAAGTCCCTGGGACAAAAACACCGGTACTAGCAACTTGCCGATTGCAAGTTTTATGACAAACGAGTACATGGTGGTGAAAGAGGCTTAAAGGCCATGATGATTGCACACCCTTTCCCTTGTGCAACGCAATAAAATTTACAATTGATAATGACTTATGAGATTCTCATTTACAACTGGTTTCTCGCCTGCCATATATCTGTGGAGGAAACACTTGGTAAACCCTTCCTCTGCCCCTTCCCGCCAGGCAAAACCTCGAATCAAGTAGAAAATATGTAAATAATGCAACGATGCGACATCTAACAGCAATTGTTTTCAACTTAGAAAATTTCGATTTTAATTTTGAAAAATAAATGTAACTTGTGAAAATCGGCACTGTCGCACAAGAAAACTGGCTCAAACCGTTAAATCAAGTATGTCCTTTGCACTTTATTCTTGAATTCAGACATGTTTTTCAGTAGCCCCATGGTTTAACATCACTAAACACATATTTTCGTTAAAGAATATCACTTCTAATGTTTTCATTATACAAAAAACTTTGTCGTAATCGATTATTGCTTCTTTTTCGGTTCGAGCCGAACTCTGATACCATCACGAGGGCGTAGAATCAATTCTGCCAATAAAATTATTTCTTCTCTTTTATCCAGTGATTGGACATGGAAGTTTCTCAAGATAGCCGACAGCACGGCTTTCTCTTCCATCAATGCAAACCGTTGACCTGAAAGAAACCATCTGGTTTAGCATACAATATTTGAAATTCCATCATCATATGTTAGATTACCAATACAATTACGTGGTCCGGCACTAAAAGGCACGTAAGAATAAGGATGGCGTCTTTCTGCATGCTCGGCTAGAAAACGTTTTGGCTGATAAAGTTCCGGATCGGGAAAATATTTTGGATCACGGTGTAGGTAATACGAGCAGATGGAAACTGATGTCCCTGCCGGAATTTCATCGCCTCCTACGTAAATCAAATTTCATTTACCGTGAAAATTATTTTATTTTATTTTATGTCATTTAAACACCTATCACAGTATCTTCAACGCAGGTGCGACTGATAATTGGAACGCTTGGATACAGTCGAAGAGCTTCCTTGACGCAGCATTCTAGGTACTTCAGTTCGCTCAAATCGGCCATTGTAGCGGGCCGGTCAGAATCACCGAAAACGCGATCCAATTCCTCGTTCACCATTTCCTTAGCAAATCGACATTTTTCGGTTGTTGGATTTCATTTCTGTTGATATAACAGTTTAGTAATTTACCTGCACTTCTGGGTGACTTCCAATTAAGAAAATAGACCAAGTGATGGCTGCAGAGGTCGTGTCATGACCCTGTAAAACACGGAACGAACGGCGGTCGTGAAACAATTTGAATAGTACAAAAATGCAGGTAACTGTGTGTCACGAATACAATTAAAATAAATTACCTCAAACATAAATGTGTCCACCTCTTCGCGGATATCAGAATCACTTAGCACGGTGCCTCCTTGAGAAACTTCAATCAATAGATCCAGAAATGCTAGACGTCGTTCTTAAAAAAAGAAATAAAAGTAAGATTCAAAAATCATCATAATAATAGCATTACGTAATGATTTTCTTACTAGAAAAGACCGCATCCTCCGTTACAGCCTTGGAAGGTTCAGCAATGTCAGAGCTTCGCTGTTGGTGCTCGGCTTTCCGCTCTTGGATCACCTGTTTAACAATACACGAAAATTTATCAAGGTATGTTTACCTATACGAATTAAATTTGCCTGTAACCTTGTTGGTAAATCCATGAAGAATACCCAAAGTTTTGCGTTGCTCTGGCCAATGTGAGCTCAGTTTAAACATCCAATCCAACCAGAGATAAAATCGGACTTGACGATGTTGAATAAGCTGACTCATACTTCAACCGTAAACATAAAAAAAAAAACCTATTTTATTTACAGGTAAATAAAATAAAAAAGGAACTCACTTGTAAACGGCTTGAACATAAGCTGAATCCGTTTTACTCTGAGCTTCAACATTTCTTCCCATAGCCGTTTCTTCAAATACGAATTATAATCTTAAAGAAACCAGCCCATTATGCAAATACCGTCAACACTCACCGCAAATAATGTCGAGTGTACACAGCGTCACGAATGGAAAAATGTTGAGATCCTTGTCTTTGGCCACTGCTTGATTCAACTTGTTGACCAGGATGAGACTTTGCTCGTTGAAAACGTGAACAAAGTCCTCGAGGATTTTAAAATGGAACGCTGGTGTCAGCAATTTACGGCGGGTTTGCCACTTGCTACCTGTCACAAGAATTTAAGGGGCTACAACAAGCGATGACCAGCAATAAAAACAAACCTGTGCTCGTCAATAGGCCAGTGTTTAACCAGGGATGAAGAAAGTCGTACTCTCGGCTCTTTGTAATGATTTTATTGCTACTGAGGACCGCCTAGGATGGACACGCAATGGTGGACTATTTTAACGTATCGTTTGTTTTTAGGATTTTACGTATACCTCAACTGCTTCAGCTGTTGTTGCGAAAAACATAGGTAAAGGACCGATCCAAGCGCGTATGATTCCGCTAGGAGATAACCGACCAAAGACAACGTGTAACAGTAGAAGAAGGTTCATAATTTCTAAATGATATAACCAGATTTTATTTATTAAGTGTTGTTTTAATAAATTATTATTATTTTTTTTTACCTTCTGGTGGGACAAAGATCATGGAGCCACCACCAAATAATGGAATTTCCGTTGGCGATCTGCAATGGAATTTAAAGTCAACTCTTAAAAAATCAAAAATAAAATCATATTTGATTAATACCCCAGCACTTTATTGCATCGCTGCATGAAATTGTAGCGTTTCACGACGGCCAGGACTACGAGCGTAACCAAAATTGTAGTTACGGTGTAGACGGAAAAGCTGCTAATCCAAACGGATGATTCTCCTCCGCTCGTTACATCCATGTTGAAAGCAAAAAAACACTATAGTTGAAATATGGATTATTATAAACCGTTTTTAAAGTTTGGTGTGTCAGACTGGCATCCAAACTCAATTTGGAGATTTGTGTTCAGATCAAGCCATGACCTTCAGTTCACTATCGAATTCCGATAATGATATTGACACACTTTGGGTTGTTTTGGTTTCCATCGAGCGTCCGTTTGTCAGTCTGCGATAACTCAATACTAACCAACAAGCAGAAAGGCAACCCAAATAGGAGGGATTCTGTAAATTGAAACAGCCTCTGAAAATATTGTACAATACAAACAGCTACATGAAAATTTTGAAAAACAAAAATGCAGTACGCTTTAAAATTTATTTTAGATTTTGCTGCAGTTTTTGTTTTGGAATTTATTGTTTTGTTTCCTCAATTGGGAGACAGGAGTTGATAAAACAAACATAAGAAATGATAATGGTATGTAAGACAGTATAAAAGAAAGGAGGATAGATTTGTTGATAAGTGATGCTACAAACTAGTTTATTGTTGAGTGGGATGTAGTCGTATTTGACTACTGCCTTTCTCATCTTGTGGTGAGTTACCATTATCATTTTGGGTGAAGAGGTCCCTTTTGGCTCGGCTATTTTATTTTTTACCAGACCTACAAAACCAGAGTGTGTTGCTCGATAAGCGAAAATGTCAATGATAACAGCACAAGAGCAAATTGGTATATAGAAAGAAGAAGGCATATCAGCAAATCTACATGAAATATCCCCAAACAATGAATCGGGAAAAACTCGAAAAGGATATTTGGGACCAAGTTTGAAATCACACCGCCAGCCAAGAGGCGAAATGGCACATTAAATAAAGCTATTCAGAGGATCCCACAACCCAGTAGTTTATATAATAAAAATTAAGTAAACAAATTTTGTTTTGCCTTTCGAACGACTTTCCGGATGTGTGTCCACGTTGAAAACGAGATAGGCAACTGGTAAACAACAACTATCAAATGAGATAAAACTTGAAACGTGTGTCTGTCATAGAAGGAAGGGTCGGAAATTTTTTTGAAGGAAAACAAAAAACAAAGTTTTCTGTATTTCTTTAAAAATTTAAACCCCCTCCCTAGCTATTTAAATGAAACTATCAAATAACATGAATATATATAATTTTTTTTTTTTTTTTTCTTGTGTTGTATACCGGAGAATAGAATAGATAGGGAGAAATGAGACGCGACATTTTTTTTTTTTTTCATACATAACATGAGAAAATTTTAGGTTAAAATTTTTCTTTTCCACAATGAAGAGAGAGTGAGAGAGAGTGAGAACTTACTTTTTTGTTTTAAATGGGGGAATTCATGTAATGGGATTTCTCGAAAAAATGTTTTTAAAAATTCAATTACACGTCGACGCATTCAACAGGTAAGGGCTGGGCGAGATAAAAGAGATAAAGTTATCATTATGTCAATAAAATGTGAAGAAAAAAAAAGAACTCGCACAATCACAAAATAAAATAAAAAATATTCACGATTTACTCATGTCTTGTCATTGAATAAAAAGATGTTGTTGGTTTTGTTTGTTTTTTTTTGTGGTTTTTTCCTTAAATATGTATCAGAGAAAAATTTTACAAAAAGGACCAAAGTAAAATAAGAATGGCTCAAGTGAAATATATAGAATAAAAAGGTCAAAACATTCGACACGATCTGGGTAGTGGCGGTAGTGGTTGGGAGGAGAAGGAGACAAAACAAAATACAAAAAACAAAATATCATCCCGACGGCTCTCTTAATTTCCTGCTAATATTTTTCTTTCTTCATTTATGGACTGGGATTTAAATTTCTTCTTTTTTTTAAAATGAAAAATGAATAAATGTAAATATATAAAAACACTGGTTTGATTCCACCTCAATTTTATGGCAAAAATTAAGATTTTCGAGAGAGAGGGAGATAATACGGTGTCAAAGTTCAAAGTAAATCATTTTTCTTTTTCTAGCAAGGGGTTACAAACATTTCGTCAAAGAATTGAAATTCTTTTGATACGAGTACACGTGTGATCTTTTGTCCCCATTAATTCTTGCCTTGCAATTTCTCCGTGTGTGTGTGGGGGGGGAGGGCGATGTAATGAATAATAATTCCTAATATTATATATTACAATAAAAATACACGCATTATAAAGGCAAAAAAGGGCTCGGCAAAAGGTTAGACAATAATACTTAAAAAGTAAAAATAATGTACCCAAACGAGACTCGAAGGAAAAGAGTCGTTCCAAAACGACACACGCACACACACACACAAAGTTTCCCTGGGCCTTTAGCCATTAAAAAATAAAATACATTTATAAACTATTTTAAACTAAAGCTGGAAAATTAATGCGTCTAAGACAACAGCTAAAAAAAAAAAAAAAAAAACACAATAAAAAAAATGGTGGCGGTAATTTTGAACGATAGAAAAACATTTGGATGGGGTGGGAGTCGAAAAAGCAACAAGATAAACACATCACAAAAGCCCATTTTCCCGAATTGAAATGATAAAACCAAAAATCGAAAAAAAAAAAAATAAGATAAATTATTTAGAAAACGCAAAATAATAAAAACACGACAACATTTTAGGTGTGAATAAAAAAAAAAAGAAAACACAAATTTCCCTCATATTTTTTTTAAGTCTTTCTCTCTTTTGCTCTTCTCCTTTTCCCACTGGGTGGCATGTGCAGTGACTAGTTGTCCAGCAACAAATCGACTGGGCTGATTTCTTCCGTCTTTCTTTCTCCTCCGTAAACACAAGTCTCTTAGCGCATTTCAGTGACGATCAAACGTCCACCACCGCAATTTGTCTCTTTCCATCAGCAATTCGTACTAGTAGCAACCGATAATATCGATGAATCACAAAAAGCGTTTTGTTTCTTTTTACAAAACAAATGGGTATTATTTTTCTTTGTCATGGATTTTAATTGTAATAATAATCGAGTGACTTTTTTTTCCAGTTTCGTGGGAGAAAAAATTAAGAGATAAAGAGAGAGCCGACGAGAGGCAAAAATTGTGGGGAAGATGATGGGGAAAAAAATAAAGCATTCATCATTATCGCGAAACAAAAATACAAAATTTGAAACAAAAATAAATCAAAACAACCCAAAAAAAAAAATTTTTTCGAAACGCGCGCCACCCCAAAGACACCCACGAAAACACACACACAGAAAAAAAAAACAAATTAATATAATGGTGGGACAATTAAAGATTTGAAGGGAAGAAAACAAGAACAAAAAATCTATGAAATATGATCAACAGACAAAGAGAAATAGGGACTGGGGATAATTATTTAATTCAAAAAATAATAACAAGAGCGTAGTGATTGGATGAGGAGAGTTTGGGAGAGGAAGGAATATATATGAAGAAATCGTAATGCTCACACGCACACACACTCACACACAATAGTATTTTTTTGTTTTGCTTTTTGTTTTCTTTCTTTTTCAAGACGAGGAGAGAGAGAGAGAGAGAGAGAGAGAAATATAAGTGTGATGTTGGCTAAAGAGAAACCGGCGGGACAACACACACACGGACAAAAAAAAAGGGAGGAGGAAGAAGATTGCAAAAAAGGACTGAGGGAACTGAACAGCGGTAGCAAAAGATTCACGTTCTTCCACACGCGTGATGTCATCACTTGTTCCGTTTCCCTAGCGTCTTCCAACATCATCGGCAATTTATGTCTCCAATCTTCCGTCAAAAAACGAGACCGACCTACTTTCAATCATTTCAATCGAAATGAATAAAACAAAAAACAATTAAACGCCCAAGAAGGCACGTTAAATATTTTAAAATGCATACCGGGTCGCGTCCAGGCTGAACTTGCGGTGGCGTCGGGAATTACAATCGACATAAAAAAAAAAAAAAACGAAAGGGGAAAAGAAAAAGAAAAAGAAAAGAAAAACCAACATCCTAAACAAAATCACTGCCGACTGGCTCAGGAGTGACCGTGGCCACCACCAGCTCCACTTCCGGCCGGAACATGCGAGTTGCTTTTCGAGTGGCTATTGACATTGTTGCTCCCTGCGCCGCCACTGCCTCCAGCGCCATTGTTATTGACGCTGACGCTGGGCACGTGCGAATTGGCACTGGCCACTTCGGCCACTACGGCGGCAGCCGCTGCCGCAATCGGATTCGACGACACAGGCGACACGCCCGACGAATTGGACGAAGCGTGCAGCGGCGGAGGAGCGTCATTGCGAGGCGGCATGCGCTCGTTAATGGCATCCAAGCCTTTGGCCTCTTCAAACGACCTGATTTGGTGTGTAGGTGAAAATCCTTGCAAAGCTATTGGAGAGCAGAGAAACATGTCAAAATAAAAAATAAAAAATAAAATTTATTCACGTCATAAAAACAATTTTATTAGAACGTCGTTTACCGTTTCTTAGTGTTGCTTTGCCTCCGGAGAGGGCACCTAGCGGCAGGGAGCCAGTAGGGGTGAGCCCTTTGAGTTGGAGTACACTTTCGCTCTCTTCCCTGTTTGCGTGGGAAGAACGGAAAAAAACAAAAAACGGGTCGTTAAAATCTATTATTAGCACAAGAAAACGAGTCATCGTTTATTACCTCAAGACGGAAAAGACGCGGGCCATTTTGCCGATGGCTCGAATCTTGTTGCGAATCACCTCTTTACGGATGGCAGCTGCTTCCCCTTACAGAGAACAGGATCAGTTTGGGTGTGAACGCAACACTCGAATTGAATCGAATGCCACACAACAACAACAACAAAAAAAAATAATAATAATTCCAATCGGGGAGGACAGAAAAAAAAAGGAAAAAGATACGTTGGATAGGTGGAAGATGAAATAAGAAAAGAGGGCAAAGTTTGGTGGCAATCCAGAAACAAGAGGGTGACTATGACACGAATGTTGCAGGCCCAAGACCAAAACCGATGCAAGACCACACACACACACACACGTGAAAGAGAAATAAGTCCGGCAACTAGACGGGCAAATAAAAACAAAAATATATGCGAAAGAAATAAATTCACGCGCACACACACACCGACTTGCCCAATGGTTTCACATTATCACAAGTTAACATTTTCTTTTAAGAAAGAAAAAGCCATGCTTTTCGATTTCTGGAGAGAGAATGCCCTGAAAGTAGCCTCGTACAATAATAATTTCCAAAAAATTATAAAGTTTTGAGCTACAGGAAAAGTAAAAATTCCTCATTTCATTTCGTTTTCAACTGGGGGGGAGGTGGAGGAGGACGACTTGCCGCGAGGGAAATTTCATCCAAACTACTCACCGGTAAGTTCCAATTTGCCGCCTAGGTACCAACCAACGGACGGACCAGACGGACAGGCGGGAATTTTGGTGTGTGTGTGTGTGAACGACAAGAGATAGAAAAGAGAGAGACAGACAGAGAGAAATGAAAGTAATGGGGTGAAATAAAAATAAAAAAGTGACCACTGACAATTTTCTAAGGATAAAAATTCTTACGAGATCACCTGCATATCTAAAAACACACTAACCAATTGAAATGTTTTCTATTAAAAAAAAAATATATAATAATAATCAATAACCGATTAGCTATTAATGAATCGTAAAAAGCCCCGCCCTATTTTTAGGTGTGTGCGCGCAAGGGCGTAGTAGGAAAACGAGACAAACGAATACAATTTTAAAATCAAAATGAACAGTTAAACAAATGAAATGGCTCATTTACATTAAAGACATAATTTCGTTTTCTTTTTAACTGAATGGGCGGATTTGATTCTGTCGGGGATTGCGGATAGAATAAGGAGGTAAGAAAGTTTGGGGCGTATCTCTTAAAAAGTAAAACCAAATATTTTAATGTCTATAGGAAAAAAATTAAAATTAAAAGGAAGGAGACACGAAGAGGATCAACAGCTTGGGATTGAGTGGTGGAAAATAACAGAAAAAGAAGAAACAAAAAAAAAACAAAAAACAAAAGAATAGCTATTGGTACAGTAATGCTCACCGTCTTCAATGCTCTCCTCGCCTTCGGAGACGAGTTCATCATCGGAGCAAATGTTCAAGACATTGACCAGCATTTCCGTCACTACAACAAATAAAAGTTGTGAAATAGAATTGTTTTCTTAACGGCATTTTAAATTTGAGTTGTTCTATTTCGAAAACCTTTCTCTCCAACAAAGGGCAGAGACCAGGTGAAGACGTCCATGAAATTGGGTAGCCAATAAGGGTGAGGCGAGCAGTTAAACTGCCGGATATTCATCACATTATTCTCGTACTTTAGCACAGCCGCCTTGTTATTGTACACGTCCAGATAATTAGGAGCGCTAAATATAGTGATCAACGAAGGGAAACCGGTCGTCTGACTTTTCCGATACATTCGGTAACTGGTCCATCGGGCGGGATTACACAAAAACTCGTTTAAAAACTGACAAAACAAATTCTATTTAAAAGTCTAATATACCCAGCATCTTGAGCTTCGTGCGCTCGAATAATTGAAAGGAGATTATTCTGTTGAAGGAATTCACAACAGGCTGCATAGCTATTTGATCCGAGGTACAAAATGCAAGTATTACACCAGTAAAACAAAACAAAAAAACAAAACATATCAAATAATGTTTACCTATAAAAATAGGAGCAACCCCGAACGGAGTTGTGTGAAAAATGTTCGGCATTCTTCTCGTTGCCAAAATCTTCCAAGGGATCAGACCAGAGAAGGTCACACATGGGACCAAACGCCGGTGGCTCCTTGAACCGATCCAACTGGACATTTAAAATAATACATATATATTAAAATTAACACACAGGTAATAAAAAATAAATAAATAAATTATATCGATAGCGGAAAAAAATTGTGACTGTTGTTGTACCTTTCGCACGTCATCGAGCGAGTGGATCTCGGGGGAGAGACCGCCGTGAACGCAGAGGAACTGCTGGTTCATCAGGGCAGCCAGCGGAAGGCAATCAAATGCCTCCATGCAAGCGTCGTAGACGCGCTCCGAATATTTGATTTTACCTAACCCCAATCGAAATCAATAGCGTCATTCACAACAACAACAAAACCTAAAAATAAATCATGAAACTAACATTCTTGTTTGAACGTAAAGTATTCCGTCAAATGCCGGCACTCGTGGTTGCCCCTCAACAGGTACAGGGTGGTCGGGTAGCAAATTTTAAGCGCCCACAAGTAGAGGACGCACTGTTGAGGCCAAAAGAAAAACAATGGCGAGGCCACCACCATACAAAAAGACACAAAAATAATTAAATGAATTTATTATATTTTTTTCCCCCTAAGGCAATTGTTAGATAATAGAGGCAGGCAACTGCTTGCGCATTCAGAAAAACGATAAAGAAAAACAGTTGGCGTTACACCAAGACAAATGGTCTTTCCAACTCGACACACACAATGACATCACTGACAGATGGCGACAATGCGCTTTTCGAGTCCAGTTTTG
Organism: Daphnia magna; assembly: GCF_020631705.1. Classification (NCBI taxonomy): domain Eukaryota; kingdom Metazoa; phylum Arthropoda; class Branchiopoda; order Diplostraca; family Daphniidae; genus Daphnia; species Daphnia magna. The sequence goes on along the minus strand of NC_059190.1, from coordinate 1,538,732 downwards.
TGCATGCGTGAGCGACCAGAGAGAACAATTGAAATGTATTCACTCACGCCAAAAGATTTAAAAAAAAAAAAAAAAACGAAATTTATTCATTATTAATTTTGTTGTTGTCGTACCTCTATGCTGAAATATCCTCGATCGACGTAATCGCCGAGGAAGAGATACTTGGTATTGGCCGGGGATCCGCCCACTTCAAACAGTTTCATCAGATCGTAAAACTGTCCATGGATGTCGCCACAAACTGTCCATTTTTTTCCCCCGTTTCGAATTCATCACCAACAACCAACCAAACAGGATTCACAAAAGAAAAGAAAAAAGAAACAATATTTATAAATAGAAAGTCACCAAGCATTCTGAAATCGATCCATGGCACCAGCGTCTCACTCCTAGTTGTTATTGCTAACGCTAGATGGCTCTCATCGAGACACGAAAATAAAAAAAAAGCCTCTCAACTTCCTCCCTTCACTAGACATGCACACATATACATAATATAATATCTTCAGCGTTCCTCTATTTGCCCAGCCCTGCCTAATCGATAACGTACACACACACATGCACAAAGAGGCTAAAAAAGCCTCACCTCACCTACCACCCCCTACTTACTCGAAAGATTTCTTTTTCCTTGTCCCCGGGCCCGAAACAACAACGATCGCGTTTTGGAACGACAATGACGACAATAAAAACATCAAAACTGGGACCTGTCTAGACGGCCAAGTAAAAAAAAAAAATATATACGACTTTTTGTTGTTGTTTTTTTCCCTTTTTCTACAGTAAAATAAGGGAAACGAACAAATACAAAAAAAAAAAAGGAGGGAGAAATAGAGACAACTCGCCAGACACCTGTGGAGTTGTATGCTGGCGGTGGTTTAGGCTTGTAGTGGTGTTTTTTGAAGAAAAAAAAAAGCGGGTACATTAACAGAGTCACGAGTCTCGCCATTAAAATAAAAAAAAAAAAAAAAAGAGATAATTTAATTCTGAAAAAAAAAAAGTAGGGGGAATAGAACTAGACGGCTAGATTTTCTCTTTTAATTATATAGTGAAGAAATCGATCGATGTTTTACAGTCTGCCCAACCTTTTTTGATCAATGCTCCCATTATTTCATTTCCCTTCTCCTTTTTCAATCGATTTTGGATTCTGTTATCTTTTTTCTTTAAAAAAGAAAATGCAACGATGGACGGCTAACTTTACGATGGCTCAACTTTATCAAAGTGGACTTACGAACATGCAACACTGGCGGGCACAAGTTCTCGTTCAATAGCCCAAAATGCCGGGCAATCTCTTTTAAAAAATTATGTATTCCTTCCCCCGCTTCTCTGACTCTCATTATCAATTCAAAAGCTCCCAATGGCTAAAAGGCAAGCACACACAAACGCGCTCCAAAGTATGTGTATACAGACTGCAAGCGTGTATGCAGATTAACCTTTGGATGCGAAACAAACAACAACCTTTTTGCTCTTCTTCGCATTCACACACACACACACACACCCAATCAGCATTCCGGAAAGGTTGAGTAGCTCGAGGGCTAGTATCCATCATGATGCGGATGTTTTTCACGGTAGTGCATGACAGTTGGTTACCACTCCATTAGATCGTTTCCCAACCCTTGTTTTCATTTCCGTCTTAGGAAAAAAAAATATAAATAAATAAAAATTAAATGGCGAACCTGTGACTGGCGCTTCAATGTCGATCATCGTCTTCTCCTGGCGGAGTAGAGCGGCTCCCTCGTTGATGATGCGGAGTGCGGCGGCCTCCTCGATCCGGCCCTCCAAAATGAAATGCTGTTTAAGAACATCGGGACGAGGTTTGCCCGTCTTCGTGTCAAACACCTCGGCCACCGACAATTTGCGACTCGGTGGGAACGGCACACCTGAAGAAATTAACAATTAATTTGACCATTTTAAATTTATTCTGGGAGATGCGCGCGAATCGTTGCAGAACAATCTGCTCCTGATTGCAAATTACTTTCGCTGTCGAGACCGAAAAAAAAGAAACTCGTTTTCTTGGAAACGTCCATTAGGGTACCGTCGGGTACCGAATCGTTTATACCGGCCGCCATTTGCAAACGATACGGTGGCATGTGACACAAAGTTTTATTATCCTTTGATTTTCCGAATCAAATAGCCGTTTAACTCTTACAATTCCTTTAAAAGAAGCTCTTCACTTCAAAAACCCCTGTCTCCAGTGTTGCCGAACAAAAGTTTTCAAACCCCCAAAAAGTTTGGCACAAAGAAAGAAAAAAAAAAAAGACCAAAGTTCACGTTGGCTTTCGTTTGATTCGACTTTTCAACTTGAAAATCCAAGTAGCTTATTATCTGACGGGCTTCAAAAAAAAAAAAAGGAAAGAATAACACGCCGAGTAAAAACACATTCGTATGTACCCTAAAGGTTGGGGACCAGTCCCGTTTTACCCTCGTTCGTCATCACTACGCTAACCCGAAGGCACCACTCATTTTGATTATTTAACAACGTCAAAGAGGAGGAGAAATAGGAGGGAGAGTCATCAAACATGAAAAAAAAAAGTGTGAATTATCGACGTAACGCGATAAACCCCTTTTTTGTGTGGGGTACGTACACAGGTTGGCGTGTCACGCTAGTGTATACACCGCCATCTATACACTCGGCAATACGACAATAATAATAATAAAAAATAAAATGAGGGGGGGGGGAGTGCCGTGACACACAAAGTGTGAGAGACCCCGGTGGCACATCGATAACATAGGAAGCCCTCCAGAAAAAAAAAACATATATAGCAGGATCGGAATGACATTCACAACTTTTGAGTGTACACACGGCATATATAAAAGTAACGGTAACGTTTCGGGCGGATCCCGCGGCTTTGCTTTTGGGGGTTTTTTTTTCTGTCCAATTTTCCCTTGAGCCCACCGTGAGCGAAACGGTATAGAAGGGTTTCACGCAACTCCTTTTTTTTTCTCTCTTTCTAAACATTGCAACTTGCCTCTCTTTTTCCCTAAAGCTGGTCATAACTGCCAGCCAGCGAAAATCAATAGATCCCACATGCGCAAACCCACCACCCTCCAAGAGAAGAAAAAAAAAGGGAGGGGATGTTACAAGACGCTCAGAGGCCCCAAAGACACAAGAAACATTAAAAGCTTTTCCTGTCTGCCTCACTTTTGAGAGCTCCCTGTTACATTCCCACCAAAAGTTATTTTCTTTTTCGTTCAAAACACACAAGGGCAGAGTAAAAGTCTCCATAATCACATCATCGAGTGCACCTTACTTTCTAGAGTTTCCTTTTTTTTTTTTTAACTTTGTTAAGTAAAAAAAACAAAACAAAATTAAAAAAAAAACAATAATAATAATAAAAAGGCTTTTTACAGAGTAAACCCCCCCCAAAGCAATGAAACAAACGTATCTTACAATTGATAACGGGTGAATTGTGTGGAGCGCATGCGTACAAGACTATCTCCCGGCCAGACATACGACAACAATTGTCGTGATCTGACCCATTAATTTCCCATGAGATGGGATGGAGGATGGATCAATGTTGTTGTGCAAAATGGCTAACCCCCCCCCAACCCCCTTTTTTATTCTATTTTCCTTTACAATCAATTCCATTGATTAACTCCATTCTCTCTCTTTTCGCAAACACTATTTAAAAATTCGTTCTTTTTTTCTTCAATAAACACATTTTTTTAAATAAATGATAAGCCCCTCATTAGCCAACAGGCTTAATAAGATTCACAGGTTTCCATTCACGGCCCCACCCTTTTGGCTCGGCCAGTCCACCATTGGCATGTCATTTTTTTTTCCCCCTTCCTTTTCCAAATCGAATAGAACTCTCGCACCCGTTGAATCAACAAGAATTTCTAACATTACATCCCACTCCCCCCCCCTCCTTCCACTTTCACAGAATCGTGAGCGTGTATATTTGATCGATCGTCCCCTTCCTCCCAAGTTCGTTCGAACGACACGCACGCTATAGAACACACCTGCGGGGAATTGTGCCAGAGAGGGTTTCTCATTTTCTCTTCAGACCTTCTCTCTCCCCCTTTAAAAAAAAAAAAAAAACGGCGACGTAAAGGTTTTTAGCAGCGAAAATGAAAGTTTTCAGTCAACGCTTCGTGTCACGACATGCACATCATCATCACCACTCCCGTTGGCCATATGTGTCCCTTTCGTACCATCCTTTTTGATGTGTTCAGGTACATGCAACACCTCCCTAAACTCTGGAAAAAAAAAAAGTACGAAACTTTCTTTTTTTTTCCAGGTGGGATTAGTTTCAACATGAACGATCTGTCGTGTAAAGGTGAGAAAATTGCACCTAGGATCGATCAAACTCGACCACCGCCGTCACACAGCATAAAAGGTGTGACAGGACTATATTTCCCTACGTGCGAAAGGTAAAAGTGAAGAGAGAAAATAAAAAAAAAATGTTTTCGCAAGGGGATGTTGCATCTGACCAAGCGTGAAAATGGCACGAAAAAAAAGAAGAAGGATGGGTTAGATAGGAAACGGGATAACTGGAAAGAGAATAGGCTCGGATCAATAGGACGGTGGGGGGGGGGAAGAAGACTGCGGCGAACGAGAGAGAAGAGAGAGTCCATGGGGCCCGTGTGCGTGCTACATCTCTTTTCCATCTTCTTATTGCGGGACTTTTCCCCGTCGGCCATTCTTTTAGAGCTAGCGCCATCATCATATCCTCGGAGAGAGACACGGCCATCTCCCTAGACTCCGCCTCTCGTCTTCATCATCTTTGCGCTCAAACACAAACTACGAGATGCTTCGCTTCCGTATCGAGCGCGTGAAAAGATCCGCAATGTCGACAGTCATTGGTAGTTCCCGCTAGTGCCGCATTTTCTTTTCTCGACCACAATAATAAAAAAAACAAAAAAAACAAGCAAGATATATCAAACCCCAAGCTTACATTCTTTTTTTTTTCTTTAGAGGGAGTTGTGTACAGTATCTAAAGCCATCACCAACTTGGGAGGAATAATAATAAAAACGGAGAGAGAGAGAGATCGAGACTTGATCCCGCGGGATTCTTCCTTCTCGAATGGGAGCGAAAAGACGACCCAATTCCAATGGGAATGTATGGAACGATCTTTCATTTTCTTTGCTGTCCGCAATAAAAAGAAAAAGAAAAAAATCAAAAATAAGAAAAAGGAAAAACGTCCGTTTGACCCGATCGACTCCCAGCACTTCCATCAGCGTTGCGTGCAACGATGACAATTAGTTGTGATTGTAAAGGAGGGTAATAGAGGGCCCGTCCCGTACCAGAATCGATTTTACGATTACTAATTATCGTTTCATTAGTTTGATGATTATTACACACCGAGAAAAGCTGAGCTGCCATCGACCTTTCTTTTTAAGAATAAAAAAAAATCAATGGACCCCAGATTCAGACTTTTGGTCCACTCTCGATGTCACACACACACAAAAGGAGCTACAAGAAGGGACTTCTGTGAGCCTCTCTCCCTGAAAGCACACACACAAAAATCGATAATAGTCTTACGCCTACACACACACACACAGACTTCCTTTTTTTTTTCTTTTTTATTTGCTTCTCCGCCCAATTTTCCGTCTTCGTAGTCCAGCACCAAAAGAGAAACGCATTCGAGCTAGTAGATTTTTCTTCTTTCTTTACTGTCATTTTTTTTTTTTTTCGAAAGGGATACAAGAGATCCCGAAATAAACCTCGCGGGACTCTCGTGAAAAAAGCCTCGTACCGACGCTACATCAGAACCCGCTTCCTTATACTTTTTCGTCCGGATCTATTATTGAATCTGGACCGCACAACATTCTCGTGTTGAACTATTCTTTCTTTACCCCCCCTCCCCAAACAGAGGCAAGCTGATTGCACTAGCTTCAAATAACTCGCCACTACACACCGTAATTTTTTTTTTGTTTCCATTAAAAGTAGAAACACAAGTTAACGATTTTCGACTTTAGTTAAACAGAAACCTTAAAAATGTCCAGCGGGAAAAATAAAGCTTATCGATTGTGACCTTATCAAACAATGGCATTTCAAAACGCACTCGAAAGATGAGGCAGTAGGGCCTTTGGACCACACCCAAAGAAAACTCTCAATAATCAACAAGAAAAAAAAAAAATCCAATTAAAAAAAGTCTTTTTTAAAAATGATTTTACATTTTACAGGTATCATCTATTTTATTTTTACTATTTAAAAAGATAATTTTTGTTTTGTTTTTTTCAATATGAAGCTTGTTGTTGAACGGGTTTAGAAAGAGCTTTTTTTTATCGATCGAGTCCCCCAGAAAGCAAAAAACTTGTTGTTCAGCCATTACGGTCCCGCAAAAACAAGGTCACGATACAATCCTATTCGGTTCATACAAAAGAAATAAAAACGGGACTGCACACACGACAGAGCTCGACTAGATTTAGAAATTTTTCAATTTCTTTTTTCTTAAAAAACAAAACAACAACAACCCACGATCCCGAAATAATTCTACCAAGCTACGAGCGGTTACTAACGAAACAAAAAAGAACTGGTTCCTTGATTTGTAAACTACAACGAGCGGCAGCAAGATGAAAATTTAGTCTTTTCTGTAGAGAGTTGGTCACCTAGGAGACATCGTGAGGACACACGATGAAGGCAAAAGAGGAGCTCTATAATCCACGGGCTACTAGTCGTATACATCCCCCCTGACTATAACAGCAGCTCCTTTTTGATCTCAACATAAGAGAAAAAAACAAATTTTTTTTTTTACCCAATCAGGTTCACCCAACCCCACCTTATGGAGTTGCCAACCTGGTGAAATCCCGTTCACGGGGGAGGGAAAGCCTTCCGTGCTGCAGACCCCTCCCCATCCTCTCGTGGCAGTAGCTCCCTCGATCAATACAAACGCTTCGTCTCTCTTTCTGTCTGCCATAGTCTCCCCTCTCTCACAGTCTCTCTTTTTGGGGCGCAGGCACCGACGACGTCGTACACACCGCACGGGATTTACACCCACACAGAAAACTCCCTTTTTCCCATCAGCCAACTCGAAATTTGTTCTATCCGATTTTCTTTTTCTGAAAATCCAGTTAGACACAACACGCAGAGACACACAATTGGTGGGGCTTTACGAGGAGAAGATAATGATTTAAGAAGGTGAAATTGAGGTTTAAAGAGCAAAAGAGAGCCATGGGTATAACACAAGTGCAGCCCCAGCCAAAACACACCTGAGGTTATGGAGGAAGGTGGGGCGAATGCGCGGGAAAAACTGGTTTTCCTCATAATTCCTAAATACCCTCAAGTAAAAATAATTGACGTAACAATTGGTTACTTTTACGGATTATATCCCTACAGACATGTGAATATGAACGTAAAAAAAAAAACCAAAGATTTTTCTTTTTTTTCTCTTCTTGTTGTTATGGTGGTCGAGCCTCTAGGCTATATACGAAATGAATATATAAAGAATGCCAGAACAAGAACCACCACCACCACAAACAGCGTAATGAAATGGCACTCGATGCAATTCAACAGACACACAAAAGATCTAACCGAATGAAAATGAAAAACTACTCAAAAATGAACTCGAAAACTGTTTTTTTTTTAAGGAGAAAATGGCAGACCCCTACATAAAAATAGGGTGTCCAATACATACGGGCGATAAACATCGAGTGAAAATGTCGGCAAAGAACATTAATGTATTAAACCCCTATCTTATCGTGTTCAATTCGAGGAACGAGAAAAAAGAAATGGCGACTCGAGAAATTAGAAAATATTCAGGTTTTTCAACAGGACAAAAAAAGGTTTCCTAAAATGGTGTTGTCGGCCTCGAAAAGAAAAAGAGTCGAAACACAACGATTCGTGGATTGAAAGAGAGTGGGGAATTTTCAACGTTTTCGCGGAACACAAGTTATGGACGTATTTTTATTCATTCTCTCTTTTTGTTAACCTTACTTTTAATCACACGCTCCGTGGTGGAGATTTTCTGATTGTTGGATGACATGGCAGGTAATCCGGGGAATTCGATACACCTACTACATCCACTCGATGGTCCAACAAACACACTGATATCACCGGATGAAAACGAACGGGGAAAATGTAAAAAAAAACGAACGTCCGTATACTCTCGTCTAAATCAACACAGCACGGGACTGGCGTTCCCGAAGTCCCTTCGTTCTGAACTGCAACTGAGAACGGCCTGGACGTTAAGGGGTTTCCAGCAGGAGGGGGGTACTGACGACTGATGGCAAATAAAGAGATCAGCTCATTGCCAACGCCACCTATGGTCACGATTAGAAACTGCGTGCTTTTATGTAATATTTTAAGTCGCAACGGCGATACACGATCGACCCGCAATACTGCATCCCCTCTTAAGCTCACACATTTTCCGTTCTTCTATATCTTTGTGCTATGCCTTACACGATCAATAGACCACACACATACACACGCAGACATAAAAAAAAAAAAGAATACTTGATCCCTGCAACGATAAATCAAGATTCACGGAAAACAAAAACAAGGCAAACATAAATGGACAAGGGAACCAGAGGGGAAGTCAACCAAAAAATCTATTTAATTTGGCACATCCATCACTGGAATTGACACATTTCAACGTTCCAGCCGCTTAAATGTCCTCATCTTCTATTCCAGTTCCTAAACATTTTACTAGACATTTTGGGAAAATAAACTTTGATTTATATTTTGTTGTTAAACGGACGCGCACACTTCATGATCAGTAATTTCCTCACACATAAATTTCAAGGCAAGAATGAAAAAGAAACACCGAAACAAGCTCATGTTACCTCCCCAAAGAAAAGAATAAATCAGTGCAGATTAATAAATCGATGAAAAATGGAAATCTTGAGGAGCGGATAACATTAAACACACTCAATAAAGGAAAGAAATGAAAAAAAAAGGGAAAAACCAACTAACCAACAAACACAACAAAGAGTCCTCAATCACAATATCGTCACGCCACCCATGGAGTTCACAGCCGGGCTGTGTACGGAACAAGCGGCCATCAACAATGGAAGATCTTGATTTTCGATATCCAGAAGGCGAGTTACACGGTCAATGTTCCACGATTGGATTGACGTTGAGAGCAAGGCCCCAAGGTCTTCACTCTTTTGGCACAGGAAGCGCAAACGGCTTTCAATATGATCCAGGCACTGAACAAACGAAATTTAATGAGTGGATAGTTTTAAAAAGTTTTTTTTTTTTTTAAATTCAGACCTGCTCTGAATCGCGCATCATTAACCAAAGCAATTGAGTGGATTCGACCAGTGCAGCCACTTGTCCAGACATGGTAACGGGCACCCAATATTGTTTCGTACGTGGAGGAATAGTTTCGTCTTCGACGCAGGTCAACACTTGAACTTCCCTATTTCAAAATGGCAAATGAAAAAACTTATAAAAAAAAAAAAACGAGGCATAACCATCACGTTTGCTTAATTTCTACCAGGTGTCCGTGTTGGCCACGATGCAGTGGACGCTTTTGCGGCGGGCTGAAGCAGCTCGCAGATCAAGTTGCAAATTGCCTCAGCCAATCCTTTTGGCTGGGATTACAAGACTGGAGCGTTTTTCCAGCTTGATACTCGTCCTGCAATTCCGTACCGTACATCCAATTCCACGATGGCGGACATGTTTGTTCGTTGACTGGGATTTTGGCAGACACACTGCACGAAATATTTCATCATATTGAATGAATGAATCGAGACAGTGGGAAAATAAAAATGTCAGCCATCAGACAGGACAACTAGAAATTCTAACGAAAGGGAAATACCTCGGAATTTGTACTTGAACAGGTCGCACTGAGGCGGCAGTAGAGTTTCCTCCTGGCTCATTGCCCGTCAGAGAAGGAGATTCTTCACGTGAACTAGTTTTATCCGGAATACTGCCAACAAAGAAAGCACACGAGGCAGGCTTGTTGTTCTCCGGCGTTGTGGCTAATTCTTCCGTGTAAAACTCGTGGAACCCGTTTTTGGCGATAGAGGAGATAAGATTGGCAAAAGCTTTGGTGGGATCACGTTTGGCAATGGTGTCGGGCGACAGCTGGAAGCGAACATCATAATAATTCCTGAGATAGCGAGTGTTTTCCAGTAATAATTGCTGACTACTTCGACGATGGGGTAACTGTTCAAGGGGCGTCCTTCTTTCTAGGGAACTGGAACCATTTCTCCTCATCGGCAACATGTCCGGAGATGAGCTGGAAGCACCATCCGCATACCCTAGCTGGAACATGCTTTTTGAATGGCAAATGTGTGTCGAACATTCGATGGAAGTCTCCTCTGCTGGTAATTTGGTGCTATTGCCATTCAGCCTAGGGGAATGATCGGCTAATGTCACCTCCCCCGACTGATGGGCTGCCGGAGCGCTAACTCTGACAAAATAGCTGAGAACGTGCAGGAGTCTCCGCGCCAGGTTGTTGTCGTTGCTCAAGACGAGCACTCGGGTGCCGCAATCGAAAAATTCGACCGGCTCCGTGACAAACGAGTAGAGCCAATTGACGTGGTACGTGAGCAGAGCCGACAGTAACGAGCTCCAGAAACTAGAGACATCCAACGAAAAACAGAACGTTCCATGTGAGTGATCAAAGCGATGCTATAACATGCTATTTTTATGGTCTCCCAGTTATTCTCACAAGCGAGTCAATTTTGTGTCGGTCTCGGTGACGATCGATTCCCAGTTGGTCATAAAGCGCTGGGCCATTTGCTGGCGATTGCAAATGGCAGATGAGGCGGCATCCAGGGCCATGAAGCAGGCAGGAATTTCTGTGCATTTCGCAGCGTTCACTAAACGAGCCATGTCTTTCTCGAATTGACTGATGGCCTCTTGAATAAAACAGTGAAAATTTGTGCGACTAGAGTAAGCTCTTAAAACGCCCAGCTGTAAACGCTGGGCGAAATGGTCTACGACAGAGGCATTTGGACCAAAGACGACTTCGCGTGTCGAACTGTTGCAAATAAAGAAATTCTCTTTATTGTAATTGCTATTAAACTTAAAAAAAAAAGAAACCGTAGAGTAAACTTGCATCTCTTTGAGCTCCTCGGGCGGTGAAAAAAGAAGAGCCATGGCCAACCGAGTCTTGTGGTTACGATTTTGCGGCTGGTGGTCATGCGACGAGCCCTGGCTGCTATTATTTAGCAACGAATCGGATACTGTCTTGCGACCGGATGCGATGCGCGGGATGACCAAAGAGCCTGAAGCAAAGCTCGTTCGCGAAGAGCCTCCGCTCGTGGCCAAGCTGATGCCACTACTCCAACACGCGCTGTTGTTGCCACCGCCTCCTTCCGCCCAAGTCTCGACGTAGCCACTATCTTTGGGGGCATTCGCCAATTTGTCTGCTTCATTCACAGTGTTGGCTGACATTTTGTTTCTATTTACGACAGTTTTTACGCCAATGAAAAGGATTACGTCAGAGGCTAAACAGGAAAACTGATGTCATGAAACGTACCTATTTACAATCCTCGACGGTTGCTGGGCTAACGGTGGAATGAGGAAAACCTTGCTGAGCATTATTTCATAACCTAATGAAAATAACGCAATACATTGCGTAATTAATGGCAATCAGAAATTCTTGGATGCGTTCAAACCTTTCCATGATACAGGTGAGAAATCGTGGACACGAAAATTATCCCTATGTAAATAATGGCAATTAATAATAAAAGAAATCACTAATCACACAATTTATTTTTCGAATACCCTGAGTATTTTAATGTTGCAGAACCGAAAACCATGTCTTTCATTAGTTGTAGTTCTTGAAATTCATCTTTGAACTGATGCCACGGTCCACCTCCGCCCCCTGAATCAAAGATCAATCGCCGGCCGCGGACTTCGCACTCACGAAAGAGCAACAGTCGAACTCGAGCGGAACTTTCCGGTTGATTAGAGCTGCATTTTTGTTTTCAGAATAAATAATGTTGAAAAAAAATTATAATTAGCAAAAATATTGTGCAAGGAAAAATACGTTTGATTTCGATTATGACAGTTTCCAGACCAATTATGCTAGAGAAAAAAAAAAAACAGTTTGCTACGTGATGTGCGTCAGCCTTCCTCCCCATCGGGTTTGTTGTTCCCGCAACGCTACTATTATAAAACGTTGGCATGGGTCTAACCAGCATTCACGGCCAGAGAAGGGGGAATTCCGCGTGACTACGTACTACGTAAGAAAAATCTAGGGCGGAACACATGACTTTAGAAATGCGGGACACAAAACTATTTATAGATGAGATGGACGCACGTTTTAAATTTTGGCGCCGGTTTAAAATCAACAAATTGTTTGTCTCTTGTTTGATGCAGCAAGAAATGGATGTGATTGCCAACTATTGAAAGCACATGATTGTCTTCACCCAACAAATACTGAGAACTGCAAAGCTTACATAAGCATACATCTTGGCACATTGAAACAAAATGTGCTTGATTTGGGGCTGATGAAAACAGCTCGGACTATCTACAGAATCTGATACTTTTTAGATTGCTGGGTGCCCACTGGGAAAATTCCTCTCAGCATGTGTCAGTGCAATTTGGCTTCATGCAGCATGCACAGTATTTGAAATAGAAGCCAGTCTAGATTGTTGGAAAAAAGATCATGTTCAATAGATACCTTCTGAATACAAATTATCATGATACAAAATCAGCCAAAGATATACAGAGAATGCTGTGATGATCTTTTATTTATTGCTATATGTGACTCCTAAATTATATGAGAAAGCCACTCACCCAATACTGTCTCCATTTGTGCAGATTTTCTCGGAATTTCGCTGATTTTTCACTGCTTCCAAGAGAACGCCGCGCGGCTTTCCACCCTGTTTCTTATTCGTCAACAAACATGTGTCGGATTTACTGTTCAAGGACGAACTATTCCGAAACTGTCTAGGAATAAGTTTGTTTATTAAAGCCATGACATCGGAAGAAATCTACGAGAATGTGTGCTCGGAATCTTTAAGATCAGTTCCTTCCAACATGATTTGCAATTGCACACTACAGAGAGCGAGAATGAGAAACTAAAAAAACTCAAAAGTAAGGCAAGTGAAACGGAAAGGCGGACACAGTATGCACAGTGAGAGTGTTTTCCTTTTCAAGCCGAGCTGCAGACGAACGATGCTAGAGCCATCTGACGGCTGTTCCCATCTGGAACCAATTAGAAACGTAGCGCCATGTCTGTAAACACCGGCAAAACTGACAACCTCGCTTTTTTTTTTTTTGGAAACTTGGACCCCATTCGTATTAATGACAGTAGGGCCGCTTATTCTCTAGGCATTTGCTATTTTATACAACAACATGGCGGAGTTTAAGAACTTTGACAGCTCTGTCCTTGAGGGGCACATAAAATTCAGAGAAAAGAAAACAGTACGCAATCTTTTGTTTTACATGTAGTGTTTTTATCTGTGCCTGCATTGTTTGTAGTGATCTTCTTGTACTCGCGTTGACCTTTCCTATTTTTATGTATCAATTGTTTTTGCTTGGGTTTCTTGGTGATCGTCAAAGCAGAACTTTTATTCGTCCAAAGCTGTGTCAACCGTTGTATCAAATTTATTTTCATTTCTTGTTTGCAGTGGAAGCGGCGATGGTGTGTCGTCCGAAGACTCTCTCCTGTGGCAAACTCACTGATAATGCAGTTCTACAAAAAGTCATTGAGCAAGGGCAAAGGATCACAGTCTAAATCCTCACTAAATTTGGAACATCTCCTGGGCTTTGAAAGCTGCTTCCTTCTGCAAAAAGAGTCGCAAACTTTGGCCATTGTGTGCCGAAATTTTGTCAGTGTTTTCGCCTTTGAAAGTCGAGAAATGCTCCTAGAGTGGCAAGCACAAATAGCAGAAATACTTGGCCATAGTATGTTTTATCAAGTGTTTAATCACATTTTTTTAAGCTAATTATTGCTATGTTTTTTTTTTTCATCAGGTGAAAGATTTGAAGTCCAACTTCTAAGTGTCCCAGGCAAGTTGGAAATCACTAGCAGCTCTGCTGTACTACATATCAGAGATTGGCAGTTTGCATTAACCCAGGGAATACCCCCACGACTGATAGGCTACTGGAACATGGCCGATTTAAGGTGAATAGATATCAATTGGGCGTTTTTTGAGGGTCAAATCTAAACAATCGATAAAACTGTAGACGTTTTGGAGCGGTGGATGACCGGAGATTCTGCTTCGAGGGTGGTTCTCGTTGTTCGTCTAGAGGATTCGAGGGGATATTCGTTCTGGGCTCCAATCAAAGTCATGAAATAGCAAATAAATTTGAATTCTCTGTTCGCGGCCGCCTTTCCGAATCCCAGCGTACTCGCATTCACCCATCGTCCACTTTAAATGGTAAATTTAGTTGTTGAATAATCAGTACCCAACCTAACAACAAACTATTTTTCCTAATTTTAGGCTTGCTAACTCCAATGATGCGACATCGACTGAGCGTCAACTCTCGCTGTCCATCACAGACAATGAGCAAACCCAACACACCGATACTGGGCAGCCAAAGACGGGCGCAAGAGTTTTGTTTGAGCCCTCCCTGTGCACGGCACACACGTTCCTATTCGCAACAACACAGTCGTACCAGCAGTATATCAAGTGGAACAAGACTCAGCTCAGCTTTGCAACGTTCCGATCCTGAGCTGCTCTACGACAAACCGCGATCACTAAACGCCACAATGTCACAAGCCGTCTACGAAGTCTGCGGCGGTGGAAACAGCGAATCTCGACCCAGCTCCACCTTGCCGACAAGTCATTACGATACACCTCGAAGAATATTACAAAACCTCGGCCAACCACCCTCGGATGCAACTACCCAATTGATTTCTCAACCAAACGGAAACACCTTGGAAGTACCGGGTGGAATCAGCTCGCTCTACGCCACCGTCACCAAGTCGAAGAAAGCTAAGAAACCCGTGGATCCAAGTGTCAGCGATGGAGAAGTGATGAAAGCGTCAGTGCCGGTAGAAGTTCAAGGATATTTGGTTATGCAACGCGGACAAAATCAGTGGAATCAACAGGAGGAATACGTACAGATGCAGTCACTTCCCTGCAGTCCTGCTACGCTACTTCAACGACAACGCTGTTTAGCTCCAGCCGGGCAATGCAGTGGGCCGTGTTGTAAAAGTAACAGCAGAGACAAGGAGCTGTGGTCCAATCAGGTCTACCAAAACTCGTTGTGGCTGCAGTTACAGGCCGAAGGGGCCGCCATAAACTACCAAAATCCCATAACCTTCCGTTGCCTCTACACCAGGCCATGCTATCCTCACTGTACTCTGCCGTTGCTCCATTCGCGATCGACAACTCACGCCAACAACGAAGCCGTTCCGCTTCGATTACGACGGTCAGCCAGCATGCCAGCAGCGGCTTGTCGCCAGGTCAGTTTGATGGAACATCTTTTCAAGTCCCAACAATTCTGAATTCAATTTTCCCTCCCACCCCAAAAAAAATCAGGGCAATCGCGATTCGTCCGATTCAACTGACTCCGGCGTCAGCGTAACAGCCGATTCGCTTACCCACCAGGCATCTATGGCTGGATGTGTCCGCCATCATCACCATCTGCTTATGTCCCGTCACTGGTCTCTACCGCGACCGCATGTCACAGCTCAACAAACACTGAACGCTCAGCTGTGGGCCGATTCGACGTCACGGAATCCCGCTGCGGTCACTACCCTTTCGGCAGCCCTAGCAACCACTACACCCACACCAAACGGTATCTTAGCCGACGGCAGCAATTGCCAAAGTAATAGCAGTAGTCTGTCTAACATTTTAGACCGCCTAGATACGTTGTCGGTGGCTTCTATAGGTTACGAAACTTGCGTTTGAAAAAAAAAAAAAGAGGAAACGTTTTTTCCCGCACAGCCCAAACCGCCCATTTTTTAAAAATGTTAATCTTGCCATCGTTCAGCGAGATGATTTATCAACAGACACAAATCAATACGTAAAATAATAGTACCTGGGTCGAACGAAAGAAGAAAAACACAACGAGAAAGCGAACGCGGCAAAAAAAAAGCGGGAAACGTCGTTCATGATATTGATTATTATTACTATTGTGTGTATATCTATGTATCTCTACCCTATCTTCTGGTCAGCGAGCTCTCTACTATTGCGAGGATCGCACTGCATTAGCCAAAGAAGTCGAAAATACTGAATCTCAAAATTTATCATTTCTCCCCTCTTTGAAAAAAAAAAAATTGCTAATAATTATCGATTGCGATCCGTGTAGAATTGAAGATAAAAAACAACAATAGGTGCGCGTTCGTTTGGGGTATACTAGTCTTCCGTGCGCGCCCGCCCGTTTCTCAGTATCATCATTTCCTACAACTTCGTGTAACACTCTCGTATTTTTTCGTCGGCAATTCTAAAAATCAACTCAGTGAATCGTTTTTAAATGGAAAAGAAAAGCTCTACATAATTTTTATGGACAGGAAGTGGAATTTTATATACGAAAATCACTTGCGGTTATTAATGAAAAAGAATGTCCTTGTATAACACGCTGTCGCACATCTCATCGATGATCTGTTTATCATGCAAATGCCTACAGGGTTTGTTTTTTTGTTAATCGATTGGGTCAAAATTTAAGCACAAACATCAAAGGCAACGTTTCGTTAGCACAGAGCTCGCAAAAGAAACCGAACCCACCAAAACAATATCAATGAATTTATCTGTTTTACATATTCCCCTTACTTGTAATCCCAATGATATATATTTTTTTTGTCCTCCATATCGCGTGCGTCTCTTAATAAATTAGGAATACTATCCCAATTATATCAATAGAAATGAAAATATTTTGTGCATTTTTTTTATTTTTAAATCAAGTTCGTGTAATAGTCCGCAAAAAGAAATAAGAAAATTATTTTAGAAAATGTAAAAAAAACATGAATTTAAAAAGTTGAGAAAAAAAAAACGATATCTACAGAGATATACGTTGAGCACTGAGTAGAGTCGCAACCTGCACAAAAAAAGTGAAACATTGTTCTAGAGATAAGAGCACAATATTTCGTTTCCTTTTTTTGTTTAAAGTGACCCATGGCATGAGAGATATGCCATAGAGATCAAACAAGGAACAGAGAGAAAGGGTTCAAACAATTTAGAGACATGTTTTTAGAGGGAGGGGGGACATCAGAATAATTCAATGTCACAATTCATAAAATTGTGCATTGAAAAAAAAAGGGAACACGATGAAAAAAGAGTCCCTGAAAAACTTCAAAAAAAAAAACACATTTGCTATTTGACACTGACGAACGTCAAGTCAAGAGCTAGTTCCCTTGGACAATGATGGATCGGCTGCTGATTGATGCACGTTCAAAACACAAATGTACGGTTGAGAGAAAACTAAAAAGAATCAGAGATGATCATGTCATGAAAAACGTGGGAGAAAAGAAATTAAAAGAAAACAAGATCAAAAGAGAAAATTGGCTTGACGCCTTCATCATCAGCAGACACGACATGTTTAAGAAGCCCATCAGAGTCCATTGGGGGGGAACCGAAGCTAATCACCGGTGCGTCATCATCGTTTAGATCCGATGCTGCACAGGAGCATGCAAAGCGGAATCTCTTTCCTTCTCATATACCTTGGATCACATTATTACACAGTAATCTATCGCTCTATAAAGTCTAAACACAATCACGAATTTCAAAGGAAATGAGACACGTATACGAAAGTCGGACTACAATTTCTACTACCCGATTACGAACGAATGATGTACGAAGAGCGATGGATGATTCAATTTTTCTTTTTATGTGTTTTTTCCTTTTTCTTTTCATTTTTCTCTGTCATGCGGATGTCTGCTCTCTTTTTTCAGCTTTTAACCACACGCCTGATTTTGGATTGAGTGTCACCGTCGGGACAGAGAGCGTCAGCTTTTCTTCGGTACGTTCACACGGCACCAATCTGCAACAAGAAATGAATTATTTAAAAACGGTTGTCACAACTAATCTGCAAGACAACGATAGTCCGACGTTTTACATCGAGTAGCTCGATCAAAGTACAAATTGACTGATGGATCATTATCAACAAGATTAGACAAAGATCAAATGCACGCCAAGGCTTTTTGTACTTGTAACATAACAATAGCTCAATCAAGCGTTTAATCATGCTGCTTAACTCACCGATAGTTCATGAGAAGCTTAGCCAAGGCAATTTTGGCTTCCAGCATTGCAAAGCGGATTCCAAGACAAGATCTAGGTCCAGAGCCGAACGGAATCCAGGCCATTGGATGTCGGTTTTTCTTCAATTCCGGTTCAAATCTTTTGAAGAAAGCCATCATATTTTAGCACACAGAATTTCATCATTAAAAAAAAATAGTATTAAAAAAAATTACCGTTCAGGATCAAATCTGTAAGGATCCGGCCACAGTTTGGGATCGTGATGGATTTGCCAAATGGGAATCTGAACGTTTGTACCGGCAGGGATATGAAAATCACCCAGTTGGGCGTCTTCAGCCGCCTCGCGTGTCACGAACAACACCACAGGTGGGAAGAGCCTCAGGGCTTCACAAAATACCTTGTCCAGGTAAGTTAACTGGCTAATTGTATTGTAATCTGTTTCGAGATCGCCAGAACTTTCCTAAAAATGAACAACAACACAATTGGGCATTAGCATCAGTTGACTTCCAATTAACACACGCAAGATGTTCTTACCCCCAGGTAATCCCTTAGTTCCTCGTACAGTTTTTGCTGGACATCCGCATGAGTGGCCAGCAAATACGCGCAGTAGGTGAGAGCATTGGCGGTGGTTTCAAAACCGCCCAGAAGAAAAACCCAAGCATTGGCAATGATTTCATCGTCGGTGAGCAATTGATGCGTCGGTCGGACGCGTCCGTCCGTATCGTCCGTGTCTTCTTGGCGATTCTCAGAGGCTTCCATCAACAGCTGCAAAATGTCACCGTGATTGGGGGTCGACGTACCGCTGAGACGATCCTCTCTGCGTTGATTGATGACACCCTGGACTTTATCGATGATCGACTGGGTGAATTGACCGCAAGGCGAAGCCACACGACATACGACAGCCAAAATTTCTCTGACCAGCGGGAAATAAATGGCCAAATCGATGATGGGATTATTGGCTTGTTTCAAGAACTGCCGCAGAGAGTTGAGGAATTCATCTTGAGGCTGTCGTTGACAATCAACTTTAGTGTCCAATGCGCATTCACCAATCACCTGGATCAAACGATAACATTCAAATTATTTATTTAAAAAAAAAAGCGGCTTTTAAAGAGGAATGAATAGAATTCGTTTACCTGGCACGTTAGACCCTGGAAGACACCGTAAAAATCGATTTCATTCCGAGTTTCAGCGTGTTTGCCAACAACTTCCACCAGGATATCAGCACACCGATTGATGATGGAGTTGATTTTGCGCATTTTACGCGTGGAAAAGGTGGGCGAAATGACTCGTCGCACCTCCTTCCACCTGTGGCTGCGCAAACCGACCAGCGTGTTGATAACGGGTCGAATTTCAATGCCCATAGCCGGTCGGTTGACAAACTTGTGAAAATCGCGAATGAGAACTTGTTGAACCATGTCGAGATCTCCGACCACCACGTAAGGTTTCATTCCGACAAAATAGCCGTAGACATCTCCGAATTCCGCTTTCCATTGATCCATGACGTCGATGGCCACCAGCGAATGATTGCGCATTTTGTCGCCATTGCCTTTAATTAGATGCGGTTTCGGGCCGGGAATGCCCAGCCGACGAAAAAACTGGTAAGCCCGACGGCGATACGTGTAGTTGTGAAAGAGTGATGCAATGAGGAGAGCAAGTCCGACGCCCAGCAAATGATGGGTAACGTTCCAGTTGGCTAAAAATGTCCACCGTTTGCCAATGACCCACGTCTCCCGCCAGAAGATCCACGACGAAAGCTGCGATGCGACGACGTGCAGGATGCCATCCAACAATACAACCAAACCGAATACAACAGTTATCTGTAGATTAAATACGAAAAGACCCAAAATAAACGAAATGTCAGTCAACATGTTTACACGCTACTCGTGGAAATGAAAGAGCAAAAATTACAAGTGCACAAGGATCAACGTCGGATGGACGTTTTTACACTATCAACTAAAGATGAAACTCATTTACCTGAATCCCACGAGAAGCTTTGCGAATGTTTCGCTGAATCATGATTATACAGCCAGAAAATCAAATGTTTTAAAACGGAAAATATTTGTGTTTAGTGTTCATCAGACGACTGGCAGATGAAACTGAATGCAAAATGTTCACAATCAATTCTCTTTTTATACGTAACTTACGTCCCGGCTAACGGTTGGAGAAAAATCATTTTCGATGGGGGCGGTGGAGGAGGGTTATCATCAGGTGCAAGGCCCATCCTTTTAATCAAGTGAGAGAGAGAGAAAAAAAAAAAAAAAGCGTGCGTGCGGGATTTGTCGTTATCGTAGAAAAAATATTGACGTGTTTTTGACAAAGTTCTCCCGTCTCTCACGTTGTTTTTGTCTTGTTTCAATTTTTTTATTTGTCTATCGTGATATGCTACCCCCCCTCCCCCCCACGAGATTGTACGATTCGGATTGTTTATTGGACAGTTTTTATGTTTGTTCAAACGTTGGCGGGAGGCTTGATTGTTGCTGCAGCCTGACGATACCCTTTGGAACCCGGACTTTGATGATTACAACCTGATCGAATGATGGATGTATGTCAAAGCCACCTTTCTCGATTCCCTTCTTGTTATTCTAGAAACGAATTTAATAACGACCCATCGCACAATGTACAGTTTCTATGGCAACAAAGAGCCGGGCGGGGGAAACTAATGTTACGTTGGGAATCCCAAAAAGCTCTGCGATGCTATCGAAATGATTGTCTTTGATTAGAGATTTGACAAACAAGCCCATTACTAAAAAAACTTTTGATTGATAGGTTGATCTATGTAACAATCGATGGAAATCAATTTTATCGCAAGGAGGAAGAGGAGGATGGCATGCAGACGAAACGTGAAAGTGGGGGAGTCAGGTAAAGGTAGCAACGTAGCCGTTTTATCATTAAAAAATAAAACGAACATGACAACGCGCACGAATGCCGACGGTATCGCTAGTGCAAGTGGCACTGCCATCTGCACTTTGATTTAGTCCATTGACGTCAATCATTTGTTTTTCTTTCAAATGGAAATTTGTTTGGAAAAAATCCAATAGCAGATTATCTTTAGTGTAACAGTTTAATTTGCTTATCCGTGTTAAGGAAAATATTGTGGAATTTATTTTATTACCTCGGCCGCATTCCTAGGTGAACTAATCATTTAATCCGCGAGGGATCTTTGAGGAATTGTTGGAATATTTTATGCCTCACGTGGGCGCATTTCAATCAAGGTCCTTTGCATTCCTTATTTGTATAAGTAGTACGTAAACGTTAGTATAGTCTCACTTGTTTCAGCCGGTTTTAATCGCCTTGCATCCGATAAGCCGCTAATCCGGCAAGCCATTGACGTCAACTGGGAAGATTCCAACGTTTGTCTGCACACAAGAAAACAGAAAATACATTTTGATGAATTAAGCCAGACATGTCTACAATCAAAATCAATAACCATTTTCAAAATGGACTTTGAATCTTTTTAAACAATTTTACAGAAATTCGTTGCACGTTCGCCCACCTACACGTAAACCGTTATGTTTTTCGTATTGGCCAAAAAAATTCGATTTTCAATTGCACACACACACACACCGAACAGGTATCCAAAATCCTAAAGGCCTTTGGCTATTTTACCTGTCCCTCCTTGCCCTCCTTTTGTTGTTTTGTGCGAAAAAAAGAAGTTACCTGAGAAAATCCCTTTTTCGCTCCCCCTTTTTTTTATATATATATATTTCACCTAACCCATCGTTAGCCGATCTTGCGAATGGAGAAAAGGCGATAAGCTTCTACGCGAGAGAAAGCATTTTGGAACAAAGTCACAGACAGGGCTTTCTTCTTTTGGCGGTATGGATTTTCCGTTGCAATTTTTTTAAACCTTCATAACCCGCCGAATTTAAATCCCCAAATACTTTTTTTTTTCTTTCTTAATTCTCAGGTGCTTGTATGGGCCCCCAGGTGAGAAATTAAGCGGATTAGAGTTTCAAAAGACGGCCCATTTGAAAAGGAAGTGACCAACAAACAGGAGTTGTTATTCGCATTTTACCTCACGTGCAAAAGCGATAGGTCATTAAACTGCTATTTTCTTTAACGTTGGCTCTAGAAATGTGATACGAAGCAAACGGGTCCAGCGAAATATGACGGGCAGAGACAACTAACAAGGAACAGATGGACCGTTTGAAATTGATCTCGACATAATTGGCGAACGAAAAAAACAAAATTGGATCGAAATTCATGTCGAGGAAAATTTTTGAAACGATCAAACGAAACTTACCGTGGATAAATCGGGCGATGCTCCATCGAAATCGGTTCGTTATTTGTCACGTAAATTTTCGGATACGTCCACAATCCTCGTCTTCCGGGTGGAGGAGTTCCTTTTTCGCTCCTCCACCCGGAAATATTCCTCTTTCAATTGCACTGCACTACATTTTTGAATGCCACTAGATTTCAAATGAATTAAAAAGCTAAAAAAAAATGGAAAACGAGTGCGGCCGTTAAAAGAAGAGTGCCGCTTTGCTCGCTGTTCGCTCCTCAACTGAATCGCCGCAATAATTCCGGACGAAAAAAAGAGAGAGGGAAACATTGCATTTTCTCCCTCTCCCTTTTTTTTCCCTTCTTCTTCCCCTCTCCGAAGAAAAACTCTCATAGACTTTCCTGTATAATAATGTGGGTTACGTCAAGAATGAGGGGCCCAAAAACACTCCCCCCCCCCCTTCTTTTCAATACACGTCGGGTACACGTACCCTATCCAGCTGCTGCTCACCGTATAGGGAGACACACTCTTCTTCTTCTTCTTCTTCTTCTTTTGGGGTAGATCTAGGTCAAGTGTTGCATAGCTACGACCGTTACGCCACAAGCATTTCTGGTTGAACCCTCCCTTCTTATCCCCCCCCCTCTCTCTCTCTACTACTCCGGCTACTCCGGATTTTTATTTTTTCGCACACGTGGAGTCCCTCCCACTCCTCTTACTCGAATTCGCCATCCGCAAGAAACAAGCAAAGCCTCCCCTCTACTTCCAGCTTTCTCTTTTTTACCCATTACGTCAAAGTAGGTCATCCCTCCCCTCTTTTTCCCTTCCTCCTTATGCTTGTTCCAGTACACCATCAACGTTACGTCGCTTTTTTTTTTTTTCATATTCGCCCCCCCCTATGCAACAATTTTTTTTTTTTTTTCAGAGTCCATGGAACTATGACCCCATTTTTCTATGCCCCCCTCTTTCTCTTCTCTTCAAAAATAATCTTTTGGCTAGGGGGGTGTAGGGGGCTTTTTTTGAAACTCTCTTTTTCTTTCCTTCTGTACGTATCCTGATTTATATGCGATGACCAGATGAAACATTAGCGCAATGTAGCTGAAAAACACATTAGCAATATATTTATCCATTGGGTTGAAGCCTCGCTAATGATATGCAACTAGCGCGGCAACAACTGTAGGAAAAATGACGTCACTTTAAAAAGGGAAAACCAAAATTATTCAAGAAACACGAGATAACGAGATGTATTTAACTTGATTTTTTTTTTTTTTTTTTTCGGGTTGAAATGAAGATGTTTAAAAGGCATGGGTATTCTTTTCGTACTGTGGCTAGCGATGAAGAAAGAAAAAAAATAATAATTATGCAATCAATCACGAGACCTGGTGTAATGATTAAAATGGCAAACATTCTTCAGAAGAAAATGAGTGAGAAAGAGAGAGGAATAAAAATTAGAAACGAGATATACGATATTATATTATGTACAACATACAGAGCAAGTAGCAAAATAGGCCTACAGATAATGGGTGGCAATGGGAAAATAGTAGGCGATCATTTCGGTCAGGATATAAAAAATTTTTTTTACACCGACAAAAGAAGTTATTGTTTCTTTGCTACACGGTGGGAAATTTGAAAAAAAGAAAATTTTAAAAGCTTTTTTTTTTTTCCTTCAAAATTCCATGTAAATTATCAGCAAATGTTTGTCGTCCTCATTGTGTCCTCAGTTGTAGGTCGGTCGATCCATTTTGTTAAAAACAATTCGTTTTAATGAGCCGATTAACACACATTTTTCTTTAAAATTTTTTTGGCGGTATCCGGTATGTAACAATCGGGAAAAAAAAAAACAAAAAAAAACAACCTATCTCACATTCTACTTTTGTTTCCTTTGAGCTATTCCAATTTGTAATTTTCTTTTTTGTTTCCTGTTTTTTCTCCCACCATTGCGGAGGACTCGAACAAATTGCGGAACGCAAAGGAAGAAAACAAAAAAAGATATTAATAATTAAGAAAGAAAAACCATTAAAAAAAGGGGGGAATGTTTAAATATTCAACAAAAGCGCTGCAATCGGCCTGCCAAGTTTGGGTTTTGCGCGGCTCGTTAAAAGATCAATTTTTTTTTTTTTAATGAAATGAAATTAACTGTGGGACGATGGGAAATCGAGTCAAAAATGGAGCGATGCGTGAACTCCCCCTATCCGCTCCCTTAAAAAAATAAAATAAAACAAAAAGGAGGCCGCAATGAAATGATGATGAGCAAACCGCAGAAGAAATAATGCAAATGTATGCGCCGTTTGTTGACTCAGACTTTCTCGCTTTCGTCGCTAGGTGACTGCAGCGGCACGTAGATGGATTCCTGGAAGCTGTCTAGATCAATGTAGCCGTCAGAATCATCGAGCAATTGGCCCAATTCGGATTTGAGTTCGCCAAAATCGGGCCGTCTCTGAGGATCTGAATGCCAACATCGTGACATCAGCCGGTAGAATTCCGGCCGGCAGTGACTGGGACGTTCCAATCGGTGGCCGTCCTTGACGCGACGCATCACTTCTCGCGCTTCCATCCCCGGATAAGGCGTAGATCCTGTTTTGCGAAACAGAAAAAAATTTAAGAAAAAAATTAGTATTTTTGCGAGAAAAAAAAAAAAAAAAAATGACGTCATCAGGACATGTGGACGCAACGGACAATTCAAGGACTTGGTTCCAAAGGTTAACAACAACAACAAAATGTATGTCCCAGTTTTTTTTTTTTTTTCAACAATCACGGGATGAGATCATTCGTTTATTCAGTGTGGGAGGGAAATTCAGGAAGATTATCTACGTCCAACATCTCACGTTGCCAATTCTTCCTATTATTTGTGCAGCTTTTTTTTTTTTTTAACGTGGCACGAATATTTTAACAAACAGCTGAGTAACGATAAGCACCGTCCAACTTGTTTGTGACATATTGAGTTAAAAAAAGATAATAATTTAAATAAAAATGATTTCCAGGAAGTATTTTACATTACCTAATGTGACTATTTCCCAGACGAGGATGCCGAAACTCCAAACATCTGATTTTTGGGTAAAGATGCTCTGGATCAGCGATTCAGGAGCCATCCATCGGATGGGTAATGCACCCTAATTAAACATTTAAAAAAAAATTGCATAAATTAATTGAACGTTATGTAACATAATTCATTAAAACAACAAAAAAAAAATTCCCCACGGCAAACAAAAAGTATGTTAAGACAATTGATTTTCATTGGTGGATCTTTATCAGCTTTCGATCGAAATCCAACGTTTCGATTGGCGTTAGATTAGACCAAGGCTTAGCAACGTACCACCACGTACACCACACATTTCAGATTGATTGACAATTCGATTTCTTTCTTAATCCAATAGCAATATCACCACGAGAGTTGCACGCGATGAGAGGGGGGTGGGGAGTCGAAATGAGAAATAAACAGGTACGTAAACATTTACTTTAAATTGAATAAGGTTTTTTTTTTTTTACCTTGACCCTCTGCTCGTACATCTCGCCCGCCGTGTCCCGAACGGAGCGCGACAACCCAAAATCAGCCACTTTGCATAATTTGTTGTGGTCGACGAGCACGTTACGCGCCGCCAAATCTCGATGCACCACCTGATAAAACGCATTTTTTTTTTTTTGCGCATTGACCCAAATATGAAATCTCCGTCGATATGCAAAACAAACATTTTTTTGTTTTTTCTAAATATTATTGATGCCTACCCCTTTGCTGTAGATGTACTCCATTCCTTTAGCTACGCAATAGGCGAAGGTGGTCAAATCTCTGGACGTCAACGCTTCGCTGTCCGTCGAGTAATTATAGTACGTCTGATGGCTCCTGTGGTCTCTCAAGAACGTCAGCAATCTGCCGTACATGACGTACTCCATGATGAGCAGGAAGGGTTCCTGTTCGGTGCAACAACCGAGCAAGGCAACGACGTTGGGATGCGGCCCGACTTGTTGCATAATTCTCATTTCTCGCAACAGTTCCTGCTTCTCTTTGGCCGCCGCGCCATCCTTGACCGTCTTGACGGCTACAAGGAGAGTGCCCTGACAGCCGCAAATGTCCTCCGCTTCCGCCTTCCACACCTGGCCGAAATTGCCCTCGCCAATGAGCGTTTGCAACCGCAAACGGGATCGTGTAAACTCCCAGGGCGATGCAGATGAAGCAGATTTACCTCCCGCCGGTCCGTTGTTGCCGCCGGGAGACACCGAGCCGGACACTAAATCTTCTTTATCGTTGGCCTAGATCCGTCACGAAGAAACACAAGAAAAAAATAAAAATAAAAATGTTCATCGATCAAACATCGCAACACTCTTGCGCAATTTATTATTATTATTTTTATTTTTAATGTCATGATTTTAGAGTGATGGATTAACCCATCAAACCACTTACCCCGTAAAAGAGACGGGCGTGTTTAGACGGAGTCAGAGCCACAGGTGGCAATCTCTTACGGAAACCCGTTTCGGATGACGTTTCCGACTCGTTCAATCTCTGCAACCGCCAACAACAACCACAACAACAACAACAACAAAAAAACAATTAGCATACACACACGAACTAAAACAAAACCTGATTTTCTTTTGTTTTTTTTCTTTTATTACCTCACGTCGCTTGTGGAGCTGAACGCGGACAATCCACAAAATTAAACCGGCCAACGGAATGACGGCCACGACGCCCACCACATAGATGGACGTGGTGGCCACTTGGTTTTCCTTACTCGAATCGCTGGCCCAGTTGTTGCTCCCGCTACTCGATTGATTTCGTTCGTTGCGCGGCGAGTCGCTGATCGAGCCCGTCCTCGATATGCCGACGCTGGCGCGCAGTACCGGATCGGCGACGGAAACGATCTCGTTGGCATCTTCCGCCGTTGGCGGCACCACCGGACGATGAACGACCGGCACGGCGAGAAACGGATTGCCGCCGAAACTGTCGTGATCTCTGGCAGGTACTAGACGCTGGAGGATGTCTTCCAGCGTGTGCATGATCGGCGTCGGCGGATGAGCTCTCCTCGTCGTCACAGTAGGCGCTTCCGTCGTTGTGCTGGTCGTGGAAGTCGACGTCCTCGTCGTCGTAGACGTGGCGTAAATCCTGCCGGACGTCGTGCTGCTGCTAGACGACGCCGTCTTCACGACGTTGTCTTCGTCCTCTTGCGATTCGCCATCAGCCAATTCGCCAGATTCCATCAGCTTCGGATCGGGAGTCGACGACGCCACAGACAAAGGCGCAAGTCGAGTCGACGTGATTTGAATCTTGAGCGTTCCGGACGGAATGTTCCTCGATCCGGTCACCGGCAGCCGAACGATCGGAGTCCAAAGCCCCGCGGGCGGCGGAGGACTTAGACTACTGGACACCGCAATCCGGCTGGATTGGATGGGTCGGCTGTTGGCCGAGTTGGCAGCCACGGTCGACAAAATCACAGCCGCAAGAACAGACGACGATGGTGCAGAGTTTTCGTTCTGGCTCGATTGCAAGGCCGGAACGGTCGGCATTACGACAACGGCCGCTTCGGCGGATGAATTATTCCTCGCATCCGGTGAAAATTCTTGTTTCGGAAGCGTCGGAAACGTCGTCGTGCTGATCGATGGCTGCGGAAGCGCTGACCAAGGGACGGCAGCCTCGACGGCCGGCTTGGCAGTGGTGGATTGGCCGCGACGGTTGCTTTGATTGAGCTCCATCCGCACCCTCCACGGAGGTTTATTCGATGACGATAAAGTCGTCGTCGTCGTCGTCGACGTCGTTGCTGTTGTTGTCGTCGATGGCGGAGAGGCCGCAGTCGACGAAGATGTTGGGGCGATTGTGGTGGACGTGGTCGATGTGGTTTGCGGAGCTTCCGTCAAATTGGCTGCAGGCATTAAATGAATGTTGGCCAATCCGATTTCACGCAGCTCGACGATGGCCGTCTCGGCTGAGATGAACGACTCCTCGGTGACCTCGCCGAGCGCCGGCTGGACAGTCTCGTTGACGAGCGTTCCGTTCGCTAATTTGCCGATAGCGTCGGAAGTTGGTGGAAACCGATTTTCTGGCAGCCGTTTGCGAATCAACCGGATGATACTGGCGGGTGCTTCCGCTTTGTTAACGGTGGGAGTTGTAGTTGTTGTTGTTGTGGTCGTGCTAGATCACTTCCGCTTTGGCCCTCAATTGCGCCCTAAATTGGTCCGGCGTCTGTTGCGAGGGCGATCCTTGTCTGCGCTGGATTGCCGACAATCGCCGCCCGAATCCGGCCGACCAATCGTCTTGAACTGGATCCCCATCGCCATCAAACCTTTCCCCGTGACGGCGCCATGGATCAACCTCCGTTCGACCTTGTTTAAAAGATCCTGTCGTTCCGGCTGTTAATTAATTTTTTTAAAAAGAAAAAGAAATTAATAAACGTCAAAGATATGCGTCATTAAAAAAAAGTTCAAAACAAAAACAACAAAAACGCATATTTATTAATCATTAATAATAGATGCTATTAGCAGGAGCAGAACACTGTCATCTAGTGGCTGGCATTTGAAACTAAAGTCCACGAAAGTTGATTATCAATTATTGCACGCGCGCAATTAACAACACTCGACTGGCTGCTTAACGTTGCGCTCTCAACGATCGTTAATAATGATGACGGTACTCTTTCTAATCATATTCTACACAATTACCGGCAGACGATTGCGACTCTCTCTCTCTCTCGCTCTTAAGGACGACGCAAGATGGCGGTTAAGCGGGTTAAAGAAATCAACTTGGAATAAAACGAGGCCACCCACAGTGAAGTCGTCGTCCTCTCTATGTCTCTGTGAAAGAGAAAGGCTGAACGTCGCTAGTTACGACCCACCGGGATTTCATGATCCGTCACGACATCGCCCCCCTTGCGCACCACCCACAACAGATGATAGCAAAATGATAGACAGCTTGCTGAGAATACTCGAAACTGAATTTTTGTTTTTCTTTCAAAATCAATTGTGTGTTTATGTTTTGTTTGTTTCTTTTCATCGTATGGAACACGCAAAAATTGTTGTGTGATGGTTGGATGACCCCCCCACGTAAATATTCTGTTCGAAGCGGAGGAGCCGGACCGGATCACGCCGGCAATAATCCTATTATTTACCGAGAAACACACAATGAACAGCATATCAAATTCCGCACAACTGTTTCAATTGCGTGTACGCAACGACAATGTCTCACGATTGACATGAGAGCGGGTTGTAAAAAAAAATATTTCTTCGAATCAGGTAACACGCAAATACTATCAGCATCCGTTCTGTGTGTAAAAACGCAATTCGCCATGACTTTTTTTTTTCTTCTTCTTAAGAGACAAAGAATTCGAATCAAATGGATTCCAAGTATTTGAAAAAAAACGTGCAGAGTAAAAAGAAAGATAATTCCATTTTCACAAGTGCGTGACTGACCCATCGCTTGCCGCAAGGACTACGGGATTCTTAAAATCTACAAACACACACACACACACACACAAAATGTGGTACGCTCCTATTGTTGTCATGCGCGCAATTTCGCAAACAAGCGCGCTGTTTGAATTTTGTACAACAAACACACACACACACACAACGGCCGGTTAGTTGACCTGGAAATATGGGTTAGCCGGACAATGGGACGGGCACGTTCACTTGAAGTTCAGGAAGGAAAAAAAAAGAACACGACGAAACAAACCCACCCCCTCCAAAAAAAAAGGTAAACCGGTTCTTTCTTTTTTTCTGGTCGTTCTTGGTGTCGTAACTGGTATTGCCAAAGGCGCCATCTGTTTGGCAATAAGGAAATGTTGAAATGTTTTCGTGTAGAAAGACGAGAGAAAAAAATTACGATTAAATTTGACACGGGAGGGGGAAAAAAAAGGAGTTACATCACGTTCATCCATCAAGAAAACTGACAACAACAACAACAAAAAAACGCACAGGTGGAAACAGGCAAAAATCATCAGGTGGAAAAAAATTGGGGGGGGAGGAGGTAGCAAATCAAGTCTTTTAGCGTGGAGTTGAAATTTACAGGTGAAAGCCGCCAGAGTGTTTTCTCCAACGGCATTTGTTGAATGACTATCGATCCCGACCCATGTCGGCATATTCGTTAGCTTTTTTTTCTCTTCTGTTTCTTTAATCTTTTCATAGCGGGACGTTGAGTCCGTGGGTTCTCTCTCATAAAAAAAAAATACACAAACGAACGCGGCTGTTGTGTGTATTATCACGACATTTTAATGACCTAATGAGCTCCTTTTTTTTTTCGGGGGGGCTCAGCGTTTAATGAGGTTTATTGTTCGGAATTTTCTCTTTGATTATTACTATCTTTATTATTCATTTTTCCTGTTAAAAAAAAAATCCTTTCTACTTTATTTTTTTGTGGGGGGGATGTCTTTCTTTTCGGCTCACCCATCTGATAGTTTTAAATCTTTAAAAAAAGAAATGAAAACTGTGCGACCTGAAGCGCTTCTCTTCTCGTAATAATTATATGCTGTCGTCACTGTACACTCCGGATCGGCTTTCACCTGCTACTCTTTTTTTTCTCTAGCTGTCGCTTTGATGTTACGCCGTTATCAGGTCGTTAGAAATTACCATAAAAAGAAAACACAGCCAAATCTTTTTTTTTATTACTACAATACGAGAAAGAAAAAAAAAAAACAGTGACAAGTTTCACAGATTTAGATCTTGTTAACTTTCATCACGCTTTTACCGTGAACCTATAAAAAAACCTACCGGTTTTTTTCAAAATTTGATTTCGTGCATATCCCGCTCGTTATGAACGGGTTCAATAGACATAACGTACATAATACGTTATTTAAAAACACACAATTTCAAAACAGGTTGTAGGCGAATATTGAAAGGAGAACTCACGGCGTCCGTGCAGCGCGCGGCCGGTGAAAACCGGGACGAGGCACATTCACTATCACGATAATCTCTTTACGTTTCTATCAATTTAGCTCGCATCTTTTGACGTGAACGTTACAGGGAACGACAAAAAAAAACAGGTTATTTGTGTTTGCTGGATAAACGGAAATAGTGCCGAACGATCACGACGATACGGATAAAACAAACGCGCAACTTAGAGAAATATTACATTTAAATGACTTGGAATTCCAAAACATTTTCTGGCCATCTGATAAACAAGTCAATAACCCAACGGATTTTTTTGGTTCCCAGTAAATAAAAAAAAAAATCGGCCACTGACGGTATTTGTTAGTTACTGCGCAACTCTTTGTAGAATTTGAACGCACGACATTCTTTTTTATCCCCCATTTCAGCGCTGGTTTATTACATTTCTTTTTTGTTTTTATATCCATACGCTATCGTGTTTTTCTTTTGTTTTCTCCCTACTTTTTTATGGGTGAAGGTCTCGTGCTATATGCGTCATATCCAAACGTAATTTCCCGCTACTTGTTCCCGAACGAAATTTTTCGTGTAGCCGCTGTGCAATTTTCTTCTCTTTTTTTTTTTTTTTTTCTTTCTTCAAATTTATCTGAAATTAAATGTCTCAATTCTCCACAAACGCAATTTGCTCAAATGCGGGGGGGGGAATTGCCTTGGCGTGTCCCGACGAATTGGACGAGGTTAAAGTGGAGGATTCCTTTTGATTTCTCACGCTCCCGCGATGACACGCATACGCAGCAAAAGCAATAAACAAGTGCCTCGTGACTCGTATTCTTCTTGCAACTTCCCGTGCCCCCCCCCCCTCTCACCAGTGGTTCGTATGTCCATTGTTAATCAAATATCAAACAGAGGGGGGAAAAAACGAAGTTTATTACGTTCGAAAACGAATTGAACGAATTTATTTTCATTTGTTTTTTTCCTGATTTCGTTGTTGATTTAGCCAAGGTTTTCGATTGTGTCACCCCTGATATTTCGTTTCAAGGAAAGAGACCCTCCAGTTTGGCCACACACACACACACACAAAAACGAGGTTGAATTGAAATTAACGTTTGAAAAATGTCAAGCCAATAGTACAGCCCTGAGGCTCTTGTCACGGTCACTATGAGCTTCAAATACTCGCGCCATCCAAACGACATAATTCGTTTTCCATGTAGAGGACACCGTACAAAAACAACTTCAATGCCGTCCGTTTCAACAATCGAAAAATTAGAGCATTAAGGACGTCAATTCACGGTGCAAACTCCCTATAAGACAATAAATTACCATCTACCAATAAAAGTTTAAAGATAGACATTTAAAAATAAAAGGACCTTAGCTTTTAATGGGATTAGAAAGCTTGTTTTTATCCTTCCAAAACGCCATATACGGCTGCAATGGTAAGTGGGCAAGAAAATTCAACTGGACAGTTTTCACCTGGCCAATGGTCTTCATGGTCGCCCATGTGTTATGAGAAATATCCTTCTTCGACTGGAAGAAATTAAAAGAAGAAGAAATTTTCAACAGCTCACGTCCCCCCCCCCTTTACACAACTTTCACTGCAGACAGACAGGAATCCCCCCCCATCATCTCATGGGGGAAAAAAAAAATTTAGTATGTGGCGGCCGTTCCTTTTATTTGTGTGCGTGAGCCTCTACGAAGCCGCTCCGTCCTACCGTAGAATTCCTGAAATGGGAGAATGATTGATCTGACTTGCATTTCTTTGGGGCAGGGGACTTGTATACTATGCCTATTCGTTCGAAACCACGTCGAGTTCGATGTTAACGACGGAATGAAAGAAGAAAAAAAAAACAACAGGTGAAAACAAAAACAAAAAACTAATAATGTTCAACACGTTTCTTTTTCTAGCTGGTCAGGCAACCGCTAAAAGAACATTTGTTTTGCGACACGCTCGAAAAAATTGAACTTCAGTGATGCGAATGGTAAGACAACAAACGGCGTGATTGCAAACGAACCGAAAATTATGAAGGAAAAAAAAATTGAAATAGTTGATAAAAAGAAAAGAGCGTAGCGCCATGATGATGATTGGGAACGGTGAAAAGGTGTAGTTTTTTATCCAAGTTCTTCTTCGCTGGAATGAACAACGAGGCTGTCCCATATCCACCGATATACCAGGTGGGGTATTGCACAGCAGAAAAAAGAAGAAAACAATGAGCGTGCGTTCACAATTATCAACCAAAAATAGAGTCCAAGGTTTTCCTCGTGTGCCCAACTGATCGAAACGGAGGGGGTGAAAAAAAAAATTATGTAATCAAAGAGGGGAGAATAGGAAACAAAAAACAAAATTCCAAAAATTGGAACACGCGCAGTGTGGGTAAATCGGATTCAGCGTTGTTTATTTGATTTTTATGCTAATCCTTAATCGTCGGTTTTTCTGCGTCCAGCATTAAGTTACGTCCATTTTCGTAAAGATTCTTTAGAGACCTTCCTAAATAATTTCCATTTTCCAAATAGAAAATGAAGAAGACGCTGCGGCGGCTGTTTGTGCAGGCCCATTAAGGCGCCCCGGAAAGAAGTGGGTCACGCAGAAACGAACCTCAGAACATTTTTCTTGTCTTTTTTTTCTTCTTTGTGGGAAAGGAAAAATAAAAATAAAAAAAATAAATAGAAGAAGAGACCCCCTTTGGCGCAGAGAATCGACAGTAATAATCTGCCCACTGGCCATCGAATGATCTGAAAGGTAAGACGGAAAAAAAACAAAAGAGGAACGGCCAAGAAAAAAGGAAATGCGACCGTCAGACTCCATCGTGTTAGAAAGAAAAGAGCGATGCAACACAGCCGGAAATTCTACCCTTTAATAACTAGACGAATATTTAAGACCAATAAGGGGAAGACACGTACGCCAGAGATCCGCGTTTATGGCACGTAAAAACGTAAAAAAACAAAAACAAAATTCAAGGATATGATATGCGTAAAAAAAAATCGTGCGTATCATCATCGCGTGATCATCTAACCGCAACAGGTAAAAAAAAAAGATTTCAACCATCAGGTAAAGAAGAAGCGCAGAAAAAAATGGCGTACACCTGGAATTTATTTTCGCCAGTTCTCTAAAAATAGATCAAATAGGAAATTAACGTAGTTTGTGTGTGGCCCAGTTTTAAAGGGGGGAAAAAATGAAGCTCCCACCATCCCCGACCAGTAATTAAAACGAATTAAAAACAAAAAATGCGGCTTCAAATTATTACCAGGTGCAGCATCGTTAAATAAAAGAGTCTCAAATTTTCTTTTCCTTGTTGTTTTTTGGGAAGAGAAAAAAAAAAACCGATGAAGTTTGTGGGGGAAACATGTTCCCATTTTTATTGGGTGCCAAGATGCCCTCATTTGCATATCATACAAGAAATGAAAAAAAAAAAACTCGTACAAATTGCACGTCCATCGCTAGAGGCTGTTCTGACATAATGTTTTTATTTGTTTCTATTGCTCTGCTACACCTGCGTTTAATCGCACACCTCTGAAGCTCTCTGTATCAAACGTCATTGAAAACTGCAAATTTTACGAGTCAGGCTGTTCGTGAAAAGGGTGGCGCAAACGACACTATCTAAACGATAAGTTTGAAATAAAAATTTTTAAAAATGTACACACAAGAATTTGAATTGCAAATGAGCGGATGCACACGGGAACATCTCCTAGCCTGCAGCGTTTTTCTGCAGACATCCGCTCAAGGTCTTGGGAAGAACTCTCTAGTCGTGTCCCATCACGGCTTTACTTACGAATGAATCACTTTTGATATCATCTCCATTTTAGATTACACATCTTGAATTTCATCGTCAAAGAGTGGACGCAGCCATCGTTCAAACATCGTCTTCCAAAAGTGCCCGTCCCCCTTTTCCCGACCGTATCTCTACAACGTCAAACATTAAAGACGAAGGCCTTTTAAAATTTTTTACTTTGAAAATAATAATAATAATTCAGCTATATATAGGTATAGCTAAGAAAACAAGAGAGATAAGAGGTGTAAAACAGCCTTGGAGAGAAGGAAACGCTGACTGTTGCAACTGTGGTCAAGGTAAACAGTCACATTCAGGAGAACAGGTTTTTTTCTTCTTCAAAAATTGAATTTTCTAATTTATCTTGAAGTCGGAAAGTGCGGCCTAAGAAGAAGATATTTTTCTTGTAAAAAAAAAAAAAGATTTCAATCGCGAGATTCGTATCGTTTCATCAAACCAGCTGTTGCGTCGACTCGTTGTGCGTACCTGTTTCTCTACACGATGATTATAATGACGACGGTAATTCCAGTACTTTTCGCTTGCGGTTAGTGGGGGGGAGAACCCAACGGGGTGAATCAACAGCTCATCCACAAATACTCGACGGAAAGAAAAAAAAAACCTTTCGATGTTGTGAGAAGCGAAGAGGTCAGCACTTGACATGCATGCCAATGCGATCGGTTAAGCAATGCAGAAAAAGCAAATATTTGGAGAGAACAGCAGAGATAATGATTGCCACGTAACGAAAAATTCCGTGTGGCCATTGAACGGCAACAAAAGAAGAAAAAAGGAGGATCCTTTTTTCGTGCAAAAGGGGGGGTAGATTCGTGACTCCGCAATGACCTCCAAGAAAAAATGCTCACACACTTCGTATAAGGAGAACAAGCGAATAAAAAAGAATGGCAACAATGCGTCTATCTCGAGTTGAACCATCAATGCGAACCAAGTAGCTTAACAACAACAAAAGGCCATTGCCAATAGTAAACAACCGTAAAGAAAAAGAAAAAAATTGCATTCAAATTATGATCATCTTTGAATAGGGAACTCGAGAGTCCAACAAGTCACGCAGCTCTCCGAAATAACAACAACATATTTTTTTTTCCATTTTATTTGTTTGCTGTGGGCTACAAGAGCCGACCATTTCCCCTATTTTTCGTGAATGCGTGTACATCTATCGTCCCGCGAGCGTTCGCGGAAAGGTGCGCCTGACCTCTACGACGTCCATTTATGGACTCGGGTTAAACGGGCGGACAAGGAGAACCACAGAACGACGCAATTTCTTTTCTTTTCCAAACGTGTCGGCTTTTGCGTGTTATCAACACACCAAAAAAATAAAGCAACAACAAATGCAACTTTTTGCCGAAAAAAATAAAAATAAATAAACAAATAAAAAGACACTCACCTGAGGCGTGTGGTGGATGGGCAGAGACGAGAACAAGCGACGACCACAAGAAGAGGACGAGCCCGGTGGCTAGATCCACTCGAGCCATCACAACATCATCGTTGATGGACCCCCTGTCTGTTGGTGTTTTTCGTACGAATATGTTTGTCTCGTCTAGATCTCCCGGACTTGATTTTAAAAAAAAAATAATAATCCGGGGTCAATAGTCGAAGCAAAAAGGTCAATTTCCTCGATGTCTTTGAAAGTCGAAATAATTTTAGATTGGATTCTTTCGAAGCTTCTTACGGATTTGACCCGTTAGTGGAATTCGACCGACAAGACCTGAAAGTACAAAAAAAAAACGGAGATATTTGTTAATCATACGCACAAAAATAAGGAACCGGTTCTTTTCGTGTGTAACACGTTTCACGACCGGAGAAATATTTGAGCAAAAAGAACGCAAAAAAAACGAGTTGGATAACAACGCAGTTATTTTCTGGAATTGCGGTAAAAAAAAAAAACAACAACGATAGAAACAAGAAGAAGAACGAGTTTCAGGTGAAGGGGAGTTATACGGCAGAATGAGGTCGCCGACCTGCTTGTTTGCCTTTTTATCCTCTTAGCTTTTCCTACTGATTCCGTATGTGTGATCGTCAAAGAGAACCTTTTCTCCTTAGCGGAAAAAAATAAGAAGGAAACACGGACTACTTTTGTTTTGTTTTCCACACTTGAAAATAATTTTTTAAGTCGTTTTTTTTTCTAGCCCCCCTGAGCGACATGAAAGTTTAAAAGCCCACACGCTCTACGAAACAAGGAGAAAAGAGCAAGTGAAAGCTTTTTTTTTCTTATTCTACAAGAAAATGAGCTGCATAGGCCATTTTCTCTGCACGTCAATGTGCAAAACCTACACATTTGTTGATGTACCTTTCTCCTTCAACTCTATAATTTAGAGGACCAATTCTTTCACAGTCTAAAGAGATTCAAATGCGTTGTGGTAATTAAAATGTTTCACTGTGGAATCGATTGCGCGTTGTGTAGACTAACGATTCAAACTATTTCTAATACGACCGCCTTTTTTGTTAATCACGCCGCGTGACTTCAGTACAATCCCATTGACCTAATTAAATTGTAGTCATTTCGTCCGTAGGCGCTTTAGGTTCAAACCCCTCCCATATCCTTTTTTTCATACTTAAAAAAAAAATTGCCCTGATTTTGTTTTATGTTTAGCGTAGAGTTCAAACTACTTCCGTCCCGACTTTCCCCGATTCGTTGTAAGAAAATTGTGAAAGAAAATGAACCACCATGCCCTTTCAAAAGACATTTGAAAAAGTGAAAGATCATGGAGGAAACTATTAACTGGGAAAAATTTAAAAATAAAAGACGGGTGCAGCCATAAGGATTTTATCATTACGGAACGACGTGGGGATCTCTTTCATAACTCATTGCCAGCCAACCGGAGGCGCCTTAATGAATAACCAATTGCCTGTTTAATGAACCAATCGATTGACACTATTCGATTATTTCGACATTTTCTTCTTTTTTTGTTGACAACCGGATAGACCCAACAAATGAAACATTTTCCTGAATGACGAAAGAAAGAAAGTCCCAACTCATTTGACTCAACACTTTTTCCTCCCTCATAAATTAAATCTAACGCACATTTCCACACACACACACACACACACACACACAAAAATGAAGTACAATTACTTATTTACCCAACCCTCTTTTATTTAGTATGTTGTCTTCACGGTGACTAGTGGCAACACAGCCCCGGATGTATACACACACACACACACACACTAGTAGCAATGGCTTTTTGACCTATTTCTTTTTTTCTTTCTCGTACGAAACCTCTCTCTCCTAGTCTCTTCAGTTTGGTGCCATCGTCCTCCGCTTCTTGTCTTTCTCTTTGATTCTCATTGGCTGCCCCTTCCCGCTTGACTTGGCTGCACAATAAACTCCCGCTGCAACTTTCGTCCCCCTTTTTTTTCAACGACTGGTTAATAACCTGATGATATTTCAGCTGACGCCTTTTGATGAACGATTATGACCACAATTTTCCACAACGATGGATTTAAAAATAAAATGGAAGGGGTTACCCATCCCAATGGAAAATGCAACAAACCCCCCCCATAATGGATCCCTTGTTACGACTAGGCGTCCCTATCACAATCCAAGGGTTGATTACATTTTTAAAAAATGTGAAAAGGTCCTTTTGTTTGGTTGTTAATCTTCAGCTACGTGACATATCCACAGGGGGGGAGAAAACAAGGGGTGCCTACTTTATTTTTCTATTGACACGGATCACCACCTCTTAGCTAATGAGCGTCTTTAAAAATTAAAGATGGCGCGACAAGTAGAAAGAGAAACACTACACATGTACGGTTGAAAATGTTCACATTAAAAAGAAAACCTTAAAATCCAAGGACAAGTCATCTCTCTCTTTTTTCTCTCTGTGTCCTCTATGGAAACGCGTATGGACATAATAAGGTTCCATTTTGAATGCGTGAACAAGAGACTAACTTTGGAAAAAATTGCTCATCTTACCCAGATCGAATAATATCGTTGAAATCAGTTGATGTCGTTAAATTTTTCCCGGATAATTCTTTTTTTGAACAATGGATTCACGATTAATTGATGCCGAAAAAATTAGCAAGATTGAAATTCACGCGATTTAACAAGTTTCGGTATGGATGTTGCAAAATCACCACGTGTTTTACACTGGGGCACAGTTAATTTTGAGCGAGTGAGTTTTAGATGCGGCGTGATTCACATTCATATTTCACGAGAAAACACACGAACGCACT
Organism: Daphnia magna; assembly: GCF_020631705.1. Taxonomy (NCBI): domain Eukaryota; kingdom Metazoa; phylum Arthropoda; class Branchiopoda; order Diplostraca; family Daphniidae; genus Daphnia; species Daphnia magna. Next base: position 1,499,791 of record NC_059190.1, on the reverse strand, counting down.
AACGACTAACCTTCCTTCGACGACCAACGAGTCACAACTGAAACCTGTACACGAGAGGAAAGGTAAGGTAAAGGAACCCCAAGGCATTTTCGTTCTTTTCCTACAGAAGTTGGTCGGTCGAAGAGGCGGGCGCAACGTTGCCGTATTCACCTCGATTTCTCCCGGCAACTCCTAAATGGCCGGGTAGACAATCTTCTTTTGGCCTTTCTCTCTGTTTCTTTCTCTTTCGAGAGAAAACACTAAACAAACATTGGTGTGCATACATACGGGCAGCATATTTGAAGGGTCTCTTTCCTAAATTGGATGACAACGTCCAGAACATCTAAGGAAAACACTCTCCCCAACTCTTTTTCTTTTGCTGGCAGTTTTGGACAGTTTGAAAGTGCACGGGTCAATGGTTCATCCATTTTCCTGCACGTGCAAAACGAGATGCTGCCCAGCTTCCATTTTCTTCTTTTGCAAATCCAATGAATTCTTTGACAATTGGCTAAAATGTTGGAGTGGCTTTGCGTCTCAACTCGTTTAGAAAAAACCGATTTTTTTTTTTTTTTCAAACGAAAAGACGCCCTGAGGATAAAATGCTTCAGTCTATAAGGAATTCCGGTGAAAATGGCACGGTAGTCTATAGTGGCAGCTAATATCTCGATTTTTTATTCTTTTCTTCTCGTCTTGGCAATTGTTGCAGTAGCTGGAAAAACTTTCGTTCGGCTCACTTCAACTTTACAATCGTTTCCGTTCAACAGCAGGGCGAAAATCGTGACCACTGACGATGATGACAGAAACATACTCATTTTCCCTTTTTTTTTTTTTTTTTCGCTAATTCAACCCCCCAGAGGATCATTGAATGTTGGCGTGCAGCATTTCCTGTGTTCTTCATTTTTTTCGCACTTTTCTTCCGTCAGGGGGATGCCGATCGCCATCACGACCATTTCAATCACGACTCTCTCTCATTTACTTTTTAAAATTCACTTTTTCTTTCTTTTCCGTAGATTGTTTGTTTGTGCTCTTCTTTTCCTGTTACCGTTCCGCATGGATAGAGTTTAGAATGACTTTCGCAGTTTAGAAACAATCGGCGGTTGACGGCTGTGGGCTGGTCTCACTCATCCGTTTCGTAGGGCACTGATTTCGTCTGCTTGTTTCACGTCTATTGTTGTTTTCTCTTTTCTTGTTACGAGCGATGGTTTGACAGAGGACACGTCGAAGCAATTGACTATCGAGGAAAAAAGAGAAATGGCTTTTTTTTTTTCGAGGGAAGCCATTAGTCGTTCAACCATGGCCATAAATCAGTGGCTGAGAATGAAACAGACACCACGCCATGTTGACAAATTTCGATGTTGCAATAGCCAACTGCGGACGAATGATCAGCATATATTTGGACAGTAAATAAAGAAAAAACCATCTTCAAAAGAAAAAGCATCGATATTAATAAATTTGAGCCCAGAAAACCATTTAAATCTATCATTGTCCGGTAATAAAATAGGGATGCTGTTTAGTAGGTCTCAATTTCTTCTTCCAGGAACTGGGGACCCATTTTAGCAGAGGCCCAACACGCGGTGAGTAATCGGTGACGTATGGAGGTCATCTTGTTATAAAATGGCCATGGCTAAGGAGGAAAACAAGATTCTTCGTTGGTGGCAGGAAGTAGAGCCTCTGCGGGGAAAAAGAATCGTAGTGAAAAAAGAAACAAATCGTAAACGTTTTCACTCGCTTTCATGGCTTGTAACCACACACCATCTATCAACTGTGTTCATTTGTTTGGGCTACCCCCGGCGAAGTATTCGATTTTTCTTATTTTTAAAGAGTTCAAGCAAAGCTGTTTGAACTGTTGAAAAAGTTCAAAGCGGTAAAAACTCATTACGTTTTCGTACGTCATCACTCAAAAAGAAAGAAAAAATATCACATTTTTTCTTTCTTCGAATACATGAACAGGTGGTCTATTCGGAATCCGGATCGGACATAGAAATGTGGTAAAACCGCACGATGATTAACTTGACTGCGAGTTTCAACGTTTTTCTTATCTTTTCAATCATCTGTTATCGCTATCGTCGACGATATTCGGCTCGAGTCTAACGAGGGATGTACGTCGTGTGATTGAAAGTATTTTTCTCTTAACCTCAAAAAAGTAAATTTTAACTTGCTCTCTCTCTCGCGTAAACATTTTTGCCCTCAATAATGTCTTTCACGAAATTTTGATGCACTTCTTTTCTAATTTCTTTCAGGATTAAGAACAATTAAATGTTCATCACTTTCTCCGAGCTTCAGGCAAATGATGGACGGTTTTCGTTACACACCCATCACGCCGAAACACAATGTATCTCGTCCTCTTTTTTCCCGACTGACATATAAAACGATGCCCACGGTTCACACACTCACGGCCATTGAATATGTATGTATCTATCCTTTATATGGTTATATTAAAAACCTGTGTGTGTATCATTCAAGGTTATTGCGGTCGGCAGGAAAAAACAAAATCAAAAATTTGAATAGACCTAAACACATTACGTGCAGGCCAATCCGTCGAGGTCGTTGGGCATCAGCCTCCAGTGTTATTTTACAAGAAAACAAGAGCTCTCGTTTAAACGTGGCACAGTGAATCGACATTTCTAATCCAAGGCTATTGTGTACATTTTCCTAAATCGACTGAAAATCGTTTTCCGGGGAACATGATCAGAAAAATTTTTTTTTTGATTCTTACCTTGTAAATGGCGCCGATAGGCATTCGATACTCCATGTTCCTTAAGTCTGGAATTTAATTGTTTGTTTTTCTTTTACAGCAAAGAATGTCCACCGTTTTGCCTGATGAACTGGCGTTTTATGGAAAAATATTTTGTTTTTCCTTCCCATGACGGCAGTGTTTGGTCACACGTCAATATGGAAAAGTCAACAGTCGACACTGTGAGTATATTATTGTTGAGGCCAACAGAAAAAAAAAATCTTATCTTTGTATTGAATGACCCCGAGTATGTATACAGTTTGTTGGGTGTAGATTGTGGAAACGTGCAAAGCCGCCCTACATACTGATGAATTGTAAATTGGACAAGTCTTTTTGAATGTAATTTAGTTTGACCCTTGACAGGAAAAAAAGAATTTGAAACGAGCACGACAGGTGGACATTGGCACGTATAGAACCCCGTTCATTGTTATCCTTTCAAGAATGAAAGCTTTCACGAGAAAGACGAGCAAACATAGTTTTCTTCGGCACTTTTCTTTCCTTTTTTTGAAAGTCTTTTCTCCTTCTGTGGCCATCTTCCATTCATTGCTATTTTCTTTTTCCAAAGTCTGTCGGCTGCCAATCTGCGTGACGACAACATCACCTCCTTTTTCTTCTGGAGCCCTTTTTTTCGCTTAAACTATCAAAAAAAAGAAACACTTTGACGACGTGATGATGGTGATCCAAGCAGACGCTTCTGTTAAAGATGGCCGACTCTCTCTCTGTTCTGTTTTGCGACCAACTGATGTTTTATGACTCTTGATTATGGTAGCAGCTTGTTTCATCAAAAATGTTAAAGGGGCCATCACTCCCCGACTTCCGTATGTTAAAAGAATACGAAATATTCAGCAAAATTTGGCATCCATAAATGACCGAAGCAGATTTTACATTGTAAATCACAGTGGTTGAGAGAATGCGGGTTAGTAATAACCTTTGCTGTGTTCCGAGTAAGAAAAAAGCAACGGCCAAACTGCAAGTAGTGGACACCAGTTTTTAGTTTTGCTTTGTTGTCCTCTATGTTTCGGTTAGAATTCACACGAGACATGGGCGGACGTTACCTCATTTGCCCACGAAAAGAAAAACAGGAACGCACAATAAATTAACTTTTTTTCGTGTGTAACCGACAGCTGGGCTCTGGAGAAAAATATTTATATAATAACAGAGCCTATAGTTATTGTACATTCTACCTTGTTTTTTTATTATTGTTCTTGGGAGACTTTGAGAAAATCACACCGTTGCCATCATTCACGCACTGTAGAGCGCACGATTCTCACGCAGAGACATGAAGACAATGAAGAAAAAGGTAGTGGCTATGCACTTTATTCGCCATTCTTTTCGACGATAGTTTCACCCCCCACCTTGTATACGTTTGAAATGATTCTTTTTGGCTAACACGTATACATAATAGCGAAGCAAATTACAAAGGTCTTTTCTTTCTTGATGGGAAACGTTGGAAATATTACCTGCACATAGATAATAACGATAACATCAATCTAAATGTGTTTTTTTCTTTATTACAAGAGTGTGACACTAATTTCGATCGAAATTAGTCTTTTGCAGCAATGCAAAATTACCTTTTTCTTTATTGGTTTCTTATCGAATTTCAGGTATGTTGTACACATATTGTAATTAATGGTTGTTCTTTTATATTTTACGCCCGACAAAGACTAGTGGTAAAATTCGATAATGGTCACATAGTGGGGCAGAAAATAACCACGGGAATCACAAAGAAAAAAAAAAACCGCGGGACAGTATCCCACACCCATCTCTTTTTCTCCCCTTTAAATTTATTTGCGTATTCACAGATACGATGATTCTTGTTATTATGTCCGACCTACTACTAGACTACCCACACCGATCCATTATGAGGAAAAAATTTAAATAAATCAGAACAAAACCGGGAGTCATTTTCTTTGCGAATATTTCACGAATTTGTCCGATAGATCCAGTCGTGATTAAAATCAGCTCGCCATTCGAATTTGGTATGGCGCAACACGCGTGTGCAAAGGTGTATGTCATATTAAAAAGCTAAACATTACCCAGTAAAAAATAATTCACCAACTTAAACCCATTTAAGATTGGGATAAATGAAGGTCACCACTTTTAAATGTTGGTATTCACGAATTACATTTGTGAATACATTTATTCGAAAACATAATTACCCGACTAAATCTTAAATAGGCTTAAAGTGTTAAGAGATAAGAATTTGGAGGAAAAAAAGGTTAGGCTGTGCCAGGATTCGAACAGGGTCCTACGTAGAAACTAAAGCTGCACATTTTAAAACATTTAAATATTGTTTACTTCATTTATTCTAATAGTCGAGCATGTAAAGTTTGCATAATTTTAAGGGGTTGCTTTTAGATGGAAATTGACAAATTTAAATATTGTTTTCGTCTTTCAATTTGCGTACCCTACCTCCTTGGCTGAAAGCCGTCGACCTTGGATCTTTTTGTATTCAGTTTACTATATCGCAAGTGACTCCACGTGGAATACTATTCAAATATTAGGTTTCTCTCCCTACCCCAAATCATTTCCATGGTCAGAACAGTTTTTTGTTTCCTTTCTTTCTTACCCTGCCTCTTTTTTTGCATATTTTTCATCAGATTATTTTTTGTACACGTGGCAAAGCGTACACGCATTAGTTTAATTATGCATCGATGAATCATCTAGCTAAAAAAACCCAAAACTTTAATACACTTTATTCATTAATTTCAAGTATGAAAAAATTTTTTCTTCTAATTTTATTGTTGTGTAGACTACTGACATGAGCCTTTGTGTCACTCGGACAACAACAACTTTACTCGCATTACATCGTATGTTAATACAGTGTAGGGCATCGAGCATAACATTCTTAACAACACAGGTGGTCTCACTCTAAAAATGGTTAGTGTCGTACTGTATACACATAGTACATATATCCAACGGTACAAGTTGTCCTTGTTATAACAACGCCATATGCCGAACGCTACTCTTACAGAAATTACGATACTCTTTTTCTTTTAAAGTCCTTTAATTCGCTTGTCGTCTTGCTCCTATTCCCTGGCTGTTACTTTACTTGGGAGAATTGGGCAGGTGTATCATTTCAGGTCGGTTAAACCGCCTTACTGGAAGAAACCGTTACCGTGAATGAAGAGTAGGAGGAAAACCTTAATCCACGACATAAGACGAAGCACCCAAAATAAATGCTATCTCAGAAAATGTGTGTCGCCATATTCTTTTCGGATTTAAATCGAATTATGTTTTAAAACGAGTTTTCAGTCAAAGGTTGAAGAACATTTGGCAACACTTAAAATGGTGTATCAGTGAAACTACGACCAACAAATGATGATGTTTCAAATCAAATTGGCGCCAAATTCGAATTCATAGGGGTTGGCTAATTGATTTTCGTGTGATTTATGTATGAAAATATAACGTCGGTTTGATTGTACTAATTGATGCTGGTACTAAATCAGCAGCTCTAGGCGTGAAGTGCAATTCCGGTTTTTGATTTCTGGTTGGATATTATATCTTTCTCCGAACGTTCATGTTCAAAGAGAAAGTTTTGAAAATAAAAAAATGAAAAGATAAACATCGTAATCGAGGTGGGAAAAAAGTACCTTCCACACAATCGATTTCATCTCTAGATGGATCGACATGGACTGATTTGATTGGTTGTATCCACTCCATCTACCTGTACATATATTAGTTCTACAGACATTCTACAGTTAGAAATCTATATGATCCAGAGAAAAGAAAAAGAGAAAATTTTTATATCAAAATGCAAAATACTCGTCTAATTACATTTTCAAAACGAATCAGGTGAAAACCGTACGTGGAAAGTTTATTTCTCTATCTTTAACTGAAGATTTGAGACATTCTTAACACATGGCACGCCGTCATTTGATTGCTTCAATGGACGCAGAGTGACACGGGGAAAAAAGCTTTTGGACTACACCACAAGTTTTTGAAATCTGATCAAATAAATCTAAAGACAAAAAAGGAAGTATTAATTCAGTTATTACTACGAAAAAAGCGGGAATAACGATCACTTGTTAATGAATCATTTCCGACCGACGAGCTTTTGACCACACCATGAGGCCAGGCCAAAAAAAGAAGAAGTAGGCCAGTAACAGGTTTGGAACAGATGTCCGGCCTACTAAGATGCTATTTTAGAAATAAAAAAAAAAAGCCGGGAATAATAAGGAGAAAAAGAAAAATGTCATGTCGTTAAGGAAAAAGAAAACATACACACGTAGTAGCACGTCAGCCGTATAAATTTTCACCTTTTTTATTTGAACGAGTTCGGTCCAACCTCGTTGTTTTAAGTCTCGATGTCGTTTACCGGAATTCATATATACGCACCCAGCATCAATTTCGAGTGTTTGTTTTGTTTTTTTTGGCATCACAGATCATTGAATTTTGTACCTATTTCGAACCAGATATAACAAAATTCTTTATCGAGTGTGTACAGTAAGAAAGAAAGTCTATAGAGAAACGAATTGTGCGCCAAGACATTCCATCAGGTAATCTAATAACATTTTAAACGTGTTCCCTTCAATTTCGCGTAAAATGGAAGTCTTAAAAAAAAATGAAATCGCTTCTGTATCAGCTATATATATTTGAAAGTGTAATATAGGCTATTACAAATGTGTTCGGCAAAGAAGACTCTCTCCTCATTCTCTTCTATTTTTGATTACCTCTAGCGATTGTTGGTTCACTGCAGCCATTTTAAAGTCCTAAACCCGCCCCGTTTCTTTGACGAACATTTTCTCAAACGCCAAAAGTTTTATGAGCTCTCTCTGTCTAGTACGTATATATACACAAAGAATTCGGTTGAATAATTGATGGCACTGTGGTGCGTTACAAACAATTAAAGGCTCGATTGTTGTTAACCCCTTTCAGTCCTTCGTCTGCTGAAAAGCCAGTCGTGTGATGAGAACCATTATTAGTCTATACGTATATTGCTGGGGCATAAAAATAATCATCTATACTTCTTCTCTATCCTACATGCATAATTTATTGCAGTAAAAAAAATGTTGTTCTTCAACGGCTTCAGGCTATACTACACCTTTATGCGATTCTCTGCATTTGGTATAGTATTGGCTGGATTTCTTTTTTGTTGTTGCAATGTTACCCATCTCTTTGTGGAAGAACTTAAGAAAAAAATGTTTTTCACAGACCGCAAATGCAATAGAGGGAGGATGACAAATGTGCGAAAGATGATCCAAGGTGAGAGAATCACTGTCGGTGTTAAAAAAAAGTGAAATGTATATAGACGAAGCAAACATAGTTGTGTACAATAACTCAATTTTTTAACATTTACCGAAGGCCAAAACGAATTGGTCAACCGTGTATATGCTCCACTTGTTTCTCTCTTTTCCCCTGCTATACAAAATTACACGTTGCCAATGAACGAAATGAATGAAAATTTCGCATAGTGGCTAGATATTGGAAAGTGAGTTGTTACACGGACATTAGGACAACAAACAATTATTTACTAAAAAAAAAAAAAATGTTTTAGACTAAATATAAATCTTTCTTGTCCGGTGCTCGTATTTATTGCTATTATCCTGTTTTATTCTCACGACTCTCTCACAGTCATCCGAGTAGAAAAATGACAGCGAAACTCAATGACTAAAAGAAATAGTAGAAAAAAAAAAAAATTTTTCAATTTTGTTTGGAGTGAGAGAGCTTGACGGAATCGATGCATAGTCATCACACGCCTACGGTAAACACCGGACCTGTTTGGCCCATCCCTTTCTATAGCCAAAGAAAAAAAAAAAATTTCTAACTATAAATTACAAATGTTTGAACTCGAAGGCTTTTGTTAGAAAGTGAACGTTTGAGTATATTTTCAATAGCAGAATAAATTTGTCTATATACCATTATTCATCCGCTATTCCGCATTGGTTATACTTTCTCGTCAGGTAAAACTGCGAATTTGACTGCATTTGTAAACACCGCCAAACCCAACGTTGTTTAAAAAAAAAAAAAAAAGGAATACTAGAAATCAATCCTGGACAATTCCAGGGACCCTATGGAACACAAGGGTCGCCGCTTGTCACGATTCATTTGGATTTTTCCATCTCTCCTTTCGTTATTGCATTTCTCTTGTTGTCGTTTCGTATATATTTTTAAACATGCGATAACCATCGCTGTACAAGTGCCCCGCATGTCCAGGGGGTCAGCACACACGTATACTCCAGCTGCGAGGGACAACCCCTAAGGGGTAGCTCATCTTCTATGTAGCGGGAGGAGAGTCACGCGTGTTTTGTTTTTTTTTTCCCCGAAAAGGGGCTCACGGTCGCATCGATTAGAATCTCGTCAAACTTTCGCCGGTTTTTGTTTTCATTATTCAGATTTTTTTTTTTTTTTTCCCCAAAAGCTTTTGGTCAGCGGTGCATGTCGACAAGGTCCGCCGATTCTTTCGTGCCTGGAAAGTGAACTGGCACGTTCGTGATTAGTTTTTTTTTTCTCCCAGACTCCGTGAGAGATTTCATTACAGCTATATTATACCTGTATATTATGCACGTAGTCCATTAATCATTTTCAGGGACACTTATTTCGATGTGATGGAAGCGAGAAAGTCCAGCTGATATGTCGTCAATGGAAATATGGAGACATGTGCCCGACTTGCGAGATCATTAAATTTCAAATTCATGAGAACCAAAATAAATGGGTACCGCAACTATTTGAGAACTTTCTTTCAGGCAATCATCCACTAATTTTGGAATTGAAACAGAAAAATCCTAATCTTCAGGTTGAAATGAATAGATGACTTTCACCTGTGCCATCACTCTTTTTGTTCTTCTTTTCCCCCCTACACCGCATCCTCGGTCTCTACAACATCGCAAGCATCCGTGAATGTAAAAACAATTGCCAGCTATGGATGTCTTTTCTCTCTTTGCGGTTTGAGAAGAGAGTGTTCTTCTTCTTTTGTTTCGAATCGTACAATGTGTTTCCGCCTCCTGTTCAACACCTGTAATCCAATGGTTACTTTCACACTCGAGATGAATATTATGCATTGTCCTTAATTTTCTGGGGAAATAATTGATGTAGAAGAAGTCCACGCTTTTCGAAATCAAAGTAATTTTTCGTGTAAGGTCTCGTCAGTACCTCTGATTCGGTTGCATGTCATCGCCGCATTTTCCAGATCTCTGTCAAAACCAAACAGAATAGGTTAACAATCCTGTTTTCAAGTTTTTCGCATTTTCTCACAGTTTCTAGTTTTTCGTATTTTCCGATTTCACGCGGGACTGTGGGCGTGAAAATGATTTTAAATTACTTGCATTTTTTCGCCAGCTAGCGAAGGAATATAGAAGTTTTATTGCCATATGCATTATTTTGCCGCTAGATGGTATATGTGGCATTCTGACCATGCTTTTTTCTTGGACGAAGCACGTCGTAAAGCTGAAAAACACATTCAGGTGTCCACTAATTTGCTTATTACCTTCACTAAACGTACAAATTCGTTATGAATTTGTTGATACGAAAACAGACACACGCGTGCAGACATTCAAGAGGTGATCATTCAATAGCTGTCGGTTAAAATATCGACAATCTTTCCATTGCCAACCCCTGGCAGTAACCGGTGCCATGAGGCCAAGAGAGCATGCAAATACAAAAATGTGTGTAATCGATTGAAAGCAAAATTCGAACTGACTTCTTTGACTGACATTCATTGGTCTTCGATTGAGTTTCTACTGCAGAGTTCATTTTGATTTGACTGCACACTGTACGATCATTTTATATACGAAAAATGGTTATCACGATAAAAGAACAAAACATCATCAGAGCAAACGAAACCTAGACAAATGCTAAGCAACAAAAAGCATACTGATAAAATTGTTGTCAATAAAGAACCATGTAAAATCCGCCAGTTGGAGATCGCTGGAAAACGGGCATCAGCTAGGTAGATGTTCTTCTAGCTAAATCGTTTACCATTATGGCCGTGAACATTATCCCTGCTGAATTCTATTCTTTACTTCCGAACTCTTTGACAGTTTTTACGTCCGTTGCATTTGTCCTTGTCTCCATTATCGTAACAGCGTTGTATCGGCATTACAAGGTAATATAATTTGTAATTATTATTACAAAGTTAATTGAAAAGATCAAAAACAATCCTTGTTTCTCTAGTATTTCCAACGATGCAATAAAATTCCTGGACCACCGGCGCAGATTCCCTTTGTTGGGAGCTTCACCGAGTTTCTTATTGAACCTGAAGGTAATTCGCGTTCCAATTTAGTCGATCCTTGATTGCTGCACCTGTTTTGTTTTTAAATTTTATTTTCATCTTTACCCAAGAAATTGTGCCATTCTTTCTGAAGTTGCACAAAACATGGAATAAGTATCCGGTCACACGGCTCTGGATAGGGCCATTGGCCATGTTCTCTGTCAGTGGCGCTGAAGGCGCAGAGGTATTTGGTTACATCTACATCTCTGGATCCATACGTTTTTTTCTTCTTAACATCCCACTTCAAATTCTGGCAAGGTGGTGTTAAGCAGTAATAAAATCATCGATAAAAGCCGAGAATATAATTTCATTCAGCCTTGGTTGGGCACCGGGCTTTTGACAAGCACAGGTACAACACATGCCAATTGTAATTAGTTATTTTCTCTCTAGTATAGTTTTCTAAATATACCGGCACATTTACAGGCAGCAAATGGCACCAGCGGCGCAAAATGCTGACACCAACTTTCCACTTTAAAATCCTGGAGGAATTTATCCGCGTGTTCAATGAACAAAGTGCCGTACTCGTCGAGAAGCTCAACGAGACAGTTAACCAACCATTTGACATTTTCCCGTTCATCACACGATGCACGCTCGATATCATTTGCGGTAAATACAGCTTCTCTCGAAACAGAAAAAAAAGTCTAACTAGCATACGACGTTTCCAAAATATCCAGAAACTGCAATGGGATGTCAGCTGAACGCCCAAACCAAAAGCGATTCGGATTACGTCCAAGCTGTTTACAAGTAAGCTTTGTTTGTTTTTAAAAGGTCCCAGCTGACGGCAGTTATGTTATCTAATCACAAATCTCGTAGGGCCAAGGTTTGATTGTGATTTTTAAAATACGTCACACACGCGTAGAAAATAAAAGCAATAAGATCTATGATAACAGAAAAACGAACATGGGCGTGGGCCTTTTTATATCCTAATTGCAGAATGTCCCGCATTGTCCACCAAAGGCAAATGCAGCCATTATTCCAAATCGAATGGTTATTTCGACTTCTACCCATTGGATCCGAACAGAAAAGATGTCTCTCAATTCTTCATAATTTCACTGATCAAGTAATAGACTTGGTACCTGGCAATCAAAACTGACAATCACCCCATTAAACCGACTGAACTTTTAGGTAGTTCGTGAGAGAAAGATCGAACACGAGAAATGCATGGTTCAGCAAAAGTCAGAGTCACCGAATAGGAAAGACGAGTTTAATTCCAGTACGACTATTATTTTATTTATTGGGTTCATACCCACACAACTAGAACTACTGTTGTCACTACCATTTATTGATTTTACGCAGAGAAACCCCGCCTGGCTTTCCTGGATCTCTTAATCGAAGCGTCTCAAGATGGAAAGGCTCTCAGTGACCGTGACATTCGCGAAGAAGTTGACACCTTCATGTTTGAAGTCAGTTTATCATACATAGCAGTTTGTTCGTACAAAGTAACAGCATCGTCAATGTTTGCATTAAAAAGGGACACGACACGACAGCAGCTGCCATAAATTTCTCTCTTTTCCTTATCGGCAACTACCCCGAAGTGCAGGTTTTAAAAATGAAAAGTCTGGCAAGGTTTATTGTGTCGTTAAAACAGTTTTGTATTTGACGATCCAGAAAAAAGTAAATGAAGAATTAGATCGGGTATTTGGCTATTCCGATCGTCCAATAACTATGGCTGATCTAAATGAAGTAAAATACCTGGAATGCTGCATCAAAGAAGCCCTGCGACTCTACCCGAGCGTCCCAGCAATAGCCAGGCAGCTAATGGAAGATACCGACATCTGTAATAAGTCATTACGTCAATCAATAAGCATCACATCGTTTACACTTTCGTTTATTTTTTTCAGGTGGATACAATCTACCTGCGGGAGCTACCGTTACAGTCACTCCTTTTCTATTCCACCGAGATCCCAAGAACTTCCCGGATCCAGAGAGTTTCAAACCTGAACGCTTCTTTCCAGAAAATGTCCAGGGCCGACATCCATATGTTTACGTTCCCTTCAGCGCTGGACCGCGTAACTGCATTGGTATTTTGCTGTTGGCTGTTTAAAGAAAGCTTTATATTCATGTAAGCCATATGGGTTGTTACAGGACAAAAGTTTGCCATGATGGAAGAGAAGATTATTCTTGCATCAATTTTACGTCACTTTCATGTAAAAGCGTTGGACAAGCCGGAAGATATTCACCTGCTGTCCGAGTTGATCCTTAGGCCACGCGATGGAATTCGAGTGCAATTAACTCCTAAAACACGGTCTAATTGAGGTACTTTCTTTGCTCAAAAATCTATGCTCTAATATTAAATATAATTCGCTTTTGAATCGCTCTGTCTCGAGTGAAGATGTAGCTTCCGGCGTTCAATCACTTTCACGTGCCGAAAATGCAAAGCATATAATTTATGCAGATTTTTGCCCGTGTTTGCGAAAAATAGACTTTCACCTGAAATTTACAGCGTCAGTCGATTATTCATCATGTTTTTCGTCAGCTGTTGTCTTTCCTGAACGTTGTACTATATCTTAATCATTTGGTTCCTTACCTAATGCAAATTTATGCCCAGCTTGTCGCTCAATGTCAAGCTGGACCCTTTGGGGTAACCGAGTACTTCAGCTGGTACTTTCAAACAGCGACGGCTTCTACCTTGTCTAATCTACAGAACTACAGACTACACGTGAAGAACATTTTTGTAGGTAAAGCTTAAAAATAATCCATGACGTGTTTGTGACAACAGTAAGCAGTCTCCCGTTGCCATGGTGGTCAGCCAACTATTGATAAGAAGGTTTACATCAAAGGGTCGCAGTTTTCGACTGCCTGTTTTGTTGATTTTCTGTCTGTGAAAGTGACGCGAAATTTTTTTTTTTTTTTTTTTTTAATTTATTTCCCAATCGTTGAATCGTCGTTTTTCCATTACGGAGTAGACTATGATCTTCTATCCCTTATGATAAGACAGTTTTTTTTTTTCGGGTGCTATCCACATCCCGTGTTGATGGGTTGTTTTTGTAAATGCACGTCTTACTTCACAGCCTTAGAGCTCAGTTATTGCTATGATCGTTATCCTATCATCATGGCCATTGAACAAGTCTCTGATCTAAATCATTTAATTCCTAACAAATTAACGCTTGTTTTTTCCGTCGCTTGCGCTGTTCTAGTTGCCGTTGGAAATGCGTTGCTTCGACGTTACAAGGTAAAACAAAAACAAAATTACGTTATCCTTTTTAAATTAATTTTTTTTTTTTGTGTGGTGACATGCAGTATTGCCAACGATGCGATAAAGTACCCGGACCGCCTGCTCAGTTCCCGCTTTTCGGGAGCGCTACGGAATTTTTTCTTCCACCGGAAAGTATTCAACGTTTAACTTTCCAAATTATAAATTACTTCTTTACGTATTATTATTATATTCAGAAATCTTACCGCACGTCATGGAATTGTACAAAAAATACAACAAGAAGTCAATCATTCGAATCTGGATTGGGCCTCAACCCTGGTTTGCCCTCGGATCGGCGGAAAGTGCGGAGGTAAGTGCCATTACCCAATTCATCCTTCTTACCTAAAAAAAATCAATTGTTCATGAAGGTGGTGCTTAGCAGTAATAAGATTATCGATAAAGGCCCAGAGTATGACTATATACATCCATGGCTAGCTACAGGTCTATTGACCAGCACTGGTACGTTTCTATTTGCTTTATTTTCCTTCTCGAAAAGAAGGATGAGATTACGTTTTGTCCTTTCAAACTCTTCCCCTAAAAAAACAAAATTCTTGGATTCGCCTGTGGGTTACGCCGTTAAACGACAGGCAGCAAGTGGCACCAGCGGCGTAAATTGCTGACACCGACATTTCATTTCAAGATTCTCGAGGACTTTGTCCACGTTTTCAACGAGCAGAGTGCCATACTCGTCGAAAGGCTGCACGAGAAAGTCAGCCAGGATTTTGACATTTTCCCGTTCATCACGTTATGCACACTGGATGTCATTTGCGGTAATTATTTACTTTCAATCAAATTTTCCAATTTTTTGTTTTTATAGGGTATTTTCTTTCAATTTTGCACGGACATTAAGAAACGGCCATGGGTCGTCACGTGAATGCCCAAAGCCAGTCTGATTCTGATTACGTCAAAGCTGTTTACAAGTATGACGTGCATCGTGTATACCTACTTCTGTAATGAACTCAGCATGTTAATGTGTATTGACATTTTAGGATGAGCCACATCATCCAGTCGAGGCAAACGCAGCCCTGGCTACAACCAGACTGGTTATTTCGCCTGTTTCCATACGGATTCGAACAGAAGAGATGCTTGTCAATTCTTCATGGTTTCACTGATCAGGTAAAGCTCTTCTTGAAAGCCGAAGGGAAACCAAGCTTTCCTATGGTTAATAAAGAGCAACTTTTTTCTCTCTCTCGTTATTTCTGCTTTCGTACCTCGACACAATGGCGAACTAAAAGTTTAGTATCTAAAGTTTCAAAAGAGTTGCAAAAAAAAAAAAAGTAGCCATTTGGAAAGCCTGTTAAGTCATATCCACCCACTTTGATGTTGATTTAAAGATAATTTTCTACCATTCTTGAAAGCTCTGGGAGTGCTTCGCGAAACTCTCCTGTTGCACATAGTACCACTAACGTCTTTTTTTGTGTGCTAACGTGCTTGTTTTAACTGGCTTCTTCCAGGTGATTCGTGAGCGAAAAATTGAACACAAACAACGCACTGGCCAGCAACAACAGAAGGTGGAGTCACCAGATGGAGAAGAATGCATGCCAAGTATGATTACATAGTTTTTGAGAACGTTTATCTCATCTTCAAATGGACGTGATTTGAGTTCATGTTCTTGATTTAACACAGAGAAAACCCGTTTAGCATTGCTCGATCTCTTAATTGAAGCCTCTCAAGACGGCAAAGTTCTCAGCGATCTAGATATCCGCGAAGAAGTCGATACTTTCATGTTTGAAGTACGTTAAATCTTAAGCAATTAAATTATTCGAGTCTTTATTTGCTTGTTTTTATACTAGGGCCATGATACGACTGCTGCCGCCATCAACTGGTCTCTTTTTCTCATAGGCAATCATCCCGAAGTTCAGGTGAGTTAACAGTCAGTTTGATTTCTCTCCCTTATTTGGTACCGATGATTCGACTTGTTTTGGGCAATCCAGGAGAAAGTGAATGAGGAGCTCGATCGAGTGTTTGGCAGTTCTGATCGTCCAGTCACAATGGCCGATTTAAGTGAACTGAAATATCTCGAGTGCTGTATCAAAGAAGCCCTTCGCTTATATCCGAGCGTGCCATTTTTTAGCCGGCTCGTCACAGAAGACACTACTATCTGTATGTCAATCTCGCAGACATCGCCCAATACAGAAAATGCAGTTTTTCTTCCATTCTTTTTCCAGGTGGTTACGATATCCCAGCTGGAGCTTCGGTCGTAGTGATGTCTTACGTCATACACCGAGATCCTACCTATTTCCCGGATCCCGAACGTTTTCAACCTGAACGTTTCTTTCCCGAAAACGTTCGTGGTCGACATCCTTATGCATACGTTCCGTTCAGCGCGGGACCACGTAACTGCATCGGTAATTTAATGTTATCAGTTTGTTCCCTAGAATTCTGTCTCCATAAGCGGATTCTTAAATTAAAAACAGGACAAAAATTTGCGATGATGGAAGAGAAGGTTATCCTCGCTTCAGTGTTACGTCGCTTTCACGTTAGAGCCTTGGACAAGCCAACTGATTTACCTGTCGTGACTGAACTGATCCTGCGTCCGCTTGACGCAATTCGTGTATGCCTGACCAGAAGGACGTAGTTGACGGATTAAGTGACAGTTTTTTCAACATATTCGTATACCGCCCAAAATTGGGTAATAAATTTGAATTCACAAATTTATTCCGATTGCTTGCGTGAGCTTGCAGCAATGGTTTTTTTTCCAATACTTAAAGAAATTTGTGTCAAAGCTGGTGGTTTCGTGAACTAATAATTTTTTTTCCAGATGCTCAGGGAAATCACCTACACGGTACGTCTGGGCAGTGGACCTTAAACCGTTGGATTTTGCCAATTTTTTCGACAGGTAAAGAGAAATCTTTGGTTTGATAAAAAAAAAAATTGCGAAAAACCTTAATTAGGGGGTTTTCTTCGTGTATTGATAAATCAACTTTTTCTCAACTCGAATTGAAAGACGGAGGGCTAACAAAAATCTAGTTTTGCAGCTAAATAGAACGAACGCTACACGTATCGGACGACAGAACACCGACAAGGTGGTCTAATCGTAGTAAACAAACCGGATTGATAAAGGAGTCCTGTTGAAAATATCGTGTCAAAGACGTTTGTTTAGTTTTCTGTTGCAACACCTTTTGCAACGCATGGCCTTCAAATTCGTCCAGATAATTCTTGAATATTTGAACCAATTTCGAATGCGCTTGTCTCGTTGCGTCACTTAAATCATGCTGTTGATTTTTCGGGGCGATATAATTTCAACACTACGTACTAATTTGACAAACGCGTGATTGATTTACTAGCCAGTCAGTCCATTCGGAGACGATGATAAACACGAAATTTGACGACTTGCGTTCGGTTTATGGAAGGAAGCAATAAAACGGCCGGACCATCTGGTCCGATTCCGGTTTTTGAACGGTTCGCCGAGCTCTTTTTTTCTAGAGCCTCAGCTTTTTTAAAAGTCATTTAGACTTAATCAATTTTGTATTGATTATTTTAGAACTACGCAATCTCATAAATGGAATTTTCGCGTGTTCCGTTCATCACGCTGGTCACATTTGATGTAATCAACGATTTAAAAAAGACGTTTTGCCTCATTTTTATTATCAATTTTCATGTTTGTGTTATTCCAGTATCAGCTATGGATTAGCACGTGCACACTGAAAAGCAACAGTGACTCTTTTTACGATTTTGAGTTTACGAATGAGACATGATTTGCTGTTTGTTTTTTTCGAAGGTTTGTTGTTTTAGTGAAGAAGAAACTTCCATTGCGAAACCCAAAGACTCGGATCTTTCGTAGTCCAACCTTCCCTTTGGCAGTCCTTAATGCAAGATAATAGGTGGGATAAGTTTGCCACTGAAACGTGATAGGATGTAGTTGCTATCGTGAACAGTAAACTAAAAGACCCGACTAAACGTTAGAAAATATCGTCAAACTAAAATGAAAACTTTATGGCAACGCAGCATTCTCATTCGAGAGTTAACTTGCGCATAATATTGCCCTTAAATTTGATGTGATAAAGGCAGCTGGTGCGAAATTATGACGATAAAGATGCCTTCATCTTTGAAGCGCAGTCACTTATTTTCGTAACTAATTATCAAGCAAAGTAGTAATTATGAAAGAAAGAAAAGGCCATCCTTTGCTCAATGTACTCTTTGTATTCGTAATGAATTTTCAGTTACAGGTACAGAATTCGGCCTCGTCTGTTCTCCGATGTAGTTGGTAAGTTTTGGACAGGTCATTGACATGCAAACATGTTTGCGTGCGAGGCTGATTAGATATTTTCACGCTATAAACATAGCGTACGGCTTTCGTTTCAACTATATGTAGCTAACCACACATGGAATAGTACTTGTTTCGGAAGCGGCATTTTCCCGACCAAACGAACAAAATAGGCCGCAAATTATATTTTTTCTAGGAAGTCCTGGTTAGTAATAGTTTGCAAGAAAAAGAAAGCCTGGAAAGGAATCGAATAACTTACGTCAAGTAGCGACGTATATTTTTTTTGGCTGAGTGAAAGTGTAACCGCGTCGTCAGATAAAACGGCGGGCGTTTCACGGTGGAGGTTAAATTAAGCGGCCAAAAAAAAATGTTAACCAATAAATCAAAATTTATGCTGAAGGGAGTTTCACTTTTTTCGTTCCACATAATCGAGCGATCTGTATCATTTGAAAACGGGGCGTCATTTAAACTGCGTGATATCCGATGAACAATATCGATGAATCAATTTAAAATATTTGGATTTAACGGTCAGGGCACTATTTGTGAAATGTGAATAATTATTTACTAGTCCAGATTTTTATTGCCATAGATTTGATACAAGACCTTTGGAACACAGAACTACCCATTGGATTTCAACTATATGGCGAGATAAAGTTTATTTTGGTAACTTTGCTGATTACGATATTTAACACTCAGATAAGAATTCAGCTGGACTGTGTATAAGACGTTATCCAGAGCTTGAATTGATCGTTCTTATAGTATGGCGCCGCGAAAATAAGAACAGCCATCTGAGTTAAAAGGTCAAAAAAAAAAAAAAAAAAATTGTAGACAGGCTTTAGTCATCAAAACAGAATATTGAATAGATAAAAATTATTCGATGGCATTCCTTTTAAACGATAGATGACGACTCATGCTGTCTATTTACTGCGTGTTAAATAGACATCGATCAACCGTATACGCGATCAGTTGCTTTTTTACTCAGTGTAGTTCATCATGGCCGTTCAGATCATTCCTGAACATTTGTACGATTTAATCCCGAGTAGGTTAACTGTTATTTTTAGTCTTGCTAGTCTTATTTGTTTTACCGTTGGGTCAGCATTATTTCGACGTTATAAGGTACCAAATGAAACGTAGCCAATTAATTACAAAGCTATAAACAATCATGGCATCTATTGTTTTCCAGTTTATGAAAAAATGCAACAAAGTTCCTGGACCACCAGCTCAGATTCCGCTTCTTGGAAGCTTTACCGAACTTTTTGTTGATGCTGATCGTAAAAACATATCGAAAATAATTAAGCAATAATGTGTACAAGTTATTCTATATTTTTGGCAGAGCTCCTACCTCACTGCACGAATTTATATTACAAGTGGAATAAAAATTCAATGTTACGAGTTTGGATAGGTCCTGTTCCGTGGTTTATCCTTGGCGCCGCCGAAAGCGCAGAGGTATGATTCAAATATTGAAAAAAAGTCCAGGTAGGGAAGGGGTACAGTAAAATCGTTCCTTTCCTTCTCAACCGTTTCTTACCTGTCCCCACTTTACTTACGTAAAGTTGTCAACCGATTAGCGATCGTTCC
This sequence comes from Daphnia magna, assembly GCF_020631705.1. Classification (NCBI taxonomy): domain Eukaryota; kingdom Metazoa; phylum Arthropoda; class Branchiopoda; order Diplostraca; family Daphniidae; genus Daphnia; species Daphnia magna. Next base: position 1,479,891 of record NC_059190.1, on the reverse strand, counting down.
TAATGTTCAATGTCATTTTGTCTTTGTTGGAAGGTGGTTCTCAGTAGCAACAAGATCATCGACAAGAGCAGAGAATACGATTTTCTTCATCCATGGCTTGCTACAGGTCTTTTAACGAGTACAGGTATGTCAATCAACAATTTAAACGATTAACCTAAATGTGATGAAAACTGGATACAAAATCATAGGCAGCAAATGGCACCAGCGTCGCAAAATGTTGACACCGACTTTTCATTTCAAAATTCTTGAAGATTTTGTCCACGTCTTCAACGAGCAGAGTAAGATACTCGTTGAAAAGCTAAACAAAAAAGTTGACCAGGATTTTGACATTTTCCCTTTCATCACTCTATGCACACTTGATGTCATTTGTGGTAAAGCTGTCGTTTCGTTAGCAAATGAAATTGGTTTGAACCTGTTTGTTTCACAGAAACGGCCATGGGACGTCACGTCAATGCCCAAAGTAAAAGTGATTCAGATTACGTCCGAGCTGTTTACAGGTAAGATTCCAGTTTAGTATTTACCAACTATACCTTATCAACAAGTCTCGTGGGAAAATCTTGAAAGGTCCAGCTTTGAAAGACTTGACGAAATATCAATACTGGTGGGTTGACCTTTACAATTTGCTTATCGATTGTTATTGTTAGTTGGCGTGAAAAGTAGAAACCTGTCGCGTTAGTCCAGTTTTTGTCGCTATTTTATTGTTCGAAATCTATAATGGGTAACAAGGTTGCCTATACCTGTTGTACCTCACGTATAGACTGCATGCTAATATAGCCAACCAGAAGTTTTTCATCTGATGAAGTGATCAATTGAATAACGAAGATTACATCTTACCCTCGTTAGAGGCACAAATTTGAACTCTTTTTTTTTTTCAAGACAATTTACAAATGTTGAACTAGACTCTTTGAATGTTGATCTGATTTTTCTTTATAACGCAAACGGTAGCCTGAGCCGCATTGTTCAACTGAGGCAGATCCGGCCTTGGCTTCGACCTGATTGGCTGTTTAATCTTTTGCCTTACGCATCCGAGCAACAGCAAGGCCTGTCAATTCTGCACGGATTCACCGATCAGGTAACTTATTTAACCTAGATAAAAAAATTTTCTTTAAAAAGACTCGATTCTAGTCTTCTTTACGTCTTAAGATGATCCGCGAGAGGAAAATCGAACACAAACTTCGCAAAGCTCAGATAGAAACGGAGGCAAAGACAGTAACGAAAGATGACGAGTTTATTTCAAGTATGCATCTATTTCATAAGACAAGCTTAAACGTCAAGTTCTTATCCTTTTTATACTTCATTTTCTTGTGTAGAGAAACGCAATTTAGCTTTCCTTGATCTCCTGATCGAAGCCTCGCAAGACGGCAAAGCTCTCAGCGACCTGGACATTCGTGAAGAAGTGGATACCTTCATGTTTGAGGTAAGTTGATGGGCAATGAAATTTTATTTGATTGTGTAATTATTTAATATTATTAAAATTCAGGGTCATGATACGACAGCAGCTGCTATTAACTGGTCTCTTTTCCTTCTAGGTAACAACCCCGAAGTGCAGGTGAGTTTACACGAATTGAATAATCTTTGCCAGCATTTGGAAATATGTATTCGATTGTACAGGAGCAAGTGAGTGAGGAACTAATTCGAGTCTTTGGTAACTCTGATCGTCCAGTTACTATGGCTGATTTGAATGAACTGAAATACCTCGAGTGCTGCATCAAAGAAGCCCTTCGTATTTACCCAAGTGTTCCACTCTTCGCCAGGCAACTGATGGAAGATACCACCATTTGTATAATTGGATACTAAAAATTACTTTTCATTATTGCAATTGATGTTTGAGTTGTTTCCCAGGTGGATATGATCTTCCAAGTGGAGCTACACTAATGGCCGTACCTTACATCATACATCGGGATCCTACCTATTTCCCGGAGCCTGACCGTTTTAAACCGGAACGTTTCTTCCCAGAGAATATCCGCGGGCGACATCCGTACGCTTACGTCCCTTTCAGCGCGGGACCACGTAACTGCATCGGTAATTACGACCTAATTATTTTTTTTTAGAGCTATCAATTTATGGATTTTAACAGGGCAAAAGTTTGCCATGATGGAAGAGAAGGTTATCCTCGCTTCCGTCTTGCGTCGCTTTCACGTCAAGGCGCTAGACAAACCGGAAGGTCTTCCCGTGTTAGCTGAATTGGTCCTTCGACCCCGCGATGGAATTCGAGTGCACCTTACCAACAAAAAGTCCACGTAATTGCCAACAAGTTGAATTTCATTTTCATTTTCTTTATGCCAGTGAAATTTATTATTTCAATTAAAATGTCTAAATTCCCTTTACGATGCCTTCATGTTCAAAGAAATGGGCAGCTAGTGATCATAAATTAATGCAGATATATTCGATAGCCTATAGAGATTGGATGAAAGTAAATTCGAAAATCTAAAAATAGCATTTTTGATGCCTTTTTTACGACACAACAGCCTGAATGCTGCCCTTACTAGCCGTGGTTTAACAGCTGGAACTAGTTTTTCCCATAGTTTTCATTTTTTGTACAGTGGGTTAGAAAAAGAAAACTGTTTCCTCAAAACTTTCGCGATACTATTTCCATGACCAGCATTAGGGTCCGTTAGAAAACGCGCACATCGTTTGTCACAGAGCATTTCGAATCAATTTTAGCAAGAATCACATGTCTGATGTCACAAATTGTTCTGTTCGTTTTGAAGGCCAGAGAAATGTGTACGAAAAAAAAACAAACGTTGGCAAAAAAAAAGGTGCTACATGTATCTGGCATTTGTAAGAACACTAGGATTATAAGGTAGGAAACGTTTATGCCAAAAATAGGTTCATTAACCAAGCCCCTTAGAAATATAAAAGGAAAGTGATGGTGAACAGCCTAACGGATAGCTTTTCCATCGAAATGAAAATACACTTTCCTCTTAAAAGGGTTGATTGATCACACACGGTTGAGTATTCAGTGAAACGTAGGACACCGTTTTCTGGCAGTTAGCCTAACCGTATACGAAGAAATTAAGTTTTCCCCTAACTGCACCCTTTTGTCTTGTCTTACTGCATTTGTCGGTCACGTACATCTTGAAAAGTCTTTGACGTAAGTAAACAAAAACGTGCGAATGCCTCACCTTCATTTTAAATTCATGGGCTACTTACGAAACTATGAAAACGTAAACTGAATAGTTCTAAAACTGCTTGGTCCTATTTGCTTTAAACAAGGAGTTACTCATCTATAAAGATTTGCGTTGTATACATCAGGTTTTCTGTAGTTTCGATATCTATGTCACTGATTAATTCATGATTGGTCTACGTGCTAAAGTGATGCACTATTTGGGCCGGGAAAGTGAAAGGGATTTGCTGTTTCTATGGATTTTCACGAAAAACTACGACGTTCTGCCTTCGCTTACTTGCGTTTCTATAAAATTTCTCCGCTTACCCCCCGATTGTCTAGGTCCTGAGACATACCAACTAACGGTAAAGAAAGCCTACGTTGTTCCATCCTTCGTGTTTTGTTTCCTTTTCCCGGTTGCAGCTGGGCTCCATCGGATTCGTGATGAGTGAAAGGAGGATCGACGTTGACTGCAACTGTTACAACGCAACATTTTTTTATTTTTATTTTGAAAATCGTCAACATTTTTAAGCCTTGCAAAGGATTGCTTAATCTATTGTTTCGTGTGCTCAACAAATAACTGGTTTGTAATGGCAACGGTGTTAAACCAACTACTCGTCCGACCGTTCCACCTGCAGAGTTTGCATAACCAGTTTCACTGCCACGTAACAAATACTGCCAGCAAGGGGTTTGGCTAATAATAAATTCTAATTAAATCATAGCCGTTTTTTTTTAAATTATTCATTCTATTTTTTGCATTGTGCATGCGAGTACCAATGCCTTCAACGGTTTCAAAAGCTGGGACATTTTACCCGAATTTTTTCTTTTCGATTTACCGTTAATTCCAAAATAGTGCACTAAACGAATTTCAGGTGCAATTATGATTGAAAAAAAAAATTTTATAGTCTAACAAGGCCATTCTGGCAGTTAGGTACTGATGCGGAAAAAGGGATCGAGTCCACTAGGAAGCTACCGACCTAACAATTTTATTTCTCCAGGAAAACAGAAGAAGAGAGAGAGAGCGTGTAGGGAGAAAGAAGCTGGTACTACGTGCTGAACGACATCACAATTTTCACATAGACGGCAGAATAATAACGAATGAGGGAAAGTAAAGCAGGTGGTCCATGTCCCCTTTTTATCGTTTCAATTAATGTTTTTATAAAACTTTTTTGTTTGCTTCATCGCAGACCTTATAGAAATAAATGGTGTCGTTGCGAAAGGATGTTGGTAAAAATCAACATTTCCCCCTGAAAGCAAAATCATAATTTTTCTTCAAAAAAAAAAAAGAAAAAAAGAAAAGGAAGGGTGGGGCGAGACGCCTGCCACATAACATTCGCATTCTATCCGGATAAAGGCAGAATTTCAATTTCCATCAACCTATATTTTTTTGTATATCTATCGGTCTATCTTTGCTTTTCCGTCTGGGACATAAATAATTATAGAATTACAAAGATACAGGTGGATTTCAACATTTCTTCACTACTCCTAGGAATTTTGTTTTACGAGGTTTGACAGAATGGAATTTAACCGTTCATCCATATCCATGAAGATTATGCGAAATATTCCGACGTGTTACAAATGGCAACTCGGTGTTCATAGTTTCACCTGTCGACTGACACGAGCACTAACGCCCCAGTCAGTTATGTAACCTTCAGATGTCAGTCGTGAACCTAAAAAAAAATGACAGTTCACCAAGTCCCTGTTTGTAGTGTGTTCCCTTTTGATGAGTGCAGTTTCTCTGGTTTAGACCGTCATTTCATGATCAGGATTAATGTCTTTATTGGCTTTCACATTTAGCTATTTTTAGTGGCCCCAATATGCAACGTACCGTTTTTTTCAAAGAAAAAGTTCAGCTTTCAAGTTCAGAACTAGGCCTACACAAACCCTGAAGGCAACATCATTTTCTTTTTCTACAATTGTACCTTCATGGATAAAATTCGTTCCCTCCAGCTTTCGTCAAGAGGCATCGTTGCATCGTTATTGTTATTGACGAATAAACGACGATGACGGGTAACTTCTTAGTGGTTGTTATATAATTTAGAGACCCAGACCTATCCCAAGACTCAGTTACTGTAACATGTGGGTGTTATTAAGTAACGAAGAAACTCAGACAACATACTTGATCATTCTGTTCTTTCGCAGCTAACCCCTTGAAGCCAAATTCACTGGTCACAAAAGAAAAAAGCCAATGCGACTGTAATCAACCGCAGACCCGCAGACAGAAAAGTACGATGTTTTGTTAATATCCGCGTTAAGGTTCTCATGATTTCACGGAAATTTCACCATAGCTAGGTAGGTAGGTAACAGTCTAAAAGTTTTGATGATCGAGCATCTCTCCTGATCCATCATTGTTCAATCGAGCATATAGACACGACGCCACAGGATGGAAATGGAACTTTTGTTTTCACTAGGAAGAGAAAGGCTGCTGCAAGAAGAAAACAAAAATAAGTATTCAATTGAAGTGGAGAGTACTGGCCGGCATGCGAACGAAAGAGAGAGGGAAGATGGGAATAGGAGACGAGAGTTACGGCTAGAAAAAATGAAAAAAGGAAATCGGCTGTGATGGTGTACGAAAAAGGTGGAGCTATTTAGCACGTGGGTTGATAGTATTCCCAGTTTTCCCCACCTCCATCTCTATTCAAAGGTACGAAGAATATCTAGAACTTGAAGCAGCCAAAGAATGACTTTCCGCTCGCATAGACATCGTCGGTTTGCACTACCCCCTTCACAGTCTCCTTCCAGGCCTGTGTATAAATAGACCCCGAATCGCTCCCATTTTCATTCAGTCGCTTTTATCAACCAACTTGCATAGTGTCTTCCTCCCTCACTCGTCATTGCGTTTCACCTCGCTAAAAAAAAAGGTCCCTTCCACTATCAGGTAACAACAGCAGTTTGAATAGGCTTTTTTCAGCTCAGTGAAAAACAAAAAGGGAAAAGTGACTTAACGGTATTCATTTCTTGTTGAAAGACCGATCTGGGGAAAGCGTTCCATCACTTCTTTCTCTTAAGACAATCATGAAAAGGGGTAAGGCTTTTGTCAAGTAACTTGCAGATGGGTGTCATCAAAACAATCGGCCAGGACAGCAATAATAAGGACTTTAGCGTAGCAACCGGTTACGTTTTTGAAACATTTTCGCGTAACAGCTGCGCAATATGATTTCGATTTTAGTAGAATTGGTTTAACCAGCATAGCCCTAAGTCACAGACAGGTATCCGATTTGGTATGGCCACGGGGCGTTGTGTAAGTATAGACCAGACGGGAAGCAACTTAAATATTTAGGATTTTAGTCAGTTGAGAAAAAATTGTTTTGAATGCCGTGTTAATTAAGGAGGAACTTGCGGTAAGCGATAAATTTGCTCCCTCATTTTTTTTTTTCTTTAAGCAAAAAAAAAAAACAGAATGTTGAATATGTTTTCCGGTTTCCAAACGTCATATTATGACAAGGCAAATTGCAGTGTACACAGACATAACCAGTTTTTTGTTTGTTTTTGTTAAAATTGCAACTCATAACGTTCAAACGAGAAGTAAACGAACAGGTTTTGCGAGTTCCTTGGGTCCAACTGCTAGGGTACAAAAACAATCCGCTTTTAGCAATTCCGTTATCGTACTGTGTTCAGGAAGAATTTCTTTATTGTTTTACCTAAAATATCTTTCAAACTGGAGAAAGTTCACTTGTTTCCTAAACCAACTTCCAGTGACATTCTCCGGTAAAGTGCTACCAAGTGACTATTGTTGTATTACGAACGACTGTGTTCTTTTGATGCAGATTGAGCAACCGTTTTGCATGAATCGAAGATGCTGGACGAACATCAAAACCGATGGATGCCATCAACGTTTACCGTTTGGATGGCGACATTTTTCACGATCGTGGCCATCTGTGTTTTCACCAAAAAGCGCCTAGCTTTCGTCGAGCATTGCAACAGCATTCCTGGACCACCGGCACCACTTCCTCTTCTGGGAAATGCATTGGAATTATTGCGAGATCCTGACGGTAATTTTATGAAATAGTAGATTTTCCTTTTAATGAAAGACTGAAAAAGATTTTCAATCACCATTGATAAAGACCCATGATTGTAATTAGTCAGCTTAAATTGAATGATTGTTTAATGGCTGTAATTAATTGTGGAGTTGAAAGGTCCTACTGGGCATCATCGTTCTATCTAGGATTGAAAACGGTTTACGTTTGACGGGCAAATGAATAGTAACATGTAATTAAAACGGTCACATGTAAACGTATTTTGATTGATCGAGTTGACTCCTCCCTTTTTATCGTTTTGCCATTTGCAAAAAATGCTCTGATATGTCGAATTTTCGTTGGCCGATTAAGCTGTTTTCTTTAGTCCGTTCTGATGTGAGATCAACGTTCACAGTTCTGGCTAGCTATTAATTTTGTTGTTTCACCTGACGATTCCATAGAACTGTTCCAGTTTCTCATCGACTACCTGCACGAATGGCGCCAGCACTTCCCGATTTTGCGCTTCTGGCTTGGACCCTTTCCTATTTTTCTTCTTTACACACCTGAGGGTACCGAGGTAAATACGAGAAACTTCTCATTTCATTTGGTCGTGAAATTCAACCAAAGGCGAACTATTTGAAAATGATAGTTATGCCTGCGGAACGATAGTATAGTAGCCATCTTTCATATTGTTGCACACACAATCCACAAGACAGGATGAACTAGTAGAAAGTGCACGACCAGCTTGACCATGTTTGCCACTCTAATCGTTGAATCACGACCTACACTATACATTGTATAGTCCTTTCACTTTCGTAGTGGCTTTGAATCGTGAAACGAGAAATTACTTGTACAAATGAAGCATCCATTTTTTTTTTCAACAACCGAAAGTCTAAAAATTAAAGGGAAACATTTTTTTTTTTCTTCCTCCCCCCCCCCCTACCATTATCTTGTACGTTTATGTCATTGCATCACATACGAAGACAAAGACCCTTCGTGTGACACTTTCTATTTCGGTTACAAACCAAAATGTACCCAGCTGCTATTATTTATCTTTTTCCTTCCCATCTAGATTTAAAAAATTTTTTTTTTTTTTTTTTTTCACTTTCCACCCGATTAAATTCGCAATTCATGGTTGACAATGAATAGCGTCACACTTTCCCTCACAGCCGACATCTGATTTCTGTAGTCCAATTCTCCAGTCTGATGCTCCTTACCGCTGCTGACATCTCCAGGGTGTTAGTAAACATTGCACGGTTTACACGAAAAGAGAGCTGTAAAATACTTGACGTTGCAGCGCCCGGCATTTTATTTTTTTATGGCCGTCCTAATTAACCGCTTCTCAGATTGTTTTCCGCGTTGCCCACCGACCATTAAACGGAAAAAGAGTGAAAAGAAAGTGGTGTCTACATGAAAGATTGCCGGGATGTTCGAACAGAAAGGACGAGAAAAATGGCTGTTAGGTCTGGGTGTCGCTTCGCCGGTTTCCCGTTTCTCCAACAGTTTAACATGGTCGTCTTATTGCTTTACGTTTTTTTCTCTTTAAAATTCAACAGCCTGGAAATAGGCATCATTTTTATTGTTGTAAACATAGCGGAGAAAAAAAAAGCGCGTTCTACCGAGTCTAAACACAAGATGATTACACAGCTGGTTGAATCGAATTTTGCATAAGATAATTGGATTTTTTTCGATCTCGGGAGAAATAACACGCGGAAGAATTAAATTGAAAAATAAGAAATTTTTTTCTGACAGATTATTTGACCTAAATAATTCGTAATTCTATCATTTTCTACGAAAAAGGCTTTGTTGGGCAGTAACAAATTGATCGACAAATCCCGTGAATATCAATATCTCCACCCATGGCTGAATACGGGACTACTCACGAGCACCGGCACCAAATGGCATGGAAGACGTAAAATGCTGACGCCGACATTTCACTTCAAAATCCTGGAGGATTTCATCGACATTTTCAATAAGCAGAGTGTCGTGCTGGTCCAGAAATTACGAGAGGCTCATCAGGACATGCTGGCCACAAATGGAGACAGAGTCAATCTGTTCCCTTACGTGGCTCGCTGCACGCTCGACATCATTTGCGGTTCGTACTGTTTTCCACCGGTGATTGCGGTGAGTTTGGTATTGATTGTTTTATTTTGATTGGAACGGACAGAAACTGCCATGGGTCGTCACGTCGATGCCCAGCTGAATAACGACTCTGAATACGTTAAAGCCGTTTGCACGTGAGTGATTTTTTTTTTTTCAAAGTCCCAGACTTTCAAATTAAATTTTGTATTCAATTTGTTTGCGGGGATGGTTGGCACAGAATTGGACGGATCGTTCAGACCAGACAGGCACAACCGTGGCTGCAGCCGGAACTGCTTTTCCAGTGCCATCCGATGGCCAAAACCCAGCAGAAATGTTTAGATATTCTTCACGGTTTCACAGATAAGGTGAGTGATGATTTATGAGTACACGCTGTTGTGTCACGTGTCTTTAGTTTAGCAGTTGACGGTAGCTTATAATTTGCCTCGAAGGCATTGGCAATCGAGTGTGGTTTCACCACATAAGTTCCGCGTTATTTTCTTGTCAGACAACGAAAGAAAAGAACGGGTTTCTCGGAGGGGAATTTTTTCAACAGATGGAGAATGACGAAGCAGGATGTTTACAAGTTGTCGACCGCCAAAGTAGACTCCTTTTAAGGGATAAAATTCTGATCGAAAAAAATAAGCTTAGTCCCGGATCACCCAAAGAGCCGTCGGTGCTAACAATGAAACACGCAGAAAGTCAATGGGCATGTGTTTGTTTTTAACTTTTCCTTTTAGGTTTTACAAGAGCGGAAAGCTGAGCATCGTATACGCAAGGCGGAGGAATTGGCCCGGAAAGAAAACAAAAATTTGCCATCGCCATCAAACGTCGATGACGCTGTCGATTTGATAAGTAAATATTTCGTCAAATGAGATATGGGAAACATTGCCCCGCGCTTACGCATACATCTTTTTTTTTTTTTTAATATCATAAAGAAAAACCTCGTTTGGCATTCCTGGATCTCTTGATTGAAGCCTCGCAGGACGGCACGCTTCTCAGTGATTTGGACATCCGTGAAGAAGTCGACACTTTTATGTTTGAGGTTTATCTCGAAAAATCGCCAAACATTTTTTGTTTCGTCTTTGTAATTCATTTTTGTTGGCCATGTTTAGGGACAAGATACGACTGCAGCAGCCGTCAGTTGGTGTTTGTATTTGATCGGAAGCCATCCGGAGGTGCAGGACCGTGTCAGCGAAGAACTCAATCTCGTTTTTGGTACCTCAGACAGGCCGATTACAATGGCAGACATTCTTCAGCTGAAATATCTGGAATGCTGCATCAAAGAAGCGCTCAGGCTCTATCCTAGCGTCGCCATGTATGGTCGCACATTGAGCGAGGATGCAATCATCCGTATGTTTCACATTTAATCTTAATTAAATTCTAAAGTCTTTCAATACATTTTTCTTTTTCCTGATACAGATGGGTATGTCATACCAGCCGGTTCGACCGTCGCCGTTATTCCGTACTCACTTCACAGAGATCCGCAGCAATTTCCCGATCCAGAGTGTTTCAACCCGGACCGTTTTTGGGGTGACAGCAAACGTAGCAGACACCCTTATGCCTACGTGCCATTCAGTGCCGGACCTCGCAACTGCATCGGTAATACATTCGTCATTTCGGTTGTAGAGCTTATAGTAGACTCAGATGAATAGTTTCTTTAACGCCTCTGCCTAGTCATGCTTTCAAGGCGTATGGTATTTGTCAGCGTTTGTTTAAGTACGTCCTTTTGATGCACCGTTACTTTTCAATTCACGTTAACAAAGAGCCAAACTTGTTTTTTTTTTTGGCCTTTTCATCTTCAGGCCAGAAGTATGCCGTCATGGAGGAAAAGGTTGTTTTGGCTACAGTTTTAAGAAACTTTCATCTTGAATCGCTGGAGAAGCGCGAAGACCTGATCTTGATCGGAGAGCTTGTGCTACGACCCCGAGACGGCGTCCAGGTACGCTTGACGCCCAAACCAATCACGCCTTCTAACTGTCCATCGTCGTGTTGATCGTAGCGACCACAGACATTATATATAGTACATATCCATGTGAACGCGAACCAGCCCCTTTTTTTAAAAATTGCTTTCCCTTTCCATTTCGAGAAAATTACGTTTTTGTTAAGTGTCGTAACTTGTGTAACACCCATGAGGTTCCTTTCTTCTTCATAGAAGTAATTGTCTCTTTGTATGTAGCGTTTCTTTGTGTCCCAGGGGTTTCCGTAATTGACAGGGCGAGAGCCGGAGAATGCGGTCCGTTTGATCAAAAGGTTTAATACACAGATTTTTTTAAAAACATAGTCAAAGCGGAATTTTCTCTTGCGATACAGAGACAAGTTTCCTTTATTTTCGTTCATTTTTTTTTCCATGTTGAAGAACCCCCCCATTGGTAACCGAAGTCGATTGAAGGGAAAACGCCTCCTGCTGTTTGTTCGATCGGCTGTAACTGCTTACAAGGAAATAAATCGGCCTACAGTCATGGAACTGTAAAGAAAGGGAACGCTTCGTGCACTTGTATCGATATTTTTCACCGCTTTCGATTCGTTAGCTTCTGCACGTGATTGCACTAACCGAGACCTTAAACTCAAAGATTCTAAACAAAGGCTTTCCTTCTTATAATTTTTTTTTTGCCATGCCACTTTCCCTCTTTTTCACAGCTCCATCGTGTACAATTATTGTTTCATCATCTAGAATTTCTGACACGCACTGGCTTTTACCAGATTTAGTTTTCACTTTACACAGAATGAGAACTTCTCCTTTTTATAAAGCTTGCCTTTATTATAATCTCGTCCCATAGATCCTCAGGCTCCATCAAATCTCTCGTACGAAATGGTTTCATCATGATCCAGGTAATAGTTGGCTATTCATTTTGTTTCCAATGACGTTGCTTTTTACGAAATCATATCACCTCCGATTATTTTGTCGTGCTTTTAGTTATAATATATATTTTTTAAGTTTATAGGTTTGTTGGATTTGCAACACTCTGAAATGAAAATTGTGAAATTGCTCGTTAAACCTGTCGAGCCACACATCCGCGTTAGCGAAATTTCAGCAATTTTTGTTTTTTATTTCTTTTCCAGAATCCGATTACACAAGTCATACAGTTAAAATGGCAAACCGAAAGTTTTTCCATGAATGACTTCTTTACGACTTCACGAAATTTTTTTGCATAATTACTGCGACAGTAAAATGGTTGTAAATTGTTTCGTGCAAATGTCTAGACAAATAGCGATCGTGACAATCTGCAATGCATCGTTAAGTATACTAATGTGTTCGCACGGAGAACTTACTGCTCATTTATTTATTCACAGAAATTTTTATTCTTAACGTGAGCGCGGTGAACTGGCTTCCACGCTCATGATTGCTTTATTCCTGTGAAAGTCTGTGACCCTTTCTTCGTCAAACAAAAGAAATCATTCCTAAATTTTGCTTTTGATAAACAAATGTTTTAAAAATACAGCGTAACTCTACTACAGTTCAAAAAATCTGAAGTTCTCTATGATGATTTTTCGAGGTTCATTCGAGGTTAAAGGGTAAATGTAGAATGTCCAGTCCAGTCCCAGTTATGCCTTTTGAATCGATAATTAAATTTAGCGCCAAACTAGAGAGTCATCTGATGGATGATTTTTACATACGATAATGCTTAATTCCGCCTCTAGGTGGTAGTAGTTGTCTTGAAACTTTTCTTGATTACGGTCCGGCCACGTCAGCCAAGTGACAACATTGCGGACAAAATTTCTTCTATTAACCGGCAATATTAACCAAATCCTTAATTAGTTTGATATTACAGTTTTTCATCTGTCTACTATTCTCATAAGGTGAGTTTTTAGAATTATATGTAGATTTAAAATCTGTTTTTTGGTTCTTTTTCTACTACATGTCATGAGACTTCCTGGTTGTAGGAGGGAGTGTGCTAGTCTTGATAACCTGTGCCTCAGCAATTTTAATTTAGAGTTCTAAACGCACTTCATTATTTGTGAGTTGAAGACGAATGTCTAAATGTCATTCTTTTGTTACTTGTAGGTTGTTATATGAAAATATTTATGCAATATTCCAACTATTTATAAACTTAGCTTCGTGTTGTTAAATGTTTGATGGTTTATCCCTTGTTCTAGGCTAAAAAATGAAAATCAAAGAAGTTGAACAAACAGCAAATATTGCTTGGTCTCCAGCTTCACAATATCCAATATACCTGGCTACTGGTACAGCAGCCCAGCAACTTGATGCATCGTTCAGCACCACATCACAGATTGATTTGTATTCCTTGGACTTGAATGAACCTGGTCCTGGTATGGGATTGAAAGCTTCAATATCAACCAAACAAAGGTGTGCACACATTAAATATGCTAACAGTTCTGGAGTCTATAGCAGTTACTTGCCTTCAGGTTTCACAAGCTTGTTTGGGGTTCGCAAGGAATCAGCAGTGGTGAAAACCCCGGTGGTGTTATAGTTGGTGGTGCAGACCAGGGTCACATCCTGTTATTTGATGCAGAAAAGTTATTGCTGGGGAAAAATGATGAAACTGGTGGATACTTGTTAGCGGATAGCAAAAAGCACAGTGGAGCCGTCAAGGCTCTCGATTTCAATCCGTTTCAACTTAACTTACTTGCATCGGGAGCAGCACAGTCAGAAATTTACATCTGGGATTTGAATAGCCCTGCTGCGCCTATGACTCCTGGAACCCTTTCTCAGCCACCCGATGATGTTACGTGCCTTGCCTGGAATAGACAAGTGCAGCATATTTTGGCATCAACATTTGCTACGCGCTGTGTCGTATGGGATTTGAGGAAGAACGAACCCATTATCAAAGTGAGTTAGCTACGCTTATGTAATAAAATTTAAGTTCTTTTTTCGAGTTACACTTATTGTGTGCTTAACAGGTCAGTGACAGTACTTCAAGAATGCGTTGTAAGGCGGTTGCTTGGCATCCTAAAGTTGCCACCCAGCTGTGCCTTGCATCTGAAGAAGATCAGTTACCTGTTATCCAATTGTGGGATTTGAGACAAGCAACAGCTCCTGTGAATACGTTTGAGGGACATCAGAGGGGTATTTTGGCTATGGATTGGTGTCCACAGGTTGACTTTCTAATAAGTTTTAAATGAGCAATAACTAAGGCAGTTGAATGTACAGGACCCTGATCTACTGTTAAGCTGTGGAAAGGACAACAGAGTGCTTATTTGGAATCCTAACAGTCCAGCACCTCGTGGCGAACTACTTTGTGAGCTGAGTACAAGCAGCCAATGGTGTTTTGACACGGCGTGGTGCCCGAGAAATCCATCTTGCATTGCTACGGCCAGTTTTGATGGCCATGTACGAGTTCATTCCATCATGGGAGGGCGTGAAATGGCTGTGCAGCCCACTGTCAACATGATTGCTGATTCTTTTCCTGGAATGGATTCTGCCCCAGTGCTGCAGCCACCACAACAGCAAATTATCGTTCATGAGCAACTGAAGAAAGCTCCCAAGTGGATCCGTCCAGTCTGTGGTGCTTCTTTTGCATTTGGTGGAAAGTTGGTCACTTTTGGCTTGGATGCAGCAGGATCCGCACCGAGTGCCACGCCACAAGTGCACATTAGCCAAGTTGTTACCGAAAATGAGTTAACGCTGCGTTCCAAGGAGCTAGAAAGTGCACTGAGCACTGGCAACTTGGCAGAGTTTTGCGTCAAAAAAATTGAATCTAGTGGGGAACACAAGGAGGCCTGGAATTTCTTAGCAGCCAATTTTAGCCCGGCGCCGCGACAGCAGCTACTGCATCTATTAAACTACGAACCACATAGTATTTCTGAGGATGGTGTAGTCGATTCATTCGATGGACTAGGAGTGTCGGACACATTCGATTCCATCGCAGCTGAAGTAAAAACCTTTACAATCCCAACTGACCAGTCTGTAGACGGCAAGATTAGTAAGGCCTTAATAACTGGTAACCTTGCTGCAGCTGTGGATCTTTGCTTCAACGACAAACGTTACGCCGATGCCATTGTGTTAGCAATGACTGGACCACCTGAATTACTGGCATCTACGAGGGATCGCTATTTCCGCTTAACGCAGGGTGACGTGTCACGTCTAATCCAAGCCGTTGTTACCCGGGACTGGGAAAAGATAGTTCAACATTGCGACATGGGCAACTGGAAAGAAGCTTTAGCGGCCACGCTGACCTATGCGGATGACGCGCAATTCGCAAACCTCTGCCAAACGATCGGCCAGAGGCTCGAAGCCGAAATGGGTGCCACAAACGAAGCTGTTCTATGTTACATTTGTGCTGGTAACATGGAGAAAGTAGTCGATTGCTGGCTGCGAGTCGCCGATGATTCAACTACATCTCTACAAGAGATGGTAGAACAAGTTATGGTTCTTCGTCAGGCTCAACAGCATTGGGGCCGCCAGCCGGTGGCTGTTAACTCGGGGCATCTTACCCAACAGCTCTGTCGTTACGCTGGGCTCTTGGCCGGACAGGGCAGCCTGGAAGCTGCTCTTACTTATCTTGATATGTCACAGGTAATGAGTAACGCGAAGAGAATTTCTATGTCACTTTAGACGACGCAGCACAGTTTCTTAATGATTTTTATGTTTTTCAATAGGACGATTCGATGGTAGAGTTGAAAGACAGACTAAAACGTGCGTTGAATCCTAACGAACGCAAGGTTTCAACCGGAATAGCGAACGGTGCTTACCATTTGGCTTCGCACCAGCAAAAGGCTGGACCGGCGCAGCGATACCCATCGGTTGGACTAAACAGGTCTTCTACTCCCACAAACAGCTACTATGGTCATCAGGATCAATTCAGTTCAGCGCCTGCAATACCATCCTATCCTCCGAAACCTACAACACCATTTCAAAGCAATAGCTGGGCCACACCGACCAACACTTACAACTCACCACAAGCGGCGCCCTCGATGCCACCAATGCTGAACACACCGGCTCCACCACCAGCTGCCCAGCCATTGCAACCGTTTTATCAGCCTCTGAGCGCGCAGCCTCAGAATGCTCAACCCTTGTCGCAGTTTCATCAGCCCACGCCACCACCGCCACCTGCATCATCGGTTGCACCTCCCCCAACAACAGGAAACGTATCGCGTTTGGGATCTCTAAATCAACGCAATAGGGTATACGTCCAGGATCCTAGCGTTTCGAGTGGTCGTCCGGGTGGATATTACAACTCGGCATCAAATTCGCAATTCCAACAAGTCAATCAAATGGGTTACATGCCACAGCAACCGCAATCCAGCTCGGCCATGTTCCAACCCACTGGTCAGTTTACCAGTCCGTCACCATATGCGCAACAAGGCAGTTTTCCTGGGAATCAATTCAATCAGCCTATTCCGCCCTCTCCTGGGTCATTCCAGCTTCAAAGCGGACAGCTGGCCAACGGCATTGGAATGGATAATGTACAACAACCTGCTTCCCTTTACACCCCAATAGAACATGTTCAAGCACCACAGCAGCAAAGCGCATTCATGCAGCCATCAACATTCGATGCTCCTCCTACAATAACTCCTCCACCGGCTTCCAATCTCATGCCATCTGTGCCCCTTCTTCCCGCCACTAGCGCACCTCCTGGTTGGAATGATCCACCTCCTCTAACCTCGTTTGCGAAAGTGAAAGCTGAGCCAACAACTATAGAAACCATCAATCACCCCATGGGTATAGTTGAGCAACCGGCTGTTCCCATCATTCAGCCGTTCGACGGATTATACAATCCAGGAATGACTTCTCCGGTGGAAGTCACTCAAAACCAAAGCCACGCTCCCGAGCCAATTCCTGTCCAGCCAGCTCAAGCTTTGCTGCCGATTCCAAATGAACACCAAATTATTCACGATGTATTTCACACATTGAAAAACAAGTGCGCTGCGCTAGCCACGAATGCGGTAAGAAAACTTCTAGATTTATATATTTTCCGTTTGCATAATCGTTTAATTTTTGTAATTTAGCAACTGAAGAGAAAGCTAGACGATGTTGGGAAGAAGCTGGAGTGCCTGGATGACCTATTGCGCAAAAATATGGTAACTGATGAATACCATAAATGGCATAATCGTTCGAAACTTACTTTGTTTTCGTCTAAATCATTTTAGCTGCTGAGCCCTACCCTCTTAGGCTTACATCAGATTGTGCAAGCTGTTCAGGCGTTCGATTACGCGACCAGTTTGAGTTTACACTCTCAAGTAGTGATCAATACGCCCTTCACGGAAATCGGATCATTCATATCTGGTTTGAAAGTGCTTCTCCAGATGGCTCAGCAACTTGGAGTCCAATACCAATAGCAACACTGGAGAAACCAGAAACGTTTTTCTAAGAGATAAGATATCTAGCGTTTGATTTCTGCCTGCAAGTTAGGCAGAAAAGTTGGCTTCGATGCTTCGCACCTCGTTTTATTTGATGTGTGTAGTTAATAGCCTTTTTCTTTTTTTCTTTAACCAGAGAATTCATTAAAATCTATGCTATTTACTGTGGTTCAATAATTCGCTAAGGTGTGGCCTGTGAAAAAAATTCTTATTGACTCGTAAGACAAAAAAAAAACGTTCACGTAATTGCTCCTCATGGATTCGAAAATTATGTATTGATATAGAGTTGAAAGAGAAATTAGATGTTAACGATTAATGGTATACGCAGGTTTCCCATAACCATAATTATGCCATAAGTAGATTGATTTTAACAACGTTGTGTATTTCTATGGATAGGTCCTCGTCATATGGATCTGGATTTCTTTAGTTCAATCCTCTAGCGAGGATAGAGGCATTACTGTGAACCTGAATTGCAGATGTTCGTACCACCATTAGCAGTTAAAACGAAATGTTGTTTCATCATCATCGTTGAAGTAATTTTCCATTACTTTTCCAAGTGTCCATATAATGTTATTTCACCAAAGTACGCTGAAATGTCATTACGATTGTTCACGGGATTTCTCTCAATCAAAAAGGGATATTGTATTTATTTCCACGTGACTTGTAGCTCAATGGTTGAGCATCGGAATTATATGCTGAAAGTACAGGGTTCGATTCCTGTCGAAGGCAAGTAACAATATGCCATCCAATTAGTATCAAAGGGATGCGATAGCATATCGAATAAAAATTATATTATCCATTTCCAAAATAATATTATCACAAATACGTGGTAAACATCATCGATTGAACCACGTTAGGGTAGCTGAGTCTTCTTTCCCAGACCACAACATGTGACCACTTGGGGAGGGGGCATCTGGTAGGGATTCGAGTGATACATCGTCAAGTTCCCAGGCAGCTGAGCCAGGTTCCCCAGACCACCACTTGGCCACTTGGAGTAGGATACTTGGGCAGGTATTCGGAAGATACAGCGTCAAGTTTCCAGGCCATAGCCCGTCCATCGGGCCATGATTGGCACCTGTATCTCCAACTCAACATTTCAAGAACATTTTACATTTTTGCCTTATGATGCAGAATTAAACATTAATATAATAAGAGAAGTAGCTCATTGGTAGAGCAGCGGCACAGCACTCTCAAGGTCTAGGGTTCGAGTCCTACATGGACAAATTGGTGATTTTCTTCTCTCTTTATATAAAATAAATTTTATAGTAAAAAAATCCAAAAAATTTTCCACAAAAAAAATTTTTCCGGAAAAAAATTTTCCACAAAAAAATTTTTCCATAAAAAAATTTCCCCCCAAAAAAAATTTCGAAAAAAATATTTCGCAATAAATCTGACGATAATTATTATTTAACCGAATATATAACGGAGAAAACTTAAAAGCAGAAAGGCAACATGTGAAAATTATCATTAAATTTTTTTATTGAAATTTCATCACATAATGAAAATATTTATAACAAAGAGCCTGGGAAAATTAACAATAAATCCATCGCGATTATACATAGGGTTGCAATTAAAAGGCGGAAAATAGCGTCCTTCAAGGGTGAGAATTCACAGCAGCATTCTACCGTTATTCAACATTCAATCGTATCCTTAACAGTTAACAGCATAAAACTTCGAACCATCACCAAATTATTTCTCCAGACACATTTCCAACCTTAACTGATCAGGTAACAACTGTACCGCCACGAATTTATCACAAGGCAGTGGGAAAAGGGCCACAGTTAACAAAATCCTAGTCACGTTTTAGAGATTTTTTTTAAATATAAACTATAAAACACAAAAACTTTAAATAGGGAATCTTCGTACGCCATTTCAACCAATTAATTCTTTTGGCACCAAATCCCATCTTAAGTCCCCGGAATCATGAAGATCTACATCGAAGAGTGAAAAGTAGATAAATTCAAATTTCTTTTGCAAACACAATTTAAAAAAGTGAAATACCACGAGTAGTTATATCGGCCTCAATTTCTACCCAAAATTGTTACGCGAAGCAACACGAGCACATGGCCCAGTACCAATAGCAGGTTGATCATTGGTTACTAAACGACGTCATCGAAGAAATTGTCCGTGCACAGAATACTTTGTTGGGCCGGATGTAGAATTATACGGGCAGCGTTATGGACGTAACAAATAGATTGAAATGTCCGAATTTTACTTTGAAGCTTTAATACAGTGCGAAATTATATTTTACTTACCTAAAGAAACTTGTCGCTTCCCACATGATCTCCATCGTGAAATCAAGCTCCTCGTTTCAAGTTAACCTAGTTCCTCCATCATAAAACATAAGAATAAAAATAAGCATATTAAAATATCAATTTTCAATTGTCACATTAAATAACAATATAATTATTATTAACAATGGCTACCTCCATGAGAAATCAATGGCATCATAAGGATATCAAATTAATAAAATTTGATTTTGATTTGAGATAATTCAATAACAAATAATTAAGTCCTGATTATGTCAGTTAAGTTTCTGATCATGGTCAAAATTCCAACCTAAAGAATGACTGACAGTATATCATAATAACCAGAATTCATTTCCATTGTTCTAGTTACCATAAACCTGGCAGATAACAGTCAATAGCTCTCATTCCTTTCAAGATAATTTATGATACAGATGACCTAGAAAAATGCAATGAAATTACAATAGTTGTTAATAAGATTAGCAGTATATTTGATTGTACAGCAATATATAACTGAAAGGTAAGCCCAAGTCCTTACCTGGCTTTGAAATGGACTAAAACTTGAAATAAGCCAGTTTCACTGCAAACACCAACCTACAATTTCAATCTAAGTGAACCTGCAGATGAAAAACTTGCAAGAAACAGGCTTCCAACATTCCCTGCTCCAGGCCAACAATTTCTGAACAACAAACTTGCTATCTTCACATACAACTGCAAGGTTAATCTTCATAAAACCTAAAATAAATAGTAAGTATTACACCTCAACTCACTTCGTCAATCTCGACATTTAAAAACTAAGATTAGATGCAGAGCCATGATCAAGAATAATGGCCAGCATCACTGCTTCTGTTATAATTCCAACTGAATATCAACAGCCATCAACCCAACAGAGGCAATGAAATAATCTGCTAGGATAAGACGATTAACAATATTGTTTATAACATAGGGAAAATCTTATGTAACTAGCATAATACGATAAAACATACTTAAAACTAACTTACTTAAACTACTTAAAACTATAACATTTATACTTACATGTGCGTGCATCGCCAATTTCTTAGAGAACTTGACTACACGATGGTAAAGTCTTTATATAAGCTCTCTTCAATGCCCAACAGGAGGCGTGTAGTAAACAGTGTTGCAAATTACTAATTTATTACAATAAAATCAAATTACCACGTGCGTAATCAGATGATTCAGATTCCTCTTGGTTATTTTTTTTTGTATCTTGTTGGTCAGCTGTAGATGAGATAGTTTTGAAATGTCATTTCAAGGCTTTTAAGAATTTTTGGGTCTTTTTTTCCGAAGAAAGGTGATTTCAAAAGTGGCAACACTGTCTCTAAGTGCCCTTGTCGAGGCATTGAAAAGACCTTATATGACGCGTGCACCATGTAAAAGTTTAAATTCGATACATGATCGATTGAAGTAAGTTTTGTTTAAATTTTGGTAACAAATTTTATGTGTGGTAAATTGATTCCATATTGCTTAGTTCTTGCTGCATCTTTCTTCTCCTGTTGATAAATTTTAATTTAATTCTTAATTACGTTGTATAAACACTCATTATTTTATGTTTGAGATGTACATTTCACCATAGACAACGAAGTGGAAGACCACGAAGGGGGCCATAAGGCTGAGAGGACGGTAGGTAGCGATGCGCGTGAGATGCCGCATAGTGGCGCTGAGTCCGCTAAGATAATAATTTTGGGTTTCCCTACTGATCCAATGCTTCACACACCGTAATTTTTAATTAAATCATGCACGGTATCACTTTGGTATGCACATGTAAATTAAGCACAAAAATTCAGCATATCGTGTGAATTATTTTATATTTTTAGTGGTTGGGTAACCTACTTTCATAAAATGTTTTATTTTTCCCCATTTCCCCGAGACAAAATTTTTTTTTTTTTCGAATTTTCGAGATAGGGAAAATGGGGGAAAATAAAACATTTTATGAAAGTAGGTTACCCAACCACTAAAAATATAAAATAATTCACACGATATGCTGAATTTTTGTGCTTAATTTACATGTGCATACCAAAGTGATACCGTGCAGATTTAATTAAAAATTACGGTTTGAAGCATTGGATCAGTAGGGAAACCCAAAATTATTATCTTAGCGGACTCAGCGCCACTATGCGGCATCTCACGCGCATCGCTACAGAGGGATATAGGCGTTAGCGGTCTTCCACTTCGTTGTCTATGATTTCACGGTCGAAATCTCCACGCTTTATTTATTAAAATTACCCACATTACATGGCATCCATACATGGAATATTACCATCTTGTACTCCTGAGTCCTGACCATGGTGCTGATGTGTGTGGTGGTTGAATCTGGGAGGAGTATAGCTCTATACTTCTCCCAGCTAGTACTGTCACAGAAGAAATTTCAATTTCGTCTGTTTATGAATGGAAGCGATTGTATCAATAATAATCTTGAAATTCAACTAGAATCGATTGTAAATTGTAATTCAATTCTTAGGTTAGATAAATGTTTGAAACGTGACCGCTAGATAGGCGTATTTATTAATGATTATTTATTTATTTAATTAGATTATTTATTATTATTTAAGTGCTGAAAAAATAAGGTCATTTGGCATTTCATATTATTTAGCTAAGTAGCAAAATCACTTTGGACTAGCTAAACCGAAAACTACAAAACGTATAAAACGTTAGTGATCCCCTCCCCCGAAAACGTTACAAATCGTCAACGCGATACTGCCATCTAGCGGTGAAAACTGTACTAATGATGGTTCTACTTATAAAAAAATCAGCATTACAATCGGGAAATTCAATTGTAGGCGGAATAGTAGCGAAGTAAACCACGGATGTGGTTTTCCTAATTTTTCGTAAACTGTTCAGTTTTGTTGACCGTTATGGTTGCAGTAAACGGTTGCCTACAACCGAAAACAAACTAGGACAAAACATAGCGGTTTGCAGCGATAAAAATCTTGCAAGCAGTGTATTGAATAATAAAGTACCTTCTAAGATTGAACTATTTGACTGCCGCATATATAATTGATTCCTTTGATAGGTCAGAAGGCGAATAAAATCACGAATCGCTACATCAAGCCGCTTGAATGCTACAATTCCAAAAAGTAATTTTGTGTTGGGAGGGAAATGGCGACTTGAAGAAAATAGAATGTGATGTATACATGAATACAGCGTTTTGGTTTTGCTAAGCCGTGAAAATCCAATAAAATTATACACCGATATCGAAGTCCCAGTAGTAGCGATTGCCAGAGGGAAACAACAGTAAAATTACAAGAATAAAAATGGCACGGTATGATAACACCATAAATTTGACACATACATAAGAAACTGTTAATATTTGCTCTTTATACCTTTTTAATTAAGACCCGATGGAACCACAGGTTCTTTTAAGAAGAGAGAAAACAAAAATGTGTTATACAGCCCACCTTGCTGTAGGCCCGCGAAGGATCATTAGTGACCACTTCTCAGTGATATCCATTTTGACCATTGGTCGCAACTCCTTTCGTGGAAACTGAAGTTGGGGGTGATTGATAAAGGATATCTGTTTTAGATTGCTTGACAAAGTTGATGGCACTAATGGAAGCGTTGTTCGAATCGATCTGAATCGTGCGCGGCTTTCGACCAAGCATGCACTGGATCCGCGTACCAGTTTTGACTGTCAACGGTTTATCGTTCAATCTAAAAAATTGGAAACAACACAGAAATTGGATTTTTTCACAGTTTTCTCTTAATGAATATTTAAAATGTTATACTTCTGGCATTGCTGTAAGAGAATTCCCACTGCTTCACCAACCCTACTACCTCCAGTGCGATCGTCGGGCTGTAAAGAAACTACCAAATCGTTGTTACTTCGTAGGTGAATCACGAGAAGGTGATCATCCTCGGTACTGACGCTCAACGCCGTGATCTGCATTGAGTAACATAAGATATAAATTCTGTAAATTTCATTAAATGCAAGTGAATTAGACGAGTCTACCTCAACCAAGGGGGTTTTATTCTTCATGGGTTTGAAATTCTTCCCGTCCAGCTTGTATACGCAAGCTTCAGTAATAAGAAGAGCTCGTTCACTCGACTTAAAGCGCTTGTTATATTTGCGGATTCGACACGCAAACAGGATTTGCTGAATTCTGTCTTTTGTTTTTAGCGTGACCAGAGCTGTAGGGGCATTCAGCTCATCTCTCACGTAATTTCCCTCCCATCGACGATTCAGTCCGTAGCCAGAACGCTGCCCCTGCAATACGTCAGCAGCAGCAATCTATATTTTTTAAAAAATGTGTTGCTTTAATTAAAAGCTTCATAGCAAAATATTTTTAAAAAATATACTTTAAGACGAAGTTGTGGCCAGTCTTGAGAGGGAATAGCCCGGATAACCATCCAAGCTCGCCAGCGATGAAAAGCCGCATGAAACTTGGCTACTTGCTTTGCGATTATAAGCGGTGACGATGGCCATCGAACAGACAAACCATAGTCACGTAACTGTTTGGCATTGCTAAATCATTCAATAGAAAATATGAAAATAATCACGGAAATTCAATCATGTGCAGATGTATCCTACCGAAGGGGACTAATAAGAAGTCTCAGGTATGCACGCATCTTATATCGGCGATAAGCACCTACTATCTTCTTGGCAGCTAATATTTTTTTATAACGACGACGACAAACGGACCCTCTCCATAATTTTTGAAGAAAAATGACTATTCCTGGAATGAGTCGAGCACGAGCCTAAGGAAAACGTGAACAGTTTAAACTAGATATTTTCATGTCTAGTTAGCTTGACGTACTTGTTCCAACATGAAGAGTGTCTGCGGTGATCGAACAAAGATTTTGGTCTTGCCATAGACAACGTCTTCCTCAAAATTTTGTTGTTGTATAAGAATGCGGACTCCGTCACGATCGGCTCCACCCCGAAAATTTGGCCAAGTGTATTGGGAGACCATCTTGTATCTAAATGTTTCCAATTACGTAATGAAACTTAGACGTTAAACCCTTAAAACCTGCTTACCTTCTCAGGAAACGATCGTAGCTTTGCCTGTAAGCAAAACCAGCACGACGGACGCGCACATTCTCAATCAGACCCAAATAACTGACCTGCAAAAATCAAACACAAGTTTTTCAAATGGAAAAACCGCCATATTTTGCTAATATTTACTTGATGTCGCACGCGTTCTTCGTCGAAGAGCACTGGCGATTTCTGGTCATTGGGTTTAATGCACCGGACATAAAAAGGTTCTTTGGATGTCAAGTTCTTAACCAAGGCAATCATCGAATTTTTGAATAGTGTCCCAGCTGTCTGCGGTCGTTTGGTTGTCTAAGCAGAAAGATATAACAATTATTATTTATTGGTGTTGTCTGTTATATTTTATTTTTATCTATCTGATTTCTTTTTTTCTCCGAAATAATAATACTGTGTGATTTTCCGCTTTAGAGTAAAAGCCAAGGACGAAACAACAGATGTCCTGTCAACTCGTTTTGCTCTCTTTTTTTTAAACAACCCCT
Source organism: Daphnia magna (assembly GCF_020631705.1). NCBI lineage: Eukaryota > Metazoa > Arthropoda > Branchiopoda > Diplostraca > Daphniidae > Daphnia > Daphnia magna. The sequence goes on along the minus strand of NC_059190.1, from coordinate 1,454,755 downwards.
CCCCCAAAAAAAAAAAAAAAAAAAAAAACTGCTTTTCGTTGCAGTCAAGCAAAGCGATTTCATTTCCCCTCCCCCTAAAAACACAAAACACAAATATTAATTTTACCTTGTGGATGTCTTGGGCTCCTTCAGGCCACATATGGCGGATGTTGGGGTCCTTGGAACTGTAGAGGAGCCGCTTAAAATCTTGGAATAGTGTGTCCTTATTTTTATCCAGGAATCCACTGACATCGTAGACGACATCACCGGCGTAATGCCTTCATAATCAGAAAGGAGATTTCTACTAATAAGTTTGCAAATTGATTTCATGACAATCAAAAAATGAAATTACCGAATGCGGAAATCAGAGCCATGTCGTAACTCTTTATCAAGTGGGCTTAACTTGCGACTAGTATAATGCTTGTGCTGTGACAGTTTCTGATCCAAAGCTTCTAAAAGCATTTGGTCAGTAACCTTTCCTACATTCAAGCAAGCTTCATCCATTATGGAGAGAATTCCCTTGTGCTGCTGCTCAACGAGATCGCAAATAATTTGGTTGTTAAAATAATCTATATTCTGCCAGGCGATACCCTCACGCCGGTATTCTTCTTGTTCTTGTTTCAGCACCAATTCTGAAATGACAAACAATTGTTTGTTACCGTTGACTTCCTAGATTTAAACTAGCTGTTCCGCTATTATGTTACCGATAAACAGTTGCTGCAATTTCTCGTTGCAGTAGTTGATACAAAATTGCTCGAAACTATTGATGTCGAATATTTCGAAACCATAAATATCAAGAACGCCAATAACAGTACCGGGTACGTTATAGCTTCTGTCTGCTCTTTGCACTTCGATGGCGCTGTTTACTCGTTCCACAATCCAAGTAAAGAGACGATCGTATAATGCCTGAGACAATCAAACAATCAACAATTAGTTCGTGAATAGCTGGCGTCGATTAAGAAAGGGTCGCATAACAGTACCTTAGCGAAGGCATCTCTGCCGTAAGTGGCCTCAGATGTCGTGTGACCTTTTTCCATTAGTTCGCCATTAGCGGCAATCACGCGATGGCATAGAGCTCGGTTCAGCTCATTGGGGTCGACGCATAGAAGCGACGCCACGGTTGATAGCGTCGTCGACTGGGCCAGTCGAGTCTTGTCGCCATCCGATTTGAATTCTGCGTTTCCCTACATACGTTTTAAAAAAGAAACAATCGGGCGACGAATACAAGAATGCAGTCGTTAAAAAGCGATCGAATCAAATAATATTTCGTATTGTAGTACCAGATGCAAAACGGCCGCCACGATTTTCCAGATGGTCTCTATGGATGCGGGATCAAAATTTAAGGCGCGGAAAGCAGATGAAACGTTTTTGTAATCAGTTCGGTCGCTAATGGAATCAACTTTGGCTACGCCTCCTTGACGCAAAAAGTGATAGAACGTTGGATCACGTTTCAGCTGTAGCTTGGCCGCTTCATTGTCGGGTGCCCCAAACAGCAACTTCGTTTATCCAGAAAGAAAAAGCAAAACAAATGAGAAAAATACGTGAGATGATTAACAATGTGTGCCATGAGCAGAATGCAAAACAAAACCAAAAAATGCAAATAGATTTAAAAAATAATAATAAAGGAATGAGGAGAAATTTCATAATGAGCACACCGATGATCACCATAAAATATACTCAATTATGCATGAAATAAATGGTACCTGGTAAAACGAATGGAAATTTCGTTCGCCGGCTTGTTGAACAATGACACGTGACTTCTCCAGAAGATAGTTGTTAATGTGGCCTCCGATAGGATCGCCTTTGAAGTCAAAGTGAATATCCATGTACTTGCCGAATCTCGAAGAATTGTCATTGCGATTTGTCTTGGCATTGCCGAACGTTTCCAAGATTGCATTAGACTGAAGAAGGATATTTTTCACTCTGTAACGGAACAAGAAAGAATAATCATTTATTTTTTGTCACCGTCACTTCAAATGACTGTTGTACGAATTTCAAAAATGAAAAGGCATGTAGCTTGAATTCAGCTCTAACGTCAGCGTCGTTCCCTTTGTCAGACACCGAAATTCACGGGAAAACCAGGAGGGGGCTGTGTACTATTTAGGGTGGAGAAGGGAGGTACGAACAGAGAAGCCAATCATGTAACCGCCGTCACGTTCAAATCCTTGTTCCCAACCGATGGCTAAAAATGCCGTCTCAGGTATCCGGATCCTGACCCCGTGTTTCTATCGTTTGGATCGAATTTCCGCGACATACTTAAAATTATCGCAAAACAAAAAAACCAAAAAAAATTAAAAAAATTAAAAAAAAACTAAATACAGCAGGGAAAACCTAGGTTTATTTTAAAGAGCTCGCATTTAGATGCATATGGGCTCCCGCATACCTTTAACCCACAAAAGCAGCAAGGATATACCGCTAGGGAACGGTTGCTACTTTAAACCCCCCTCCCTAAAACAAACTCTGCCGTGCTACTGCGATAATTTTGAATGCTAGAAAAAAAAAAATATGTCAGCATCGAATCTATTTCCAGAAAAAATTTCTAGACTAAAGGGGGTTGAGAGTAAGCAGCCTGGCTGATGACGTCACACATGCATGGACGCGTGTTGGCAAACAGCTGTGCTTATTTTGAAACAGGAAAGGAAAAAAAAAATGCCTATAAAAGACTCGAACAGACAAATTTACATGCACAACTTCACTTGCAAACCAAGTTATGTTCAAAATTAAATTTTTCCACTATGGGGCAGCGTAAACTGGAATCCCAAGCTCAGCTGCAAGATGACAGCTACAACCCCAGAGACATTGAAGGACTTCATTGGATTAGTAGCTTAATAATCATAAAGATTAAAAGGGCGTGAATAGCACAGGCTATGGACCTCCCTTTAATTCCCTTATGTTTTACCTACCACTGGATCGATTCGACGGGGCTGACTATCGACTTTTTTTTTCTATGACATTTGGAAAAAAAAATGTAAAAGTAGACAATTCGTACCGTTCGATTTCTTGCTGGCCGCTAAGGTTCGTCACGGCTGCCAAGTAACGCATGATGATTTTCGAAGCTTCGGTTTTACCGCTGCCCGACTCACCGCTGATGACGATGCAAGTGTCTTTGCCATTTCTCTTCATCGTTTTGTACGCCGCATCACCGATGGCAAATATGTGCGGCGGTCGTTCAAAGATTTCTCTTCCTGTCAAAAACGTTGAGACAATGAACATTCCGATCGTTAGTTTTTATCGATATAGGATGTTAAGACTGCACGTTCTTTACCTTTATACTGGCTAACATAATCCGGGCCATAAATATTCAGCGTTCTATATGGGTTGACTGAGACGCATACTTCACCGATGTAGGTGTAAAATTTTCCTCCATTAAATCTATTAATTGTTTAACAGATATTAGATAAAAAAATATATTATTAGTGATATGCTTGACGAGGCTTTGGTGGCATTGTGATGGCGAAATAACAAGAGCTATGAAAAAAAAAAAAGCCGAGATAGAAAGAGATTAGATAACGGTGCTGATTCACGATGTGGCATATGGCCGTTTCAAGTGGTCGTTATTCATCCTTGACATAAGAAAATGTTTGATAGATGCTCAATCGGTCCTTGTGTGTGTTTGCCTTTTTAACTGATTTTTCCCTTTCTAGTTTTTTCTTTTCTCTTTCCAACTGGAGTAATAGACCATGCAAAATGACAGACTAAGATGCCATCTGCTTACCCTGTAATTACCACGTCGGGACTAGATATAGGTGAAAACGTGCAAACGAATGGGGATTGAAACTAAGTAAGCAAATAAGAAACAACTTATATTTAGCAGATAAGAGAAAAACAAGCTGTCCATCATTAAGAGCTATCTGCACCAGTCGAAAAAGTCAATACATTTCGCACCTCTGATAAGAATAGACTCCATACTACTCATTACATTTCGTAAGTCTTGTGGACAGACAAACGGTCCACGTAATCATCAGTACTGGTCGAGAGTGTGAAGAGAAGATTGAATCTTATTACATACTGTTCCTAGGGTTGGCAGCAGTGGTATATTAATCTTACGGGGCCCCGTCCTTTTTTTTGTTATGAGAAGGAATTTTTAGTTTTTTTCCAGCGTTCAAAAATTCCTTACAGTTTGATCTTTAAGCAGATATCAGTCATACTGGGGATTTTCATCCTAAAAGGGGAACATCCCAGAAAAATTCTCATGGAAATCCCAATTTTTTACGCCTTTTTTCAAGTACCGAACACGCAACACACATTAACTACACAAAAATTTATGACATCAAAAACATTGCCCCCCGGCTAGTAATTTGGTCGTTTGCCCCCACAGAGATTCTTTCACTAAGACTCTCACGTCCAGCAGAATAATATAAAAACCATCGGACATGTTGCTGTTTGTAAGCATGACAGAAATATCACCTGATTCGCAGATTGTGGATGAAACTGTCGGTAGAGATCTCGTCGAGCAGAACGAAGTCTCCTCGACCGATTTCTTCGTGATTCATCATGGTGAGCACACGCACTAGCACAAAGCAGTCTCCCCCCACGCAGACTCACGAACACACACGCAACAACAATGAGTAAACCTTTCAAGCGGCTTTCTCTCCTTTTCTTTTTCTTTCGTTCTTTCTCTCTGTGTGTGCAGTTTGTCTTCACTCAGTCATGTAGAGGATATCGCGGTTCGCCAAATGCCGGCCACGAGAAGAGATAACTATACTTTCACGTCGTCGTTGTTGTCCACAATCGTGAATAAACCGTGAACGAAAAGAGCTTTCGCTTCTATACAGATACACTGGCTTATTTCAGGTGTTGTCGTTTTTTTTTTTTCAAAAGAAAAGATAAAAAAAAAAAAAAAAAAAACAAAAAAAAGGGCAAAACAGACACAAGTGGCGAAATGTGTGCCTGTTGTTGTGAAGCACAGAAGCCACACGAACAACGACACAACCTTTCAATGCAGAAGCTAGCAGCCGACTGACTGTGGCACACGACACGCTGCACTAAACCCCAGTCCGGGAGGAGTTTTTTTTTCTTCTGTGGGGCACGAAACGTCAAAGTTTGTATGTTTCTGTCGGTTATTCAAAAAACGCAAGCATCGGTGAATGCTGTCACCCATCGTACACAATTCCGATTGCATTAGTCACCATCCTCCCACTGTGTTTGTTCCAGCAAGATAGTACGGGAAGGAAACTGAACAAAATGGCAGGGCTTTTGACGAAATTAAATATTCATTGGGCCCAACCCTCGAAAACTTTTTCTTTTTTTGTACGTGCTTCGGTGTATACTGTGCATCTACGTGTGGAAATTTCAGAGCTGCGATGTTGCCGAATAGGAAGATTTCAGGTGAGGCTGAAGGTTGGGAGGGAACTTGAAAATAGGTTTAGGCAACAATGTTAGGTTGGAGTTCCACGAGGAGGTAGCGTTCCAGTTGCCTAAACACTTTCGTCTCATGTGAAGGCGGTGACTTAAACCCCAAAAAGACCAGAACTCAGATCGCTCTAGGCGGATGAAAACCTTAAATTCCACTTGCACTTCTACCGAAAAGAGCCGAGAAGCACCCCACGGTCGCCTAGCTAATATGCTCATGGTCTCACTATTTTTTTTTTCCCTACCCTTATATGTGTCACTTGCTTCAAAGAAAAAGCAGCAGTTGGACGGTTACCTATTAGCTATTAACATTTGTCTTCGGGACTAAAGAAAAGAAAACAACCAGCGGTTTGCGTCGTCTGCTTAATCTTTATAATTCTTGGTATTGCCCGTTAGACATAAACATGGAGCTTTTGGCAACTCAAGTGTTTCTTTCTTTTCATTTTGTGACCGTGTTTGGTTGTCTATCGCGCATTTGCGGCCACACCTTTCTCGTCGGCTCCACTTCCTCTGCTAGGGCGTCTGTTTCTGTTTTGCTACGTTTCCGTTATTTACGACGACTGACGTCAGGAAGACGATAACAAAGAATTGAAAAGACCTTTTAATCTTATTACAGTTCTAGCAGATTAAATTCGTGTCACGAACGTACGGCACACAAAATACTTTTTCTTCTCCTGAGCTGGAACTTTTTCTTTTTGAAAAACTGATTCCCTTTGTTTGATGTGATAAAAAGAAAAATAATGCTTCTCACTAGAACGATCGATGGCACGACTAAACTATTTTAACGGGATGAATTCAACAAGGGCCAAAGGAAAACGGTTGGTTAATGACCACCTATCAAAGTTACGTCATGAAGTAAACTTAACGAGCCGGAAGCATTACGAAAAAGAAAAAAAATGCTGTAAAACCGACTTTTAAAAAATATCAATCATAAAAAAAGTAATATCTTTATGTTTAGTAGAGGAAAAACCCCTCCCTCATTCCACTCCCGTACCAAGTTTCCGCCCGTTTGCCAAGTATTCGTATAATCGGCAGTAGGTTGAAACGAGCGACGTGTCAATGATACTGTTTACAGTATCTATACTCACTTGATTATACTCTAGATGGCAGCAGCGAACGACACTTTTTGTAGGGTCTCTAACTCGGTCCCTTTCTTTTTCCTTTTCCATCCGACACACTGTTTTGCATATGAATAGGTAATACGGAGACAATTCTACAGGGGCCGCATCCGGCCGAAGGCGTTACAGTATAAAACGGTGATGTTGCGTGATACAAAAGAGTAGCGTATTCTGTTACATATGCAAGTGTGAGAAAATAAATAAATAAAAAAACGTGTAAAAAACCAAAAATGATTTTAGAGTAACCAGACAAGATTTACTTTCAGAAAGCCACTGGGGTGTGTAGTAGTACCCGACACCAATGCTATTACACATCGTGTGCAAAACAAAAACGGTTATGCCTGGAGGCATTCGCCTCACCCAATTTGGGAGGATCCAAGGCTTTGACCCATTCACGATTTTGTTTCTTGTTGTTCGAATTTCGGGTACTTGGCTTCGACATCTGTCCATGTCATCTTGCCGTAAGATAGATCCCTGACAACGCCAGCAATCTCCTTCAGCTATAGGGAAAAGACGAATGGAAGTTAGTTGTTTATTTTCGAAACTTTCATTCTTTTCAAATGATGTCATATCTATTACCGGAATACGAACTTGACCCATTGAGTCACGTTCACGCAGTGTGGCACTGTGCGGCTCTTTTAAAGAATCAAAATCGATGGTGATACCGAACGGAATTGCAATTTCATCCGTGCGAGCATAACGACGACCGATGGATCCACTCGAATCATCAACACGATTCGACACGTCAACAGCGGTGAGATCACGGGCTGGAAAAAAAAAAGAGAAATCGTGTGAAATAATATTGAAAGCCTCACATGTTATGGGAAACTACTTACATAGCTGACGGATGTAGGGAACGAAATCCGCATTGTTGCTTAACGGAAGTACCGAGCACTTCAATGGAGCGATAACCGGGGGTAGAGAGAAATACTAAGAAAAATCACAAAGGAATAAATGTTGGAAATTTCTTGTGAACATGGCCTTTAATCCGGGATAATTGTACTAACCGTGCGTTGCCCATCATCGCTTCGAACTTTAAAATTGTGCTCAAAGATGGCATACATGATGCGGCCAATACCAAATGACGGCTCAATAACATTTGGAACATACTCTTCGACGTAAGTGGTCTTCTGGTATCGTTTGACTTCCAGCATGTCAGGCGTAAGAGTATAGGAATTGGTGCCGATCTCGAGTACATATTTTCCGTTTGTTTTTAAAGATTCTTCAACCTCTACCACAGTTGCTGGCTCCAGCTTAGAAAGAGCTTCCATAATCTCTTTGGCCTCCTTTTTAAACGATTTGCCAACAGCACCCTTGATTGCTACAACCTCTACGACGTCAATCGTCTTAGGCTCCGGCAATTTCTTTTCTGCCACTAGACGAACACCGGTAGACTTCGTGTGCTGGGACAGATCGTAGGCAGATCGATCGGCACAGCCGACACACTCCACCCATCCCTTTTCAAAGTGTATTTTTATTAAAATTTACCTTTTCAATAATTAATAGAAAACAACTTACGTAGGAAGTGAGACATTCGGCATCCCAGCAATCACAGGCGTAATGAGCCATTTCGTTGTTCATGTGCTGACGGAAACGGAGCTTTTTCGGGTCAACTCCAACTTTGACCATGTATTGTTGAATGCGGGCCATGAAATAGGCCAGCGTTTCATTGGCTATGATTCGGTCATCCACTGCTTTGCCGATGGTAACGATTTCCGCTGCTTTACCATCCATTTGATTACAGGCAGAATACAACAGAACCTATGGATTCAAATTGGCATTGAAGACCTTTCTTGTGCATAGCTCACGAATCAGCATCTTACTTGCACATGTCGCACTTCATCAAATTTAGGATGAGATTTATCGGATGGATCACAGAAATGTTCAATTTCTGCCATCGTGAACTCGCGCACGCGGATCAAACCAGACCGAGGAGAAATTTCATTGCGGAACGAGTTACCAATCTGAGCCGCTGCAAAGGGTAGTTTCCCCTGGTGAAAATAACTCTTTCATTCGAAAAATGTCCGTTGCTAGAGATAGATTAGTGTCTTACTTGGTTGAATTCCAAGAGTCGTTTAAAGTTGACGAAGATTCCTTGGGCAGTTTCAGGTCGCAGGAAGCCTTTAACAAGGCCAGTGGGGCCAATGGAAGTACTGAACATCAAATTGAATTCCATGGGGTCGCTAAGTTCGTTATTTGTTAACGGAGCCTTCATTTCGAATCTCCGAAGAATAGTACGCATCTCTTCTTTGTTCATTCCGTCGAGCTTGATGACAATGTCTTCGCACTCCCATTTCAATTCGGCAGTAGATTTCTTATCAGATTTGACTTTTTCAAGATGGGCTTTGATCAAATGATCAAGTCGGAAACATTCCCCGTTTTTATCGTCTTTCACCATCAAGTCAGCAAAACGATCAACATGACCAGAAGCCCTGATAATTGACAAGGATATAAAAAGGTACAACCCAACAGTTTTTACCGACAACTTACTTAAGCACAGGTTCTGGTGTCAGGATTGAACAATCAACTTCAAGCATTTGCTCTTCAAGGATAAAGAAACTTCTCCATGTGCTGAGCATGTTGGCTTTCATGGCACATCCCATAGGGCCAAAATCAAACTGACCAGTTATACCTCCATAAATGGCAAAAGATTGATCAAAAAAGAATCTGCGCTTTAGCAAATCTTCCATTTTAGCACGGTCAAAAGATGCCTCCACAGGAGTTAGCTCCAACTCCTTGTCTTCAAGAATCTTCTTTCGAGCTTTCAGTTCAGCAACAGCTTTCTTCAAATCAATCTCCAGTGCACCTGATTCTTTCAATTGGCGAACTTTATCACCCTAACAAATGTAACACCACAAAGTAAAATAACTTTAAAAAAGCTAAAAAAAAAAGTATGGGAATTTTAAAAAAGCTACACAGTAGTTAACCTGCTCTTTGACGGCAGCACGGAACGGTGCAAGAATTTCTTCAATCTTAGGATCGGCCATTATGTTAATGTATTGGATCTTAAATTTCTGCTTGTTTTTATGCTTTTTTGAACCCCAAGCGGGTGCTTCGTGTTGAGATCTCAAGGAAGAGAGAACCTGAAACTTCCGTGTTATTAGGAACGGTACCGCCTTCCCTGTGCAAGAATGATTGTAAATCAACTTTCTACTAAAGACTACGGAGGCAACACTCTTAACAACAAAAGCGAATTTCATCAGCAATTCTATAGGGAAAGAACGTGGCACTAGCCCGGCCCCGTTATTGTCGTCTGCCAGGGTTGCAGTTGCACGATATTGCTAGGCTTGTAGCTAGCGCCTCTATCGGATTAATGTAGAACTGGATTAGCCTCCCACCGATTTAACTGCCACCTACAAATAATCTTACCTGTCATTGCAGTCGGCAGACGGCGCAAAAAACGTTTTCAAATTACAGGCAGCACGCAGGTGAGTGCGTGATTCAACGGCTCGCGTTTGAACATCCATCAAAAACTGATTCCATAGAAACGAGCCCAAAAAATGGATAACATCACTGGTAGCATAGTTTCCTCACCAAGCAAACTGTTACCTAGGGCATGCCACGAACGTGTATCTTCTGATAGTGAGAAAGACAAATGTCAAGAGAAGTCTTTAGTAGAATCGAGTCATTTAGAGTTTGACGAAGTGGATGGCCTTCGAGGAAAGGCAAATTTCAACTGGCTCGATGTCGTTTGTATTGTTGTTTCTATATGCAGTTATGTCGCTGATCTTATCACTGATGGATTTATGGCAGCCACATATTTCAATATGGGGCATTATTGGTATTTTGGGTTTACGTTGGCTTTTGTGGCCATCCCTGCCCTTACCATGTCTGGTTTGAGTACCAAGTGGTACATCAAAGATCAAAACAACCAAAATTTTCCTCCAGTTTCCAAGTGCATCTGGGCATTTAGGATTTTTTGCCTCATCTTTTTCCTTTCTCCAGTTGCTAGGTATCTGTATTTATTAGTACTAGGCTTCACATGTAGAGAACAAATGTAACCATTGTTTCTGCATCCTCAGATACGTTGATACCCTTCGCTATGGACTGCAAAGTAGAAGGGCAAAGAAAAGGAAAGACTACAAAAAGATGGGCCAGTGCTATGCTAGAATGGCTTATGAAGATGCTGATGCTACATTCCTACGACTATTTGAATGTTTCATGGAAAGTGCTCCACAGCTTGTGTTACAGTTGTACATAATAGCAAAGACCAAACTTGATTTTGGAACTGACCCTTTAGCAGGTAACTATTTCATATCAAGCTTATTGTTAGTCATGTAAACATAATTTTTTGCAGTGTTTTTCCAGGCTGCCTCTGTTGTCACCTCAGTTATTAGCCTCGCATGGGCATTAACAACCTATAACAGATCGCTCCGTTTCGCTCAAGTAGATAAGGAAAACATCCATTTACTTGGTACCTGTGTTCTATTCCTTGCTCACCTTTTCGGGATCAGTAAGTTTTAGCGCTAAGAAAAAATGTCTTTGCTTAAAGAAAAATAATTGTTAACATTGATTTAGTTGCTCGAGTCATTGCCCTTAGCTTCTTTGCCTCCGAATACGGTTGGTTCGTTTGGGCTGTTTGCCTTGGCCATTGGATCTTAATGGCCATTTGGCTTTGGTTACAAGGAACGGCCGCTTGTTCAACTCGTACCGAAGAATTTTTCTTTTGCCTTATTTTGGCTATTATTCATGTTTTCACGTTCTTCAACGTTAAACCCGATCGAACAAGATTCCGCTATGCCTTCTATTACATCGTAAGTGTTTCACTTTGAATTTAGCAGTCCATATCTTATCGATTTCGACATTTGACAGGTTTGTTTCTTTGAGAATACAACCCTTATGGTACTATGGTGGATAAAGGTGGCCGATTACGGTTCAACTCGTCCGTGGTTTCATTACCCGGCCCTCATTGGGCAGTTTGGATCTTTTGCTCTGAGTATCGCGTTGCTTGGCTTTTATTACAAGAGTCTCCATCCCAACTTGTTACTGCCAAATGTTGGCATCTGTAGTAAAAATGGGACAGCTTTGTGCTTAAGTGATGTCCCACCTCCTATTGTCAATGGTGTTCCTTCTCCTCGTACTAGTCCCGCTCGACTGGGCAGACTTGACATTATTCAACAAGAAGCCCAACCTCAACTGTAGAATCTCTGTTCTTTTCCTCAATCAAATATTCTTGCGAACACTAATGTAACACTTTTCTATGGCTTGACAAATGGATGTTATGATAATGTATGTATATATTCAACTATGTAAGTCAGGAATTGCTCTTGATATGCACTTTGCCATTCTTTCTGCTTATTGTTTTGTGATAAGTCAGCGCACTTTACGCACAATTTCCTATTCAGAATACACATTTTTTTTACAGCGTCATTGTGTTGTCTTCAAAAACCAAAAAAAAAAAAAATAAAATGCTAATTTTATGAGAACATGTTCTAAACGGTCGATACTATAATTACAGCATATACATTTTTGTCATGTATGTATTGAAGTGTACACTGAGAATATGTTATTAATAATACATATCGGCGTGTCATGTTTCGGCCGATACCGAATGTGAATGGCAATTGTTTCCAAAAAGATAAACGGCACTAAGAATCAATCGTCATATTTGAATAAACGACTAGCAGAAAGATACGATGTGCCTCGATTAGTCACTCATTGCTTTTGTTGTACAGGAAGCAAACAAGCAATAATACACACACAACTCGGCCGTGAAAACAGGAACAATGTATACCGCGATTCAGAGCCGTCTACAATTAATCGACCAGCTTGATTATAAGTCATGAAAACTGAGTTTTTGCAATTCTAAGATCGAAAAAAGTTATAATAATTTCTCCCTCTTTGTTTTGAAGAGGCTGTGTTAACTGGAAGATGTTGGCTTCAGAACGAATCAAAGCAAACCATTTTTGTATCAAATCATATAGTATATATGTATATAATTTATGACATAAGACGTATAAGTTTCTTTGTGAAACATTAATTGTCACATCGAGCAAAGGGGGAGTGAAAAGAGAGAACAAGAGTGAGGCAAGAAGAGAATGAAAAGAAAAAAAAAAGGGATCAAATAATTTTTCTTACTTGCTAAACCGGAAAACCGGTCGTGGGATCCTTGATTTCAGAGGACTCGTTTCACCTGCGGTTGCCGTAACAGGAGCTGGAATGGCGGCAGCATTGCTCTTGTTACCACCGGTTGAGGTTTCGCTCGGTTTTTTCGGTCTATCACCGCATAAAGATTCCCACTTTTGTTTTAGCGACGAGAATTCTTCAACCTTTGTCTCCGTTTTGTTGCTTTCCGGCTGTTGCTGTGCAACGTTTGACTTTTTTGGCGACAGGCCAGAATGTTGCGACTGAGTGCGCCGGTATTGAGGCTTCGGGCTCGTCTTACTGGGACTGTTTTGGACGTAAGACATGGGCCGTTGACTCTTTGATCGCGTCGGAGATTTTAAAATGGTTTTTGTCGGCGTCGACGGCTTGGCCGGGCTTGCCGTACCCACATGAGTATTTGTTGGCTTGTTAATTGGACTAATTGGCTTCTTGGGTGGCGGTAATGGTAGGCTGTTATCAAATGGTAACGCAGCCAAAGATCGCAGGTAACTCTGCATTTCGTCCATTAGCGGTCGGGTGGACGTGTGACACAAATAGAGGAAGCCGTGTGGGGCGTAATGGCGCCGCAAAATTGTTTCCTTGGCTGACAGATTGTCCAGCCACCAATCCAGACCTCCCATGCTACGTGTAAAAATAGGTCAGTCGGTTACGGGAGTCATAACACACGTCATCCTAAAAGTGATGCTGTTTTCCTTACTTGACAAGTTCGGTGATGAAAACACCGAACCTAACAGGTCCTTCAGGCAGACTCTCTTCACTATTTAAACAAAATACCAATTCTTCGATCCATGGCAATCCGGGGCCTAGAGCAATAATTTTAGTTTTAAAACACTTGCTCGCGGGAAAAAAAAAAACAGAATAGCACACCAAGTACCTTTTTTGACGGAAGCTTCAACCACCCTCCAAACAGAATTGTTCACTTGACCAAAGAAAGTGTTGACGTTGGATAGAAGACCATCCGATAATATTTGGTAGATAGCCGGGCTGAGTTGACTAGTCAAACACCTGGCTACTGACTTGGCGTGATTGGCGCAACTATCCTCGTCACTTGTGTTCATTGGTTGACTCATTAATTTGCATAACTGAGAGCAGGCTACCGAAACGGCTTTTACGAGTTCTATCGAATTTCAGGAAAAAGTTAGGACAAATATGTAAACTTATTCATTATTCTAATGATGGAACCTCGTTTTTGTTCCAAGTTAACGGCTAGATCTTCATCCGTCGGTGAGTTCATATCAAGCGATCCACCGCCCGACCAGTGAGATAATGAAAGTGGTCTTCTTTGGCTGGCCATTTTCAAGAAACCGCCGCTTAAATGCTCACCGAAGCTAACAGTTTTGCGCATAGTGTATCCAATTGCAGTTTTATTGGCCGGCCCGCTCAACGGAGGATTCCGTTTATTGACGGGCGATTTAACAGACTCGGCAGATAATCCAAAGGTGCGACGTTGTCTGGTGGCTGCTGGACTGTGTGGAAGGGAGGCTGTTCTTTTCGGCAGAGGCGGAGGTCCGCCATCCATTCCGGTAGGGGATTGTGGGACTGTGGGCAACATGTACCCAGCGGGTGCATCCGGCCATGCCACTGAACCTCGGCACGTAACTGGTCGTGGCACAGTCTTCTTAGCGTTTCGGAGAATGACAGCTTGTTCACAACTCTTCGGTCTTGGCCGGCTATTTCGGTTGACCGGTGACGGTTTAATGTTGTTTATCTGTTGACGGATTTCTTCCGGCAATAAAATCTTCAAGGATTCCCAATCTTTGACGTGACCCATTTGGCGACGTTTGATGTCGTCGAACGTCCGCTGGGTTGTCTGTTTTGCACTTGGTTCGGGTTTGCGTGATGAAGCGGGCAAATTCTGGGGCGAAAGGAGCACGTCACCGATCCAGGTGTAGTCGTGCGTTTTGAGGAAACTCAAATCAGGTAGGCTGTAACTAGGGAAGATGAGATAGGCCTGAGGTTTGACGGGGTCGGTCAAAGTGCTCTCTTCTTGAGTTGCAGAAGTAGCCGGATTGATGGCGACTTGGCAACTCTTGTCCATTAGAGGGACGATGGCTTCTGGTGGAACTGGCGGGGCGGTCAGCCGCATCCGGCTTTCAAAGTTCCAGTGCTCCTCGATAGAGGCTGGCGACAAGCCCAGTTCAAACGGCTTGATTTTGGCAATCAATTTGTCCAAGCTTGACGTTGCCGCTGTTGTATTGAACGGCACGGCATCGATTTGGATCGATGTTTGCTCGATGTCACTAACATCCGTCAACGTCAACGAACGATTATTTTGGCACAACTCATCTTCGTCTTCCTCCTCCTCGCTGTCATCGTCATCCTCACTATCGTCATCGTCTTCATCCGCCAGGGAACTAGAGATCGATTCCAAACCGAGTTTCTCATCCGCGCTGCTAGGGTAGTCTTCCACCCAGCCCTCTCCACCGCCGGAAGCGATAACATCATCTGATTTCTTGTTGCTCTCCCGTTCCATGCTCGTCTGGGATTTTTGCCGCATGTAAATTTGCAACAATGACAATCCAGTCGTCGTCGACGATGATGGCGGCGTGGTTGCTTTAGATTCCGTCTTGGTAAAAACGGGCCGCTGTCTCGTTCGGTTGTCCTTCGACGTCGTTCTTCCATTGCCGTTATCCATATCAGACAAGCTAGGGCTGTCTTCCGTCTTGGCGATCGACTGGAAATTGATCAACTCCGTCCGACGCATTTCCTGTTGGTGGACCTCTTCTTTGTGCGATTTTTGCATTGGTTCAGGTGTTTTCTTCAGGTTTGGTTTGGGAGCCTCTGGCTGATTTGTCGGCTGAGCGGCCCAACACTGTAACTTCCGTGGAGGCTGATCGTTCCTTAATCCAGAGAATTGCTGACGAGAAGCGACCGGCCATGGTGGAATAGGTGGTGCCACCCTACCCCCGCTGCCTGAAGAAGACCAGTGACTCTGCTCCGATCCCGAACTACTCGTACCTATGGAGATGATTAATAGTCAACGTAAGAGAGTCTCAAGCAAAAGGAAGAAGAATCGCATCATTACCGGGTTCGTTATAATCGAGATCCTGATCGGTACCAGACGCAGAAGAACTCCAAGCCAATGTGTAGTTGGTCATGTTGGTGCGGCAAAGGAGTTGGCTGGCACCATCGCCGGTCTCTTCTAGAAGCCAACATTCATCACGTTCTGCCATATTTAACGAATCGATGCTGCAATCCGACGGGCTGATTCCTTTGCCTCCTCCCACTCCACAAACACCAGGAACAGCCCGCTGAGGAGAGAACAGCGGCCCGGATTTGCACAACGACCCACAATCAGTCAAACTGGAATCGTCCTGTACGAAAACAAAAGTCGGATTAAAAACGACATAAAAAAAAAAATAATCCTCGTCAAGTTGCTGGATCTGATAGATGGCAGCAGCTGTATCACTTTTTTTTCCATCGTTATCCAACGAGATCGGAATGGAATGACCTTGGCTCGTGTGTGTGCGTTAGCTTTGCCTCCGCCGCCAGCCCCATCTCCCACGACTGGGCAAACCCACAACACAACCAACCAACCCACACACACACACACGCACACATAAAATATTAGTGTAACTATTCTTAGCAGCACTCCTTGGCATGAGTCCTAGAGCTCTAGTAGACGAACCTGCGATAGTTGCGACTGGCTGCATAAGATAGGCCGATTGTACTCGATGAGAAGAGAGCGGATTTGCTGGGATTGAAAGAGATCGGCCGATTTGAAGTTTTCCATGTCGATATGGGCAAGATTGAGATCGACTTTTTTGGCCATTTCAGCGTATTCCTCTGCCGAATGATCCGGCTCGCCAGACGAACCAAGCGTCTTGTCCGTCGATGTAGCCGCTTCACTGCTCGTTAAATCGTCCTCCTCACACCAATGGTACGACTCACTCTGACAGTGGTCCAAGCTTGTCGTAGCCACTGTTTCTATCACCTCTTCTTCGTCTTCCTCCGCCTCCTCGTCCTCCGGTCCAGTTGGAACGGGACTGATAGGGTTAGAATTGGAATCGCGTTGCGTTACTCTGTCGACTCGAGATGGCGTATCCGATGCCCTGGAACCTCGCTTTAGACCTAAAAATACACGAGCAAAGAAAACAACAATACGATCATTTGCCAATCAGTAGGGACGTGCACGTTGTCTTTGCAAGTGACAGGATAGGGTTTGCGATTGATCGATCGTTAATTGGCCGACATTGCGCACGCGTCTGAGTGAACAAACTATTAAAACACTCAAGAGCACAAGAGTAATTTGCACATTCGAATGGAAATCGTTTGAGAATCACAACCTGCTAGGTGGTAATGCCAAGGGAGAGCCATTAGGTCAATCAACAAAAAGGCAAACAACACCCACACAGCAGAATGGAATGATCAAGGCAGACTGGGAACTTGGAATGCAGCTCGCAGTCAGCTCAGCCCATCCTGCTCTAAAGACTGTCAAACATCAACAGCAGTTGGTTTCTCTACACAAGATAGAAAGAGGGGAGAGCCTGCGTGTGTGCGTGTGAGGAAGAGTGGGACGAACTTTTGGTGCTCTCCCCCTTTTTCTATACGCAATCAACATGGCGACTCTGAAGTAATCCGACACTGTAGCCTCTCCCCTTGCTCCCCCAGACGCACGCATGCTACTCCCCTTTCCTTCTTTCTATTCACATATGAGTCATTGCTCGTCCTGCCTGTGTGGTGTTATTCTTTTCTTGAAAAAAAATATTTTTTTAGTACAAGAGTTGAAGCTTCGGCCAAGCGACAAACCGCACCGGAAACCTTCATGGTCTCAAAACGTCAATAACAAATTTGACGAGAAAATATCGTCTGCTTTGATTAAACAGAAAGAAACAATTGAGCAACAACTTTCGAAAAGCCACGTGAAGATTCTTATTGTCATTGTCACATTGCTGAGTTTTCTAATTATAAAACTTTCTAAAGTTCCACAGAATGCATAATTTTCTTCAACCCTGTTCAATAATGTCAGAGTCTCTCCCTTTGTTTAAAATTCCACGAAAAATGCCTTTAACAGACCTTTGATACTGATATCCAAAGCAAAGTAGATGATAACAAAAGTCGCCAGGAGCATAGGAGTGAACATTAATGAAATCCTGAACAATGTGCAGATAAGTAAAGGATATCACCGCTTCCGCAGTGGAAACCACACCTCTGCCTTTATTGTTTGTTTTTTGTTTTGTTTTTTTTTTTTCAGTAAATTTTCCGAATTTTTAAAATCTAAGCCACTTTGGGGAAAATAACAACACGGAACCATACACGAACCGCACTTGTTTTCCTTTTCCCTGTAACCAACACACACACAAAAAAACAAAAAAAAAAGAAAAGAAAAGAAAAAAAAATCCATATAGCAATGCAGCACGACACACTTGATAGCCGGGAGTGCACACTCAATTTTCCATCGTTCACTGATGTGTAGTGGCAATAACCAAACGCGGCTCTGGCCGGCTCTTGACTGATAATAGAGCGGACCGTGTAACGATATAACGGGGCGCCGACGTACAGTAAAACAACGCCCGACGGCGCAGGCAGGCGGTGCACAGAGGAACAGAATAAAATGGGGAGGAAGGGATATGTGTCCCCACCGACGACTGACAGAGTGCAACCGGAGGGTTGTGAACCTCTTCCGACTTTCATGTGATCTCTCTCTCTCTTTCCCTCTCTCTCTCTCTTTTTATACTCAAGTAGAAAAAGAGGGTGACTACTATACTGCATCCAAATGAGAGAGGGGAGAACGTGCAGAGATTCACGTCCCCCCTTACTTTTCGTGAGTCAAAAATAGGTTTTAGACGAAAGGCCAGCAGAAAAACGAAGCACTTTTTCCTTCGTGCTTTAAACTGATCGAATGTGTCTCTCCTCGTCTTTCCCCCCTCAGCTGGTTCAGCTGGGAAGACACCTACACAGCTTTGACTTCTGCCCCAAAATGGTTTCTTGTGTACAGTTCAAGTAGCAACAGAAAATCAGTCCAAAAAGGACTTTAGTTGTTTCCAACCATTCGACAGCTCTAAACTACGTCGTTAAATTATCCACAAATCATTATTGTTAGTGAAACGGACGCTCTTTCATTTTACACGGATATCTCGAAACTATGCGAAATTGAGGCTCTGTCACAGGGACCTGCCAGTGGCTTCGTGTTGTATCTACGTGCGAGCAGCACGTCGTACAACTTTTTTCCGATAACGTAAGCTCGTCATACGAGACACACGTTAGGTTATTTATAAACTCGGCCATGGAAATATTTTCTTGTTTTAGTTCTTTTTCATTCTTTTTGGTTGGCGTTCATCGCGTTACTTGTTGGCCTGGTTCGAACCACAGGTTTGTTTTGTCTCTTCTCTTCAGTTTTTGATTTTGAATTGACATGGCCATCAATGAAAAAATGTCCTGTTACTTCTATCCCCTTTTTTCTTTGTTTGTTTTTGTTCGTAGATGAGGAACAAAAGAACGAGAAGCAACGGCTTAAAAAGAATTGAGCAAAACAATAACAAGAACAACACGGCTGGCTGCTGGGTTTTGTTTATCCTCTGTCAAGACTCGATCCATCACAGTTTCCGTCTCCACTATTTTCCCAACTTGCATCGCAGAGTGAGAAACACACACACAAAAAAACGATGGTTTCCAGATGTTTCAACTATTCGATGCTACGCTTTTTTTTTGTGTTTTAGAAATGGAATGTACTATGGCAAAGATTGGAGAGCCGATCAATTTTTGTTTGCATTTAACAGCATCCAGTTTCTTTCTTTAATCGGTTGCTACAGTTAGTATCTGTTATAAATGATCTGGCACATGATTAACAACCGGATTTTTCTTTCCAGTTGAAAGAAAGATTTTTCGGTTGACCTCCCAGATACGGGAACTGGTAAAGATAACAAAGAAAAAGAACATGGAGCTTACAAGATGGAAGGTTTGTCGCTGTTGGTTTGTTCCATGGACGATTGGAGAGGAACCAAATCAACGACAGAAGCATCACGAACCGGTGGTCAATCGACTATTGAGTTTGCACACTGCCAATGCATACAACTGTACTCCAATTGCCATTACCGAATTGCTACGGCTCTACGATAACTACAACCTACGGAACTACAAAAGAACTACAACGACAACAAATGTGGACGCTTTAGCAAGGCCAGTAATCAATAGGCGCTAAATTTGCAAACACTCAACAACGACGAAGAAGAGAAACAAAGTGAAGCCTTTGCGAAACTGGCAGCTGTGCAGGAACGTGAGCGCTTTGGCGCATCGACGAAAGGCGCGACCGCTTGTTTTTCGCTTATTTTATTAACGCCTTTTTCTTACTGGCTAGCTATAAATAATTAAGGAGGAGAGAAAATGAGAGAGAGAGAGAGGGAAAGTCGTGGATGCGGCGGAAGAGACGGGTGGCCGCCAGCTGCTAGGGCGGGTCCAGTTTAGATATCGGAGCGTTTCGACCGACATTCTTTGGCAAAACTATGATGTCAATCGGCGTCGAGCAAGAGGCTCCGTTTGACACGGTATTCCTTGCGATCGGCAGTTGTGAAAATGACGAATTGAACCGGAACGGAAGAGTTGACAGAATTTTTTTAGACGGACATACCGGCAGATGCAGAAGAAGAAGTCCAGGACGAAAGCTGTGGCGGTGATTCAAGCTGGTAGTCGTCCTCGTCGTCGGCCATCTTTGACGTTCACCACAGCAGCACAGTAGCCGTGTAGCTATAGCTGCGCTGATTCGAGGATCCTCCTAAAAATTCCCCAGCTGGGATTCTTGTCGGTATCTCGCATTGAGTGGCGATGTGAGTTACGATAAAGCAAACCGCCTCGAAAAGTGATGTCACTAACAGTTCGTACACAGGTAGAATTCCAGCTGTATATTTACAATCTATTTTGATCGAAACGCTGGTGAAGATAAGGTATCGTGGAACTCGCCGAACTTTCCAAGACGCTTTGAGTGTATACAATCCCGTCATTACAACAGAACTTTCTACTGTATTGATCACGTTACAACGCGCATGATCCGAATAAAACACATCCGTCAGATTGTCTGTCGTCGTGTTCATGCGCATAGAATCGAATTTTTTTACCAAGTTGCAAACCTTTCTCAAATTACATTAAGGACGCAGCAGTTCAAGAAACACTTGTAGTAATAACGGGCTTTGTGGGACAGCGATGGCCGAGTTGTTGCACGAACGTTGTCCAGCCAGATGATTTACGTACTGGGTTGTCAACACGAAACCGCAACTCGTCCACACGCTCTTGTTTTTGGGTAGTGCCCTTACAAAAGGGAGTGGTTATTTCCGTTGTATAACATTTCATTTCTATATGTACAATAGGTTACGAATCGTGAGATAATGCCGGGAGAAGGAAAAAAAAAACGAAAGACCATTGCATTTTTCCCTTTCCAACACCCGGAATCGGTGAAAAGGTCAACGTCATATAAACCTAATTTGAAACCCAACTGTTATGGATTTTGCGTTTTTTTGTCTGCCAATTTTCCTGCCCAAGCTGCTCCAAGGCCTTTAGGATGGCTTGCAAGAAAGAATTACGAAGTATCTCAGCTGGATTGCGCAAAGAAACGCACTCGGCGTCCACCCATCCCGTGTACGATTCACGACATATTAGGCCTTTGCCACAAGGGCACAAATTCAAATAGATCCGATTCGACTGCTCTGTGAACGTTTGCCGAAGTCGACATGCCTCGCCTAAATGGCGTAACGGTAAACAAAATAGGTGCTGTCTTGATCCCGTAGAGCGGACACAGCACTCACCTTCAGGGCAATCACCCGAATTCCGACACTCTCCTGCAGCCTGGTGAACTGAATAAAAAGATAACAGTGGCAATTTAAAAAGGGCTATTGTTATGAAAGACCCAAGATTAGCTTGGATTCTTTAATTCGTGTGACGTATTTACCTGCCATCCACCAATTGGGAACAAATCGAGTGGCTCCGCTATACGGGACCAGTGGATGGATGACTGTCGCCAATTGACTTAGGAGAGCAGCACAGTAATAGAGACGAACGCTAAACATAGTGCGACTTTATCGGTAGCTAGCTAGATCATTAATGAGACCTCATATTTGCTAACCGGAAGCTAGATGCTTCTGAGAATTACATTCATGCATAATTCATCGCATACGCGCATAGCTTGTGATTCGTGTGTGGAGTATGGATGGAAATTGAATCGCTATTCAAATTACACGAAACCTTAAAAATTGGAAATGTCCTCGACAATATTGGGATGACGAAGAGACATGCATGATAACCTTAATAAAAAATAAATAAAAAAACTTTTATTAACTTTGGTGATTGTAATGGAGTGGAGATTTCGTTTATATCGTTGTAGTTGAGTTGTTTGCATTAGAGGGCTTCACTGCTGAAGATGGTGTCAATTGCTGCGTCGATGTCGGTACAGCATTTCCCTGCGCATTGGCCTGTTGAGAACGGGCAGCAGCAAGAGCGGCTAGTCGAGCTTGGCGGTACTTCTGACGCCATTCAATCCAACGACTGATCTCTGCATCGTTGGCGTCTCCTTTCACTTCTAGTTGCTGGCAATAGGCCTCACGTAAAATCCGGAAGGACTGAAGTGTGGCGTACGGTAGCTGAGTCACCGGATCAAAGTATTTGGCTCGTTGCCTGAAAAATAGATTATAGATAAACGATACTTTTTCTTTCGTATCAGATACCATCAGTCAAACCAACCTAGTGATAGGACAAAAATTCTTTTGAGGTGGAGTGACTTTTTTCTGATTGAAATTAGCCTCTAAGACACTGTCGTTTGAAAAAGTTATGAACGTTCTTTCGCAGCACGCGTTGCTGTCGACTGGCGCTAAAGTGCCGGTCTCGTTAACTAGACTATCTTCCTTATCCTCATCTTCTTCGACATTGATTCGCTCGGGCTCTGCATTTAATTCCTGTATTAGGGGCATCGAAGTTGAGAGGTAACGAATAGTTGGTCCAGTGGGAGCCTTTTTCACAACCCTCGTCTTTTTTTTCTCCAGTTCAAGCTGATGATACTTTTCGAGTGACTGTATGTTGAGTAACTCTGTTTCCTTTGCCTCTTCCAGAAGTTGTTGTTGAGTTAATTTTTCACCATTGTCTCTCCTATGCGATGTCAAGAATACATTAGTAATATTACATATAAATTATATTTTGAATCAACCTGTTATGTTTTCTTTTTCCTCTTGTTTCCCTTTCTCTGAGTCTCTGAACGGTTTCAGCTGATTTTAATGCAGTTGTTTGACGTACTGCTTTTTTTTCTCTGGCTTGAGAAGGAATTTTTGTCTTTCTGGCATATTTTGATCTAGCTTTTGGAACTTCTGAAGAATCATCAACTTTTTCTCCGGCTTGTGCAATCCTTTCTGTCATTTCATCAATATTTCTATCACCTTTTAAATGCTTACTAGTGGAAGCTTTTGGCTCCTAAAAAAAGCTTTGAATTATATAATTAGAAAATAAGTTTTCATAAAGAACTCTACCTTGTATGCTTTAGTACTGACTACACCACGTTTTCGTTTGGTACTCTCATCTTCTTGATCGGAGATGGGTTCGTCATTCTCATCAATACTGAAATCTGAATCTACAATATCATCTTGGTCCTCTTCAGCCCTATTTTAATTAAAGTTTTTATGGCCATAAATTCTAGTTAAACCTAAAATAATACTTGAAAACAAATTCATTGTCATCCTCTTCATCATTGAATCCACCATAGGTGCTTTTATAGAAATCATCATCTTGTTCTTCTTCCTCTAGTAATTTTGACAAGCGATTGCCAGCATTAACACGCCGTTCACGCTGAAGTGACATGGTGATATTTCGTAGTCAAAACAAAAATTTTCTTTCATCGAAAAGGTAATATACTCGTAGGTAATTGTTTCGCTTAAGTTAATTCTTAAGCGAGTGAGAACACACAATAGACAAATATTTAAACCGCAAAGTTTGGTTTAACTTCTAATTTTAAGTTTTAACATCCCTACAGCAAGCAGACGCCGCGTTTCAGCGTCATCTGCTGTCGCGAAAACCATTTTTTGCTTTCTCATTTTTTTTTATTTGCTTCCGGTAGATGGCTTGTTTCAAGGCGCCTCAAGCAACCAGCAAGGTATGTTTATTTTGATGGAGTGTTGCGTATTTAAAATCTGTTAAGCACGGTTAACACTTGCTATAAAAACACAGACCAATTTTTTCCCTGTGGCATTCCTTTTATTATTTGATTTTTTATGTGCAGGTAATGACTAGGGTAAATATTTTATTTTAAGCATAGGTGAAATGTATATTTTTGAAGTTCAATACCTTTTGTATACGCGAACGCTGTAGGTAAATGCCGACGTTGTGGTAGCATTTTGAAGAAGAAGATGGCACAGAGGTATCCAGTATCAGAGATTGCTGACAACATAAAAAAAGGCAAAGATAAGATCATCCAGGTTTATGACATGCTTCCTAATTTCTGCCTGAGTGAAGGTACAATAAATTTATCTTTGCATACCAGCATTAGCCCATTTGAACCTATGGCCTATGGCTTTTGAATTTAGAGATTCCTGGCTTATTGGATGGACTTCGAAATGCAATGAAAGATTATGTTATGCTTGATACCAGTCATCAAGATCTCAAAACAAGCAAACAAAAAGTAATTCAGTTATGCACAGAGAAGGCTGAAAGAGAAATCCATGATGGCATTAAGTGTTCAACATTACATGAAGAAATAAATCAAGTAAGAAATGTCTTTTTTGAAAGGATGTCATGTTTGAACTGATCACCTTTAGTTAATTTTATTCTTACTCGTCTATGTAGTTGTTGAAAAATACCATGTCAAAAGAACTAGAAAAACATTCTGAAGGTTTCTTGGAAAGAGATCCTTTATATGTCACCATGAAGGACTTTAATCAGACTGAAACCAGTAATATTGAAGACCAAGAAATGGATAACGAGGACGGGTTAGCGGTTACAGGGGAAACCGTTCAGATAATAGATCCCTATTCTAAAAGGGAATTTTCTAATCCTGTGAAGAATTCAAGATGTAAACATTCCTATGAAAAGGAGATCATTCAAAGCTTGATGGCTGCAAACAAAAATACAAAATGTTATTGGATGGGGTGTAATAACCGTGTGCCGATTAGGGCAGATGATCTTGTTCCGGACGATGAACTCAAACGTCATATTACCCGTATGAAAGCTAGAGCTGCCATATAATATTGCTTCGTCGTTTGGATTTATTTAAGTGACCCCAGATCAAATGAAATATCCTGTTTTATGTGCGTACATCTCATTTTCTTTCTTGAAATTGAGATACTTGAGTAGATCGTCAGGAGTCAATAAACGAATCAAGATCATTTTTATAAATACAAAGTACCGTGGCCTTGTCAGTGTCTTCTATATTTTATCCTTTTCCCTAATTTAGCTTGACAGGAACTAAGTTTCATTGTACAGCGACAAGCTATTACACTGAATGGAAATCACATGTTATGAAAATTAAGGCCTTCTATTTTTCGAAAGTAGCTGATCACATCTAAAGATGGGAAGAAAGTTTTACTAATCAATGTTGTGGTAGATTCAAAGAATATTAACAGGTTCATGTTTCTGTTGTTTTCGCTAACCATATTCCTGATATAAATTATTTGTTTTCCGAAAAAGATTTAACAAATTATTCTGCCGCATAGAAGTTGGCTTTGCGCAAAGCATCACTTAGCATTGAGGACCACCTGAGGCTAATTGAGGTAAAACTTTTGACAGATGAAAACTCACCAGGTAGTACTCGATACAGTGAGAACTCGGCAGGTGCTTGTAACGTAGACCGATATAATTTTTTAAAAAACTTAACCTACACATCTTAGCATTGAAACTATTAAGAGACCGTGGTGTTGAAATGTTTTTTCATCGTTATTCTCTGTTTTTGTGTTTGGCTTGGTTTTTGTGTATTTTAACATCGTTGGCCGAAGGTGAATCATCAAGCGTTTTTCCTTTCTTGGCCTCTAGCCAACACAGTCCAAAGTCATTTCTGTAATACTATAGATATACTGCTCGCTGCTATGCTTAGGTAATAATTTGTTTGTTTTCGTCTGATTTCAGAATTATGGCGAGGAGATGTGACCGGACGTATGAACATTGGTATAACAGCATCAGGATTTGACCAGATTCGACTGGATTGTGGGAGCAATAACTTCCAAGTTGTCATTGAAACAAAGGCAGATTTCAAGGGAGTAATATATACCAGAGGTAAAATATAAGAATATCTGTTGTGGAAAGGAAAATTCACTTTTTATCTGGCATATAGGTAGCTTTTATTCGCGAAAGCCACCATGCTTTTTAGATGCTAACGGCGGGCGTCGTTTCCGGCTGAGGATACCATACGATGAATGTAAAGTTGAGGATGTAAGACCATTATTCCTTCTGGTAGTCTTTTAGATATTTTAAACTACCTTATTTTATTAGGATGAAGAGAAATTTCAGATTACGTTGATTCTCCAGCACGATAAAGAGCTCATTATGCCTGGAGATGGAGCTTTTGCACTAGAATGCGATTTGACGAACAAAGATACAAAAACTTTTAAAGTGTAAGTTTTCATAATTTCTTTAGCTATTAAAACTTTTCATAAGGGTATCTTTCCAGATCTGCTATGTCCAGTATCAGCTTAGCCGATCCGGATCCTTCCGGAAAAGACGTGCCGACTCATTTAAGGTCAACTGTGACAGCTCCAAACGTAGTTGTTTTCAAGCCGTCAGACATTAGACCAAGAAAGTCACCTACACGTGTAGAACTTTAAATATTAGAAGTTGGTACAAAGCATGTTCATGCCTTATCAAATGTAATTCAGAACATTAACGGCGCTTTTTGAAATCCATCGGTTAAAGCTTTAACATCCGATAAGGTTATCTGTCACGCAAGACAGTTCCTCTGAAACGTATAAATGCTGTACAGTTTTATTTGTTGCGAAATCAAGGGAATACCACATTGATTTTCATTACGTCACCGCTTTAATTTGTGATTACGTAGTGTTTGGCTCGAATCATTAAATAAATAGTTAAAAAATGTGAGCAGTATTCATGTTCTTCAACGTTCTCCTTAACGTGAAATTAGGTAAAGCGTTATGTGGTTAAGTGATTTATCTAAATGGATTTCTTTCTATGGATAATCAACGAATGATTAAAAATTGCCACAGAATTAAACAATGAAAATTGAGCCGGAAAGGATGACGAAGAAGTTTTTTGCTGTTGCACCATGGTGGTTGCACGGAGCGTTTACATATTTGGCAACACTGTTGTCGTATCAAACTCCATGGTTAGCAGGGGAAAGGGTGATTTGACGAAGCTCTGCTGTCTACAACAAGTGGTCTGATAGTTGAGTGGAACAAGTGTCTACTCATAGTTTCAGTCGTAAAAAGAAACGGAGAATGGCGTCAAGCAAAAAATTTTACTTGAAGAGCTGGTGTGCTGTGTTCGCTATTCTCGCTTTCATCGGCAATTGCTCGGCTGGTATATAAAAACACCATTGTGACGTATAATACTTGTATGATATGTCGCTGTTAACTTTAACGAGTTCAAGGAAAAAATTGCGTTGAACTAAATGACAGGTTACCTTTATAGAAAGTGTATTATTAGTTATAGGAATTTAGCATTGCATTATTATGTAACCATTTGTTCATTTCATGTTTTATGTTTTACCCTTTTGACAGATGACTATTTTCTCTACGAATCAGACGAGCTCCCTAGTTTACATCCAGAGCCTGTGATAAAGCTGTTGAATAAAAGAGAGGCTATGGACATTAGCGATAGTACCAAGAAACCAACGTCTATGAAGCCCCAATTGAACTCAAGTCCAGAAAACTCAACAAATTCAAAATTAGTTAATGTTGCAAGTGGAGTTGCTGATATGCAACAGGGAAACAGTAAGCCTTATTTATTCATTTTATAGGTTTCATATAAAGATTTCTATATTCAGGTTCAGAAAGCATTATTAGCGCAGACACAACAACGATTTCTGCTCCAACTTCTACAGCAGCATTTACAATATCACTTCAAACAGAAGAGCTACCAAAAGTAGACTACAATGGTGATAATATCACAGTAACAAATGTTACCCAAGATTACCATAAATATTATAACAGGTATTGGTTGCTGTTATAGTGATAATTCCTTATAGCTAAATCTTTTTGTGTAGAATCCTTTAATAGAATAACAGAAAGCTTCAAAATTTATAATTTTTTTTTTTTACTCTTTAATAGCTCTACATATCCTCAACAAGGCATGCAATTTTGGATCGATTTTGACAAGGAAAATGCCTCAATTCATGACATGCTGTCTCAATCACATCGTCGTGCCGCTGTAGGTTTTTTAAATTCTGGAATAGATATTTCTTGATTAACTAAGGGGTCATGATTAACTTTTAGACGGTGTCGCTCTCATTCGACTTCCCCTTCTACGGTCATTGGGTGCGTAACATCACCATAGCCACTGGGGGTTTTTTGTACACTGGGGATTATGTTCATTCGTGGTTGGCTGCCACACAATATATCGCTCCGTTGATGGCAAATTTCGACACCAGCATGAGTAACTACTCAACTATCAGGTACATGGATAATGGGACAGCGTTTTCAGTTCAGTGGGACAGGGTTGCACTTCAAGATCGTCCCGAAGTCGGGAACTTTTCATTCCAGGTAAAATGACGAACTTGGCGTTTTAAGCAGAAAACATCTAATGTATTCGAAACTTTTTTGTTTTAGGCAACTTTGTTGAAATCTGGTGATATTATCTTTGTGTACAAAGACATTCCCATTCCCGTCACCACGATTGGCGATGAAGCTCATCCTGTCAAAGTGGGCGTTTCTGATGCTTATATCATTGACCGAACCATCTTTTGTGAGTTTGGTTTCCGATTTCCTGTTTTGAATGTGGTCGTTTTAAATTATAAAAACTTTTTAATTTTTGCTGTAGTTGTCCGCCGCAAAACAATTTACGAGTATCACAAGGTAGATAAGAAAACAGAAGAAGTCGCTAGTGGTTCAGCTATATATTTCACCGCTCTGCCTACATGCGTTGCATTCAGTTCTTGCGATACTTGCATTTCAAATACCATTGGTTTTGAATGTGTTTGGTGTTCCACAGCTGAGCGTTGCTCAGACGGCATGGACCGTTTTAGACAAGACTGGCTTTTAAAGGGTTGTGACAAGTTATTCATAGACAACACAACGATCTGCAGCTTACCTGTAACCATTCCGTCATCTACGGGGCTTCCGCCAGCGGAAAGCACATTGCCTACTCCGATACCTACTAAGTATCTAAATTGCTAGAAAATAGGACTCAGAATCATTATATGTCATTTCGTATCGCAGGTTCCCCCCTACTGCTACCACCGTTATGCCGCCTACTAAACCTTGGGATGATTTCGATCCGTCAGCCAGCCGTGTGACAAATGGTAACCATTCTAGTATTTCTGAAACTCCTGGCCTTAACCAAGCTTTTAACATTACCAAACAAATCTTATTTTCCTTCACTTAAAGTTCCCGTAGTAACCACTTCGACTTCTACTACGTTATCTCCTCCAATTTCTGAAGCCCGAGCAAACACTAAGGGTATGGTGATTGGGTTTTTAATAATTCTGTGGGTTTTAAATAGTTCTATAAATCTCATGTGATTTCGTGAATTTTTGTACTTATTTTAATTGTTTTTTGTATTGTAGATGTCTCTGAAGATGCCACTGCTTCCAGTGTTTCATCTGTTGTTGGCATCCTTTTCTTGATCGCCATAGTTCTAGGTCTAGGAGGGTGGCTATTTTACGCTTATAGAAATCCCCACACATCATCAGGACAATGCTTCATTCGGGTATTTAGTCAGAGTTAAAAAAATTCATTAAATTTTTTATGTTTAAAATCTATGTGATTTGGCATTTGCAGTATCGCCCTGCACAATGGCGATGGAGATCCGGAGAGGCTCATTACACTGCTGCCGCTATTCACATGTAAATGAAAACACGAGATCCTGCCTTAAACTAGACAGGTTGCCTTCAGATTATGCGCACCCACTCACTACTAGCCACGATTTTCACCTGGGACGTCTTATGTCAAACGAACCATTGCCATCAGCGTTGGCAATAAGTAGAACCCAAATTAATCATCACTTCCTTATTTCACCCTGCCCTCCATTGGAGAGTCGTGCATGCCGTAATTGTTTGCACAATAGACCTCTTTCGTTTTTTCTATTTTTAACACCGGCTGGTTGAACAAATCGAAATAAAAATTTGATGCCTTACACTGGGGAGGGGAACATTTTTATGCATACTTATATATTTAGCAAAAATCTGTCTTCCGATGGGTAAATTTATTTGCTAAGATCAATCTCTAACATGGGAGGAGCGAGAGGCGCGCACATTTCAATTGGTTGATTTACTTCGCCCTCCCCTTTCTAATTCACGATTCCTTTAATTTTAGGCAACAAGTTTAATTATTTTTTTCTTCCTTTATTTTTTTCTCATTAAAAATTGCCGGTATGTGATAGTTGGGTAGTGTATATAGTAACTCTGTTATTCTAACATCAGCCTCCAATTGCTAAACCTGGATATTCTTTCAATTGCGAGTTCTATCATTTTTATAGGATTTTTTTCCCCCGTCAATGGTGATCTGAGTCTTCATTCTACCCTTCTCTACTTACGGCCTGTATTTTATCGTGTTGCTCTCTATTTGTTTCTTTCTGGCATTTTGATCTTTACGAAATCATGTGAGTGTGCCTTGTTCGAAGGGGACTATCACTATTTTTGTTTCCCCAATTCGAGACATTCTAACAAGTGGCAGTTTTTCTTTGTGTTTATTAAAATTCGAATACACAGAAAACTCTTAGCCAGTTCTATACGACATGTGTATTCATAATGTTCGCTTTTACTGCTTTTTATACATTAGTTCAGTAAAGACACGAAAACTAATGGTGTGATTCGTAAAATGTTGACTGCTTGATGATTTGCTTCGCTGGACAAAAAGATTGGTCGTGTTTGTTAAACTTATGAAGCAACGTAAATTAATTAAACTTCTATGAACAGCAAAATATTTTAAAATTAATTAAAACCGTAACTAAAATAACAGAATTTTTGACATTTAATAGTAGATTATATTTATTAAACGATTGCAACAGCGCTCGTGGGTCGTGCTGGGAAAAAAACAGAATACCCATACTCTTTTGCATGCGATGCTCGCCCCATCTTTTCGACTAAGTCAGTATGCCGCCAGCTACAGAAATAGGAGATAGCATGAGAACAGTTATGTCGGTTGCACTGAAATTATGAAATTCAAAGTATTCTAAAACTTAAAACTGTATTCCAGATTCCGGACAATTAAGATAATTTCATGGATTATCTGGACATTATTTCAAGATATTCAATCTTTTAAAGTGACGAAGATCTTTCGACACGTGGTTTGACTTGTTTTGGACTAATCCCTAGTTGGCGGCAGTATTCATTGTGTTTGTTTCAACTTTTTTATTGTCGTCTAATCGAGTGATCTGTGAAAGTAAAAGGTAAAAAGTTTTTAAGTTTGCTTTTTTAGGTTGTACGCTTCTAAACCGATACTTGTTTATTTTCAACTTAAAGTTCGAACGTGGAAAGCAAAAGCATTGGCGATTACGACAATCCTTTGTTTCAGAGTTCATGAACTTGGCATGGAAACTAAATTTTTCTTTGTATACCTCTTTAAAACAGGATTATTTTAATTTTTTAAAACTACTTTGCAAACTTAAACAGATTTTGGTGGTTTATAGGTTATCCATTGCAAATAGGTCTCTAAAGCTATTTTCACTAAACTAAAAATAAGTTCGTTTTGTCTAATGAAATGTGTGAAAATTTTATGAAGGTATCCATTCTTAAAGTATGATATAATGCTTTAAGTGTGAGTATATATAAGCAATGAGTAAAACTGTGAAATGCCTGATGGTAGTTGAAGTGTTGCTAAATTTCTCTATCTGTATGGTTTGCAGTCGTCTATATGATTCATCATGAGTTCTTCAGTGTTCGAAGTGACTGACATTAACCTGGATAAGGAATCCAGTTCATGCACCATGTTTCCAGATCATGTAATCAATTTGGCTGATACTGATGCTAGTGTCTTACTTGATGGGAATGGTCTACCCTCATTGCCTGGATTGGATGAGTTTTGTCGGAACTCCAGCGGCCAAGTTAACGAGATCTACAATTTGCTAGGTCATAATGGAGAAGTCGTATTTGATATGAATCAATTATCTAATACCCCACATGAACTGAATTTGGAACATCAGCCCGTCAGCGAGAACCAAAATTTTCGGTCTTCAAATTGCGGTATTGTATAATAAATTTTCTTTGCAGCCGTTTGACATAATAGGACATGTTATTGTAGATGCACCTATAGATGGACCTGCCCTTGATTGCCCTAATCAGATAAGACAATGTGAAGATGGCATAGAAAACTCAGGTATATTTGATGTTTAAATTTTGTTGTTCATCTTCAGAGTTCCAAAAAAGAACAAAATTTTTGTCTCCAGCAGTAACACTGTTGGATATTAGTAACAGAGCCGGCGTATCGTTG
The DNA here is from genome assembly GCF_020631705.1 of Daphnia magna. Lineage (NCBI taxonomy): Eukaryota > Metazoa > Arthropoda > Branchiopoda > Diplostraca > Daphniidae > Daphnia > Daphnia magna. The sequence continues at coordinate 1,422,705 of NC_059190.1, read as the reverse complement.
ATTGGTCAAGACCAGCTGATGGCCACGCCCACCACTAGTTACAGTGAAAAGTGTTCAACCGACGACCAAAATTCGATTCGAACGGAAGCCACTTTAACAAGAACGTCGGAGGTTTTGCAAGTGCAAGAACCTAACGAAGATGAGATCGGTACGCTTTTTTATTTTATTATCTGGTTTACTTTGTTTAATTGATTAATTCATCAAGATGAGGCGTTCCAAAATGTTTTTAGTGGCTTTGGGACCGCGGACGAGAAGGAAATCCATGCCATGTTAGACATAGACACGCTTAAAAGTAAAACGGCCCATTATATTTATTTGTCCTACACCGACTAAATTTCCCATCTTGTCATTTTAATCTTTAAGGCTGTCTGGATTACGCGCGCAGTTGTCCATTGCTAATATGCAATTACTGCCTTGAGCTCTTTCAGCATATACCCCCATTTCAACTGCATATTCAAACCTGCTGCGCACCGCCAAGAGTCGAACTCAAGCAGAAAATGGATCAGGCTGCTATGGATCAGCTTGCCCGTTCATTATGGAAAGAAGTTTTTTTGAGACAGTTGAAAAATCAACCAATAAGTCAAAACCTAAGTATGTTATTATAATGTAAAAATAATTAAAACTTCCTATACTCTGACAGTTTCTTTGATTTTTAGTGCAACATGAGGAACACTTGCACAACGAACTGGATGAACTCTGGTTAGCAGGTTCTTTCGATACCATGCTGAAATGTCGCGAAATCTTTATTCGAGCTGCCGTAGCCATCGTCTCTCGCCGATGGGTTGCAAATGCTGTTGGCAATGAACTTCATCGTGTCAGAGCACTGAAATCTAAAGTATATTTGCAACTTTGTAACCTTTATTAATAAGAAACTGACAGTTGGTTTTTACACCCAGCAGTCAAAAAAGCGTGCTATGGTTGAATCGGACACTGATCAATCAATTTCGGAACCTAAACCGGCGAAATCAGACCAACCTTGTAGCTCGAAGAAAAAAAAGACTCGTTTAAAGTCATGTAATGCAAGCTCGCAAAAACCCACCGAAACAGATATTGCCATTCGAGGACTAGTCGGTGAACTTGACGAAACGAGTAACACCCCCCGCTATCATTTCACGCCCGAAACACCGGTATCTGAACATGGAATAGATGTGACGCCAGTACCTCATCACGGCAGGGACATGATTGCAGCCCCTGACATGACACGAAGCAGAGAAGACTCAATTACGACACCCATATCAGACAGTGGAGTCGACTTTACACCTGAAATGGATTACGAACTGGACCGCTTTGTCAGAGAAGTGCCTGATGTCGACTTACTCGCAGAAGCCGCAAAAGGTTTTGAAAATTTGGATAACACCTCTGGTAAATTGCGTTGAACTTTGTCAAGTAGATTTATGATTAATCTTGTTTGATTTAACAGATGTGTGGGAAAATAATGCAACTGCGGATGAGGCGTTGAGTGAAAACGAATTCGTTGTGGGCAAAATTTTAGACCGACGATTGCTTTACAAAGTTGAAGATTCTAACCCACAGGAGGAAGACTATGAATACCTCGTTTCATGGGAAGGTTATGGCGAAGAGGACAATACGTGGGAACCTTATGAACACCTAAAGCACTGCACACAAAAACTGGTAGAATATCGTGAACGGCTAAAACAAAAAGCATTAAAATCTCGGCGAGGCAAACGGATTTGAATATTCCAGCTTAGTTAAACAAGTTTCAATTTTCATTTTGCGTGGTGGTTAACGATACATCAAGAATTGTTGCCTTATTTTTTTTTTTTTTTTATGATTATTATTATTTTTTATTGTAATTTTTTTTTTATTTTCAGAATTTTGAAGCGCCTTCGTATTCTTGTGTTCTTAGTCTCGCCAGAACAGGCAATCCAGATTTTCTCATGTATGTTGATGAATATTACGTGACCAACTATTTTTCTTTTTTCTACTGTGCGTGGATAAGTATAACCAAGTTTTAATCTGATTTAGATGCGTTTTTATTTATTTTTCATATTTTAAGATGTCTTTTAAGTTAACAATTTGCCTTATTTTTTATTTATTTTTTTGTCATTTAATATTGTTTTACATTTAGATTCTATATTTTCAGGCTATTCGATTATTTCTTAACCGTGCTTTATCCAAACATGCTTGTTATTCGCGCACTACGTAGGAGTTTCGCCATCGGCAAGTAGGCGTTCTGATTTAAAAGTAAAATCTATTTTCTTTGTGGGTTCCAGGCGCAAAAAATAGATGTCGTAACCCCTGGCAGGCAGGGGGTGTTAACGTTTGCTAACGTCAAAATTGTCTATTTCCTCCCGTCAGCTAAGGAGTACGAAGCACCTATATTATAGTGTTTCTTTCTCCTCTTAGTGTCACCTTAGTTAGATTATTATATCTTAGTTAGACTTGTAGTTATTTCTCATCATTCTCGATTTACACAACGACGACATTTTGTGTTGCACGTTTCTTTGCTGTTTTATTGTCCTTTGTAGAAAGCGTAAGTCCTTCTAATAGACCAACATATCTGCAAGCAAGGATACACACAATTCTCATGTTGGTTACACCAAGGCAGTAATAACTGCTGCAAACAATCTGCAAAACATGCTTTTCTGTTCATCTCAGTGACGAGATGGCAAATGTATTGAGTAAATCTGACGGTGAGGAAGCAAATCTGAGAAGTGTCCCTAAAAGTAACTTGTCCAAGTGAGATGATCATGGCAATCCATCATTTGTTTTGAAGGTTTGTTTATGAAGTGACAACATAGAAGGTTGGCCACTTTTTACAGTAGAAAAACATTTGGGGTGCACCATTTTGATAAATGACTAAAGATTTATAATTTTGCAGGCATGGAATCAGTAAGCATCATACAGGGAGCTCCTATGAAAGGAATTTTCTTCAATATTGATATTGAGATATATGACTTTGTTTCTCATCAACTTCCAGGATAAAGGAAACCATTAACACCTCACAGACCACAAGTACACCTGTTACTTCTACCCGGTTCTTAATCGATGATTGCCTGGAATATAGAAAAAAACAATGCTCGGAAAAATAAATTTTACAGTTGCCAACCGCAATAGTTTCGCACTGTAATAAAATCTCGGGTCTGTGACTCAGTGTCGCCAACGTGATACAAAGTCATTCAACTCTTTACATCCAACCTGTTGAGAAGGATGCCTCAGGCTGGATACTATTACTCCAATTGAAAATGAATGGACACAGGTAAACAGTTTAGAAGAGACTTTTATTGGATCACATTGCAACCTCTTACTTTCATTTGAAAGTAATTCAAGTAGGTCGTCACAATGCAGTAATGATTTCTGATTAGATTTTTTTAATGTATTTACAGCACTCATGCAGCCACCATATAGACATCTTAAAAACACATTTTTGGATATGCAAACTATGGCACTAAGTTAATTTCTCCATACTTCGCATGTTTGTCGCATGTGAAAAAGAATGAAAATGGGATGTGATGCATAATATCAGCATAATGAGGTCAGAAGATTTCCCAACATCTATGGAAAATGAATTAGCTGATGGTAGTATTTTGCTCTGAGAATGTTGAATGTCTATTGTGAAGGTTTATCAGATAGTTGTACTGACACAACCTTTCTTTTCTAGAACCAGCTACATTTAGCAGGTTGGCTTTATTGGAGAACTGTTAAATATTTGATATTCATAATGTTCCCAAGGCTTTTAAGAAAATAGTTTTCATTGCACTAGCGACAATTCGGAATGGCGAGGGTGCGAATGATTCAGATTATATGTCAGCGTGGAAATGCATTAGGTGACGAAAAGTTTCTGAGCTGTGTGAATTTTTTATATTAAAAAATTGTTAGATTCGCCGCTTGCAAGAAATAAGAGGACGATCGGAGATGAAACAATTTATTATAATCGCTGTAACTCATTGACACGTCGTCATTCGTGGTAATCAAACTTAGAACGTCTGCAATACAAAATTTTTCACCATTTTAAAGGAAAGCTGCAAACGAATTTTCAGCATTGTAATAAAAAAATAAGCGCGTTCATTCCCTTCAACCAATTGTCAACGCGAGGGTAAATAAATAAAAAATGCTTGATTAAAATAAATACTATTTTCAAAAGATTGTTGAATTTTTAGCCCCTTAGGAATATCCCTTACGCCACTTAAATTTAAATGGCAAAAAATGGCAATTTTTATAGGCTCGTCAAACTATATGCTAGCCTGATTAGCATGTATATAAGGATCATAGCTCTGTGGTAGAACGTTGGGTAACGAATTTAAAGGTCTCGGGTTCATATCTCGGCTGAAGGTTAACAAAATTAATAAAAACGTATATTGTAAATTCACGGCGTTTCTAATAGATGGATTTACATGTTTATCAGAATTTATCTTGAATCACACTACAAAAAGTATTCCAAGTCCAAATTTGTTGAACTCAATTCAACATCACAAATGTATCACAAAGGGACATTGTCATTATTGATACGTGATTGTAGCTCTATGGTTGAGCATCGGCATTGAGATCCGAAAGTTCAGGGTTCGATTCCCCTAAGAGTCGTGTAACATTACGCAATCCAGTTAGTATCAAATTGATGGAATTGCATACCGAATACATATTATGCTTTCCACTTCTAAAATAATATTATCACAAATACGTGGTAGATATCCCCGGTTGGATGCCGTTAGGGCAGCTGAACCTTCTTTCTCAGACCACAAAATGATCATTTGGGGAGGGGTATCTGGTAGGGATTCGAGCAATAAATCGTTGAGATCCCAGGGCCGTTGAGCCAGGTTCCCCAGACCACCACGTGGCCACTTGGAGTAGGGTACTTGGGCAGGTATTCGGGAGATACAGCGTCAAGTTTCCAGGCCATATCTCGTCCATCGTGTCATGAATTGGCCACTATATCTCCAACTTGACATTTCAAGAACATTTTACATTTTTGCGTTATGATGCAAAATTAAACACTTAGTTGTAAGAGAAGTAGCTCAATGGAAGAGCATCGGCACAGCAACTCAGAGGTCTAGAGTTCCTCTCCTACATGGTTCACATATTAATTTATTTTCATTGATTTTATCAATTTCATCGAAAAAATCGGAAAAATTTCCACCAAAAAAATTTTACCGGAAAATTTTGCCGAAAAAAATTTTGCCGAAAAATTTTTGCCGGAAAAAAAAATGCAAAAAAAAAAATTTGCATTAAAAAACCACAAAAATTTCGACCAAAAAAATGGCCGAAAAAAAAAATTCGTATCGGTTTATAAATATCCTAATATAATCATTATCGTAATCAAATTTGAAAGCGAAAATTATCATAAAATTGTTTTATTGATATATCAACATATGTACATTATAAACATGACAAAAACGGTACAATAGACAAACGCGGATATTACCAATCGGGTGGCTAATAGAACCGAAAAATAACATTTACTAAGGACGAAATTTCACGTAAGCGAATTAACGTAATCAGAATTCATTCGCATACTTCTAGCCAACTGATCAGGTAACGACTTTACCACCGCGAATTTATCACAAGTCAGAGGAAACAGGGCCATAGAAAATAGGGGTCTGAAATGATTTTCAATTGGTTATAAAAAATACATCAGACATATCGTTTCATATCAGAAAATAAAACAATCTACCGACGAAGTTTTAAGGGACAAATTCCTTTAGCACCCATTTCAACCTTACGTCCCGGGAACCACCAAAATCAGCCTAGAAGAAATAAAACTTGTCAATCCAAGATTCTTTTGAAAACACTTGCGAATAGCAAAATTCCTTACGCAATATCGGCTCCAACAATTCATTAAAAAATGTTCTAGACAAATCTATTCAAGAGTGCATGACCCAGCACTAATAGCGGGTTAAACATTTGTTGCTTCAAATCGAAGTTCATATCCTTCGTCATCAAAGATGCTATTCTCCGTCCATTGACTACTTTAGTTAGGCCAGATGTAGAACAGGTAGCCCTTTGGACCTACCAAATAGAAAACGTTTATTGCCTACAGAACTATTTCTATGTACCTTAATAAATTGCTCCCCTACTACGTGGTTGACAGCCTCCTCGAAATACATGACACTATTTCCTCCAAAATAGAACATGTGAAAACAAGAAAAATAAAATGTTAATTATCAAATCAATTATATTTACTAAAAATGCTTCAGTTACCTGGCAGTCCAGTTCAGTGCTCGCAATTCCCTGATACTGAGCAACCTAAAATGAAAATGCAATAAAATTTCAATTCCTATGATTTGGTAGCAAAATAGAACTAAAAGGTTGCTCTGAAGTCCTTACCTAGCCCTGTAGAATGGACTAGAAAAAATACAGGCACAGGTAATTGTTAGTGTTAATAAGCCAGTCACACAGCAGCCAACACCAATTTTCCACATCCATCTTCATACACATGAACTTCTTATCTACCACCTGCAGATAAAGACCTCATTAAAAGTAACTTACAATCATTCAAACCTCCTGAACAATGAGTAAATCACCCCCACAACTAAATAAAAATTGTCAGCAAATTCAACTTCTATTAAATTCATAAGTCATAACATTTATAAAAACTATCACCTTATAATTCACCACTCTACAAACCCACCATTTCACCAAACTAGAAACTACCATGAGATGCAGAGCCACAGCCAGGAATTCTAGCCAGCATCACAGCCTATGTAGAAATACCACCTGAATATCTATAGACAGTGAACAAAAGCTAATGAATGTAACAGATGAAGTAACGATAGTTAAAATTTCTATTATTCAAAACAATTATAAAATCTTTTCCAGATTTGTTGATCAACAATACAGGGACAACTGCATCTGGGACTGCGAACAGGATAATTCTTGAAAATTAATTGTCAGGAATACAAATCAGTATTACAGACTGCAACATCAATTAGCATTTCCACAACTATATAGTTAAAGTTACTGTTTATTAAATGGGATACTTCCTAATTAAATTATTTAGACAAAAATAGGATTATTTTTTTGTGATTAGTAATTCCTTACTGAAAGTGTCAAAAATTAAGGAATATTAGCTTAGTTTACAAACTGAACACAGATAAGAACAAAGTATTATGTTTCCCTAGACATTGTAATAAGAACTAATAACGAAATTAACTAAGGGATGATTAATGAAACATTGCGCAATGCACATTATAAAACGCTTTTAACATAAATCAACGTACGACTACAACAATATTTACTTACTGCAGCAAAACCTGTAGAAAAAAGATCGCATATCTGCATGTTGAACTGTTTATATAAGCTCTCTACATGCCTGAGGACGGGCGCTTAGTAGACAGTGTTGCCTCTTTTGAAATCACCTTTTTTCGAAAAAAACCAAAAAACTCGAAAATCCTTAAAAGCCTCGAAATGACATTTAAAAACTATCCCATCGACAGCTGACCAATAAGATAAAAAATAAAATTAACCAAGAGGGATTAAACGCACGTGGTAATTTAATTTTAATCCAGAGTCATAGACATAGAACCCCTGGTTCCTCCACTATGTCTATTTTCCCTCTCAGAAAATGGGTACCCTCTTGCGGGGATTACTAAACAAAAAAATGGGGGTTTTGGGTCGGGGTGGTCGGGGCGAAAGAGTGATTTTCCGCCCTGTGGAAAAGCTAATTCAAAATAAAACATTAGTTTTCCACTCAGTTAATCGATTTTTGGATGAAACGGATCCAAAGTAGCAAACACTTGGAATCAGAAAAACCCCAAAACTATGTTTTAAAAAGGGCAGCACTGTGTTTTTTTGTTTTTTTTTACATGTGGTTTAACGAGAAAAACAACAGCTTAATCGAAATCAACGTTCTATTTGGATTATTCCGTGTGATTTTTGTCGAATTCTATGAGATGTCGTTTTTCGCAGATTTTGACGGCCTTCCCACTCTCCCACCATCCTAACGCGAACTTCCCGAACGGAGTGAGGGCCCCTAGTATTACTAGGCTAGTAATAATGCCATGGTATATGGGGCCATATACCATGATAATGCTAAGATTAAAAAACACTGTTTATGGGAATGGGACTATGGGATTGGGCTGAATTGCGAGATGGTGCAACTCAGCATCCGCTGAAGGTCTAATGGGAAATTTGAAAACCGAAATAATCCAGTAGAGCCATGGACTACTCTAACTACTACTCTAACTTCAGGACACGACTCTTCTCTATCTCGCCGTGTTAAAGCTTGTCGGGTGGGCTCTTTCCACGGAAAAAAATAAAAAATTTATCATTAAATGCAGCTTTCAAAGGCAATTCTAACTGCATTAGGAAACGTATAATTTAAGGGGAAAAGGGCGGGCCGCCGATGCCATCTATCAACCAAAAATCGCGACTTCTTGCTAATTGACAACTGAACTCGAAATGTATGCTATCTATCAACCAAAGTCGATCGATAGAAAAGAAGAAATTTCTGATTAAGGATTAATTTTCAGTATATGGTTATTTAGTAAGTCTATAATAATTTGTTAATGTAAAATTTAATAAAAAAACAAAAAAAATTACATGGCCGACATTGGAATTGTCGAATAGTCCCGTTCTCTTGTTAGAGTTGTCCATGGTAGAACCAAGACGATCATGCCACCTAAACGGTTTCCAATACGTGAGGTATTTTGTATCTTTCTTATTAGTTTCCTAATGTTATTTCATATTTCACTGTTAACAGACAGCAGTTAAAAAGCCCCCTGCACTTGTAAGGCAGGTTGTAGAAACTCCTGTGCCCGGTTTATCCATCTCTGATGAACAGACTAGAAAAAATGACGAAGAATTAGCATGGTGTATTCACCAACTCAAGTTGTCCTTAAATGGCAAAAAGCTGACATCCAAACAAAGTTTATACTTTTATTCTATCTTCAAGTTGTCTCTACAAACTAATTTTTAAAAATCATTTTTGTTTTACAGTGGATGCAATTAGAAAGGATATTGCTGTCCTCGAAAATCCACATGAGTTATTAGTGAAAAAAAGATGTATCATGAAAGTGAGTTTTGGAGATTATAGAAAAAAAATGGAATTAGAAAAAAGAAAAATTCCTTTAGGTATGTTCTGAGTCATCTCTTTGAGTTAGAACTGGGAAGTCTTGTTAAGCAGTGTTCAATTTTAGGTTTAGAAAATGCTGCCATTGCAATGGTTTCAACAAGTACTGGAAAGTTTATGAGGAAATCCCACCCAGCTGTTGACAACAAGAAACAAACATTCAATTTTCAACTGTCAGAAAACAATTTTAGGTTCAATTTTGATAGGGATAAAAAAGAATAAATAAATGTTTCACATCAAACTAGTTTATTACCAATTTTTATATCTATAAAGGCATCTGTCATTTCCTTCCACATAAATGTTGATTCAAAAGGATTCTGTTACCATTCCCATCATACAATGATGGGTTTCTCTTAAAAGTAGGATGAGGTTGCCGTTTTTTCAAAATATCTTCTTTTGCTACTCTGATGATGCCCTCAACATGTGATTTGGCATCAAATTTTTCAGCTTCTTTGACCTGTTCCATTAGTTTCATCTGAAAATCTTTTTCTTTTTTGGTTTTTCTTTTCAGAGCCATTCTTCTATATTCAAATTTCCTCACTTTTCTTAGCTTCTTCAGTTTGTGCTTTTTCATTTTCCTTCGTCTAATAACAATCATCCGCGCAGCTTGCTTTTCAAGCTGTGGTTTATCTGGGCTACTAATGGGTAATGAAATATCAATTATGACAGGAAATCCTGTTGATGTTGGTAGATGCTGAGGCACTTTCCAAAAGTCAAGAATATTATTTCCTTCATTTTTGACATGGGTGGTTGGGCTGATTTTTGGCATCAGTGGGATAAGGATGTTTGGAGTTATTGGCCCAACAATCTTTGGAGATCCACATTCTTGCATAGAGAGACACCCTATGATAAGTAATTAAGAGAGAATTTTCAGCAAAGTCACAGTGGAAATTTTGAAACTTACTCGTGGAAAGTAGTGGGCGAATTGGCCGGCAGTGAGAGCTAGACAGAAACCTGCCGATGTTAAAAATATTGCGTAGCATCGTTGATTTCTTTCTTCCTTTTCCCTTTTTTTTTTTTCTTTCCCGGTTAGAGTTTACAAATTACTCTGGATGGTATGCCTTCATGAAAAATAGTAACGACTTACAATACACTTCTACTTTTTTACAAAAATGTTAGTCGTCTGCTACCAAACACGGCTGTTCGTCGACTTGCACTCTTGCAGTTTGGATATTGGATCATCGATTGTGGTAGACGTACTACGAGAAATCTAGTCGTATGTAAGATCATCGACGGACAAATTCACTGAAACGCTTCAGGCTTCAGGCTTCAGTGAATTTTGGATTCCTAAGAATGTTTTTCTTTACTTTATTTATTTTTCTAGCGCAAGTCTTCTAAGCCCCCAATATTTGTAATTCCTTAAAGTTAGTCTAGTGTTCGGCCACCACGATTTTTTTCTCTAACTTCAAGTACTTTTTTACTCGAAGTTGCCATTTCTGAGGCACTTCTTGGCATCCACATCACAGGATATTGAAGAAAAATTCTCATTAAAAATCCAAAGTTCTCAATTTAACATTAACATCTTAATTGCGACCCTGCTTAAGCTCAATGTGGCGCCCTAGTTGTTATTTCTAATAAATTGTTGCTACTTACTTTTGCTACACATACAAAAATGTGACTTACCGCAGTTTAATGGCGACAAATGTCGAAAAAATTACATGTATTTTAAGAATGACAAATCAATTTTAAACATAATTACGATCAGGATTCAACAAGCATCTCCCACCGAGGTCGTGAAAATGGGATTCGAGTAAAGGATGCACCAATGTGTATGCTGAGCCTTTCAAAGTTCATCTTTGCTTAAATCGTCTAAGTCAACATCTGACAAATCAATTTCTTCTTCTACTTCAAGCTGCCCATCCTTACCATCCCACGGAGGAATTGTTTGTATGGTAGGTATGGCAGCTCCCTTGACAGGGAATGTTGAACCTCGTCCATAGGACAAGTCTCGCAAATATTCGTTGATTCCGTCATACCCGAACGATCCTCGCAGTATGGAATATTTCAGCTTTTTCGAGCTGAACACGGACATGGCAGGATAACCAAAGCCACCTAAACCTAGAGCATCTTCTAATTCCGGCTGTGCACCAGCCTCAGACCAGACCCATCTATCAAATAATGAAACAGAAAGAAAAAAAAACATTACAGTATATGTGCAATGCGAGTATAACGTTTAAAATTTCTAAAATGCTTACCCCCACATCTTCTTCTTGTATTTTTCTCCAAGATCAGCCAAAGTTTTCAGATAACCATTACGGCATTCTGATTGGCAATCTAATATATTAGGAAGAACAGCAACCACACAAAGAGGATGTTCAACACAGTGAGACCTCATAACGTCTTCACCTGTCAACTGCTTAATTTCCGGCGCAGGAATATTTTCGGCAGCTTTGTTAGAAGCCCAAGAGACTATATCGCTTGCTGTCCGGCCTCCATCATATTCTTCTACCGAAAAAGCGGTTTTGGGTCCAGCTGGAAAGAACTTGATTGTGGGGAAGCCCTGAATACCATACTGACTAGCCTTTGCTGTGTGAACAGTTGCATCAAGTGCACCCAATTTAACTTTTCCTTTCAGCTCTGTTGCTGCTTGAGCCCAATGGGGAGCCAAATTTTTGCAATGACCACACCAAGGAGCATAGAATTCCACCAGCCAGATGTCATCTGACTTCAGGACTAGTTTGTCAAAGTTATCATCCGTCAGTTCAATTACATCATCCTTGCTTGAGCTTGAAGTTTTCTTTTTTCCTCCCATTTGTCCCTCAACTTTTTCTTTGGCAGCTTTTAATGCAGCTTCCACAATACCCTGAGCTGTTCTTTGACCATTAAAGTCATCTGGTTTGTTTTTGTTGCTTCCAAATATTTTAATGGTTGGGAAGCCTCGAACACCATACTGACCACCCAAAGACTTGTGTTCATCAGCATCAACTGCACCAACTTTAACAACACCCTATGCAAATAAACATTAGGTAAATTGATTCCACAATATTTGTTAAATAGACGTCTGCACCTTTAATGCTGATGCAGCTTTCGTGTACTCGGGTACTAGTGATTTGCAATGACCACACCATGGAGCATAGAATTCCACAACCCACACTTCATCACTATTGATAACAAGCTTATTGAAATTGCCCGGCGTAAGTTCGATGACTTCTGAACTGGAAGGATACAAAGCGCGAGCCAAGCTCACGAAAAAAATGAGGAGCCAGTAAAAAGCTATTGGGTTAAAATTGGAGGTTAGTAAAAAATGTTCAGAAACACATGACATTGAATACACTACCTATTTTAATCATTGCTGTACCTATATTGCCACCACGGGTTTATTTATGTACTTGTAACACGAGCAATGAAGTTAAACTGCCGGTTAGCGACCGACTTGAAATCAAAGCATCGTCGTCTAAGAACTCTTGGAGATTTTGACACGTAGTCGCTCCCCCTAAACACGTATGATAATGTCATTGGTCGAGACCAAAAAGGCGGTCTGCTTGAAATCGACTATGGTAGCCTACGTCAGAATTGACACTGTAATTGTATGGCACACAATTTTAAGGTTACTGAGTACAATGCATTACTTCAAATTGAAATTTGTCTTTGGTTTTCTTGTAAAATTGTTGCAATTCTTTAGCGTCCATTCAATTCGGAAGCCAACGGAAAACAAAACCTGACAGTTTTAATGCATTTATAATGACTAATATAAATTTCAGCTATATTCACTCATCAGGTTTCCAGCCTTTACCAAAACGGCTATTTTTTTTGCAAGCCGAAAGTTCAAGAAGTGGTTTGGCCATTCAAAAATAATCTCAGTTTTATTAATATCATTTTTTTTACTTGATCAACTACGTCCTTTGTCAGTAGTGTGAATTAATCTCTATGGTCCATTAGTTAATGACCACTTATCCCTTTTTACCATGTATTATTGTTCTTTATTTATTGTAATTTTTTCTTTGCAGCAGCAGCACGTTCTTAATGTTCGCCTATGCATCTTGACTACTTTACGTTTAATTGTGGTTGAACTGCAAAACTCGAATCAAAGCCCATAATATTAATAACAACCATGGCTACAAGATGGCTATCGTTCAGTTGCTATACTGAGGGTCATTCCTAAACAGCAAGGCTCGTAACGGTGAAACATCGAAAATATTCTTTTACCCTTCTCTAGTTCTTTCTTTCTGTCTTCTTCCCGACCTCTTTAACACGTTAGTTAGATTTTTTCCCTCTCTCGTATGCAGAAGTAGTCAACACCGGAAATTAATGACCGTTTGTTAACAATAACCATCTAACTGCAGAAAATCTTGCAATCCAGTCTATCAAAAAGCGAAAATCAAGTTGTCACCGTTGCATATTGCGTACTAACGAACTACTATGTCATCTACCAATGAGGAGATCTTGCATTATCAGAGAAAAATCCTGAAGTATGGTTCAGATTCCAAAGTGAGTTGAAAAATTATTTCATTTTTTCACCTGATATTTAAATTAATAATGATTAATTAATTTTAAACTTTGAGGTGATGCTTCATTGTTTAAACAAATTGACAAAACTACCTATTGGGGTTGAACATCTTCAAGCAACTGGTATTGGGCGGACTATCAATGGCATGAGGAAAGCAGAAGGAGCTGTGGGAGAAGAGGCACGATCTCTTGTCAGCAAATGGAAAGAAATAGTTGCAGCAGAAGATAAAAGTGATTCCGATCATCAAGAAGAAGAAAGCAGCCATCACAATTTAGAAGCAACAAGCGACAATCTAAACATGTCACCCAATCAGCATAAAAAAGACAAGGATGTGAAAAAAAAGGAATCTCACAAGGACAAATCAAAAGATGATCCTATTCCATCATTGAAGAGCAAAAGTAGTTCATCCAAAGAAAAGTCACCCGAAAAACATACCTCTAAATCAAACAAGGTATCTGAAAAACATAGGGATTCAAAGGAAGGTGAATCATCAAAGTCAAGCTCCAGATCATCAAGAAAGAGGCATCATTCTCAGGAAGACTCTAACAGCAACGCCGATGATGAAGATGGTGATGAAACCCCAACGCAAAGCTTTGCAGATGCCCTCGGTAGCATTAAAACTATCAGTAAAAAGAAAAAAAGTAAAGATAAGGAAAAACGTAATTCAGAGAGGAAAAATAGTTCTTTTTTGCCGCCGCCGATTCCCGAGTCATCGATAGTATCGAAACCAATTCTTGCACCCCCCAAATCTCTAGATATTCGGCCAACGGATTTTGAAATTTCTCCTCACTACAAACCTCTGCCTCTGAAATTTGTTGCCGACCCTTTGCCATCATTAAAAGACAGAGCAAGAAGTTCAGAAGAAGCTTTAACTAGTGCACTTAGTTTTTCGCAAAAAGGAAATAGGTACGCCCAGTTTCCTTTTTTTTTTCGTCTAAGAGTTTAATATTTACGCATTTTGTGTGTGTAGAACGAAAGTTTTCTCAGGAAATCGTTCTAGCGGTCTGGCTTATGTTCCTAGTTTATTCGATTGCTGCATCAGGGTTCTGCAACAAAATATAGACGGTAACATTGTTAAAGATATCTTATTACCTTTTTTTTTATGTTTCTTTTAAAGTTGTGTTATCGTACTTCCTCAGCACTGGAGTACACAGGAGGAGTCCCCTATGAACTTATCCGACCCGTACTTGAAAGGGCTAATTCTCAGCAGTTATTCTCACTTGAAGATCACAATGCATATCTATTGGAAGACACTGATGAGTTATGGAAGGTTCTTTGTCAAAAGGAATACAGGAAAGCTGTTAGAGAAGAAATGGAAACTTGGCGGGATTTATACGTGGTCCGTTACTTACTCGTATTATTTTCTTTACAAATTCTCTATTTATGAATTTGGGGGCTCGACAGAGATGCCACGAAGAACGCGAAGCACGATTAAAGAGCCTTACGTCAAATCACAAGCAATCTATGGCGAAAGCTACACCCCAGCGCACCACCAAGTTGGCTTTTGTTGAAAGTTTGGCTAAAGCTCCGCGAGGCAAACTGGGACCGGTACGTCAGTAACTGAAAATTCCAAGTTCTTTCTTTGAAAATCATAGATGATGGTTCAAATCATGTTAAGGTTAAACCAGGGTCTTCCGCAGTTCTTGCAAGTATGACAAATGCCAAGTCCGGGGCTCGCCCATTTGAAGCCTCCGCCAATCATGCTGCTAATGGAAGTACTTCAGTGGCAGAAGTAGTTAAAATGACGCAGTCGTCTGCACCACGATCTTCTAGCTCGTCTAGCTCATGTAAGATACAGCCTTCTAGTTTTAGAAGCTCAGAACATGACATAGGATTGATATTTATTTTCTTCCTTTAAGCTGCGGCCAAGAAACCAAAGGTTGCACCGCTGATGCAGAAGACCCTGAAAGCTTTGAAAAATCGTTATCGTCGATAAGTCATTTTCAGGGATTTTTCGAAGTTTTTTTCTGGCATCGAGACTGTGCAACATTCAGTTAAACGATGGGAACGACTTGATAGAAATTTCATCATTTTTGCTCGAGTCGAAAAACAAAACTGTCATGTGACTGTGTTATACATGTTTGAGCATACCCCTTTGTCTTCTTTCAGATTTGTGTGCGCATGTAAAAATTAACCGAGCGTTGAAGAGATTTTATAGCACCACCCACCACTCCCTCTAATTATTAAGGTATAGGGTGCTTTAATGTAGCAGGACATGAAAAAAATAAATGAACTTTTTCATCGGATACGAGGTTAAGTTTCACACGAATTAACTGTTTTCGATGAATTTCTATTACACTAAAAACACTTAACCGAGAAAAAATATATATAAGAAAAAGAGAGAATATTTACAGATATCCTAATCTGAAGCAGCGATGCAGACCAAAGTTGATTGGTTTCCACGACCAAGATGTACGATTTTCGTGGGTGCCGACACTGAATACGACGCAAGCTCTTGCTGTGATTGCTGTGACGGAGGAAAGGAATGCTGCGTAACATTCCAGACCCGTATGTTACCGTCGGCGCTGTATGAGCCAAGAACATTCTCAGAGATCCAGACTAATCCATGGATTACATCGTGATGGCCAGCATAATCATGAAGAATAGACCCAGCAGCAACATCCCAAATCTTAACGCGATGATCTTCACCTAAATAGACAACGAAAAAAGAACATGACAGAAAACAAATAGATAAGATTGACACAGAATAGTGATAGCACTGTCTATAAAACTACCAGCTGAAGCTAACAACTTTCCACAAGGACTGAAAGCAACGGCTAAAACTGTGCCACGGTGGCCAACCAATATGCGAACTGTTTTGCCCTCTGCGACATGCCACATACGGACAGAACTATCAGCAGAACCCGTAGCCAAGTAAAGTCCATTTGGATGGAAAGTCACACACTGTAAAGAAGAATGAAAAATTAGTTTCACATTGAAAATTTCGAAAAGAGGATTGTACATCAACATCGGCAGTATGGCCGGCTAGAATCCGCAAGGGAAAAGTACGATCAAACATCCAAATTTTGGCAGTACGATCTTGTGATGCAGACGCGAAGTACTGGCCCTGTTGCGAGACATCCATGGCCCACACGGGGTAAGTGTGTCCACGATACACTACTGCATTTTCCATGGATGACATATCCCAAAGCCTTAAGGTGGTGTCATCGCTACAGCTAAGCATGTAAGTGTTATTAGGCGTGAACTGAGTAGCATAAACAGCACCAGTATGTCCCAAACATATAGAGACGGAAGAATCGGATTCCAGTGGGAACGTTAATGTGGAAGCCACGGGATGATAGAGGCCGATGGCGCAGGATTCAGAGAGATTTGACCGACTAACATCCGACAGAGACGGTGATCGTAGTTCTTTAACATCCCAGATGGCCACGGATGAATCTTGAAATCCACAGGAAAGATAGCCTTGGCAGGGTGAGGCAGAGGCTGCACTCATTCTCCTTTGTCCTGTGTCGATAGAATATAACTTCAATAACGGAGCAGTGGGCGGAAGTTCGTCCAATCGAGAAATGGCAGCCATCAAATCCTGCACTTCTTCCATATTTGACGAGTCTTCCTATTTTTAATTATAGTTATTGGCTTCTAGATGAACATTAATTTGAAATATTAAAAAGAAATTGCTTGCATGTGATTTAGAAATTGCTTGTGAGGGATCACTGGAGTCAATTTTCGTTTTAATGATGCTGATCTCCAAGGTTGTGTTAAGTAGTTGTTGCAAAAGGGGGTGTTCATTGCTTCCAATATAACTATGAAGTATTTCATATGGTTCTTGGGACAACTCCAGAATAAAATGACTAATAACCAATCATATAAAAAGATCTGCAGGTACAATACTGTGAAAATTGCACTTTACCTGGTATTTTCTGAACAAAATCTTTCAGCCATTTTCCGGAGTTCAGGCACTTTGAAAAAGTTTGACTGGTTGCGGGCATAAAACCCTCTTGCTCCACTTGTGTTACCACTAACATTAAGTTTTCTGTATAGTGAAATAAATGCAGGAAAAAGAATTTCATCTATTTCGATTCTAGCACCATCATCTAGAGATTCCACCCATGCCTTCAATCTAGAATGCATCCCATACAATATTAGGAGGTGCTGATAAAAAATGGACAGAATTGTATTACTTTGAGAATTGAAGATCTGCTTCTTGTTCACTAAGGCTAGAATTCTGAACAGAAATTATCTTCTGGCTCCATACGGAGGAGTTTTCAAATTGCTCGGTGGTCTGCTTCAACTTTAACTTGTTCTTTTTCAGAATATCAGAATCCTATGTAGAGAAACACAATATCAGCCAGCCATCAAATTTAATTAGAAAACACAATGGATCAGATACTGTGCAATTCCGCTTTAAAAGATGTCTACCGGCAGCATTAATAATGCTTTCATATTTAGATCTTTTCATGTTTCCTCCTAAAATAGAGGAAGTCTGCTCCATGTCTACCCTACACTACAACAACCAAAACAACATTACACTGCGTTTCTATGACAACCTCCGACGAAGCTGCCATTTAACAATACATAAATAAACTTCGAAATATGCAAGACAAACAAAGTAAAATGTCGATAAAATTATTAGATTTTGTGTAAAACGTTATTAATATAAAAAGAAGTTCGCGCGATCGAATTTGCTGTAGCTTTTGAAGGAATGGTAATCGATTGGGATACCTATCGTCTGCTCTTAGAAACAGGTCAGTGCGATAGAAGACACGGACAAAGTTGGAAGTTCCAGACGTGTACGGACGAAAGCGCAGTAAGAGTCCTTTGTATACATTTCACCTATTTTAAGTAGATTCTCTATCTTTTTTTATCGATTGTGACTTGCATCAGCATTAGGGGTAGACTGATAGATCTATTGAGAATAGTTAGCATCCATATTTGTTCTTTGTTTGATGGAATCTTTTCTGCCAACGTTTGTCTTTTAAAGTGAGAACCTGCTCGAGCTTTGAAGGGAAGGCGTACGATCGGGAGTATATAACCTTGGATATTGAAGTCGACGTTTCTTTAAACTATGAAAGTGCGTAAAAACCCCACAAACGTTGTACAAGAACATATCGGAGTGTAATCTTTTTTCAATTATCAAAGTTTTCCAACTCTGTTTCAGTATTGACGTTTCGTCGAGTGACAAAGAGCC
This sequence comes from Daphnia magna, assembly GCF_020631705.1. NCBI lineage: Eukaryota > Metazoa > Arthropoda > Branchiopoda > Diplostraca > Daphniidae > Daphnia > Daphnia magna. The sequence goes on along the minus strand of NC_059190.1, from coordinate 1,404,084 downwards.
TGTGCGCAACTGTTTATCCCGAAATAAAATGCACGACAAACCCCTTTTTCACCCACCAATTGATAAAAAGAATCGATACAAGCAAAGACCCACTTTGAATATCTATGACGTTGGTACGTCATATTTGGTTCAACCTGTATATATATTTTGTTAAATTTTCGGTTTGACCCCTCAGTAATAAAGAACTAGTTTGGCAGCTGGCACATGGATGAGACCTCCCCCAGAAACAAAAAAAAAAAAAAAAAAAAACTTCTTTCCCTTTAAACGATGACGAGGTGCGCATCAGCTGATCCCTTAAGCCTCTGTTGCTGCCCATCTCTCTTTGTTTCTTTTGCCCCAGTGCTGCATGCAGGGCCAGTTATTTTGCCCCGAGCCGTTGCGGAGCCAAACTGATCTCTTGCTTCATCGTTGAAGGCCCTCTAACCAAACAGTCGAGGACATCAGCTTTGAGCTATTGTTTGTTCGTTTCCTGCCATCCTCTTTCTTTGCTCTTTAAAAACCCAACGAGAAAGGAGAAAAGAAGGAAAGACAAAAAAAAAAAAAAAAAAGAAAATCAATGGCCTATTATCAATGCCGGATACAAGGACTGCAGTTGCTAGGGCGGCCAAATTACCGTTACGTGCGGACTGACACCTTTTCTCAGACTCTTTTTAAGTATCCTTTTGCTTCAGAACAATTAAGGGTTAGTTGGTTAACTCATGAATAGTCGATTTACTTGCAAGCCAGGGTTGAGAGAAAGTTTTGATTTCGAGAAAAAAAATTCAACCATCTTTGCCTTGTTTAGCAGCTCTCTCTCGACGCTCTGTTAGAGATTTACGGGAATTGTTAATGTTGAATCGAAAACTTTTCAAAGATTTAATGTTTACCAAATTTTCCTGTCTGGCTCTTTGTTATCCAAGTTGATAAAATTCTGTTCACGTGGCTCTCACGCCGTATTTTTGTTTTCATTTTTCTTGTTGACGAAGCTCGACTCGTTTCTGTGCTGGCCTCGGGATTGGGTTAGGTAAGCTCGACCTGAGCTACCGACCAGATCTTCGAGCCCCGCCTTTCAACCTTTCGTATCCCAAAAGAGGAGGAGCTGCCGAGCTTTAGAATCGAAAACAAAACAGAAATTATAGAGGGGCGTGCGATAGAATCACGTGAGTTGTTGGCATCAGGTTCGTTCAACTTGAAGGGGGAAAGGTGGAGGCCTACTGTTTGCCAACAGCAGCTGCACGCTAAAACGCAAACCCACAATTTATTTTGTTCCCTAGATTCTGTACGCTCTGTAGAGAGGCCGAGAACGCGAACGGGATCTCACAGCCTTTCTTTTTTCTCATTTAAGAAAGGAAAAGAAGGAAAAAGAGAGACGAGGACGAACCTAAAATAGTCGACCGACGAATGGTCGGTAGCAAGCAACGGCTGATGAAAGCCTTGAACGGTGGAAAGAAGGGAAGGAATTGAAAGACCAAAGAGAGAGGAGAGCAAAAATGATTGCTTTGTGCCAAAAAGTACAGTGAAATTAGGTTTCCTTCTCTACTCCCTTTCTATTCGGTTTTCGACACGACTACGAAAAGGTGCCGGTTTCCGCCCGGCCACAGATAACAGACGCGACTTTCTTTCCAACCTGAACGAGAAATAGAGAGAGGGAGAGAGAAGAAGGAGAGAAGAAGAAGAGAAAAAAAAAATAAATAAAAAAACGGATGGAATTATTAGGGATAATGAGATAGGAACAAGAGAGAGTTACGTCATTGGAGCGTCCATGGGCGTCGTTTTTATGAAGTGCATGCCACCTAGCGGTCGTCTCATTTCCATCCTATTATGTCTTATCCGGTGATGTTCCTCCAGATTTTACGTTTGCCAGCTACAAGCAACAAAAAAACAGAAATAATTGGCAATTTCTTAAAAGTGAAAAATTGGCACAGTTAACCGGATGTTTTTCTTCGTTCTTCCCGTTCCATCACGTATCATATTTCTGCAATTATGGCAGACCTGAACGCCATGGCTCCAATTGTGGGCGTGCATCAGCAAGTGTAGAGCTAAGGGATGACGTCAGGGAAAAACTTGGACCATAGCCAAAAAAATATTTGGTTGCGTCGACAGTTGATACCTTAGGTCGGAGTTTTCCTTCGCTGTAAAATAAGAAAAAGAAAACATTGAATGAATACATTATTTCCTTCTTTTTCCCCCACTGCAACTTGCAATTTTTAAGGGGGAAAAAGAAGAAATAGAGGTCGTTGGCTTCACTCGCTTATGGTACTTAGATAAGCAAAAAATAAAATTTAAAAAGGGCAAATAGAAGCAAAACCATTATGATCTTGCGAAAACCACGTGATCACAGTGTGGCTCCAATGATTGTTCATGTCTGCAGGGATTCTCTTCTGTGATCACGTAATAACGGTTTGGTTTCGTTTACAGGTGGATTGGTCATGTATGGAATTCGGCAACGCGGTTATTTGTTTTCAAACGTTTATGTTGCCGTTCAGACTTGACGATAACGTGACTGGTCTCGATTGCGGCTGTTTCAACATCTATCCATCGGCCAGTCGATCGTGTGAACTGTCCAACCGAGTAGTGATTGCGGATTAGACACAGAGACTTTTGTTTTCTTTTTCTGTTTTTTGGTGGAAAGTTGATCGAGAGAGAAACGGGAAAGTTTTGCGATACGAGAATGCATGCTAGGCTGACTGAAGAGAACGAGCCGGACCCGCTGGATGTCTTTTGCGATCTCGGTACACTCATTTTAGAGGCTCGAGTGCCAGGCCGCGGAGATAGCGGGCGCGGCTACGGAGAGGGCCCTCATTGCCCACCTTATTTCAGTCATGCCCAAATCAGTAGTAACAACAATAATAATAACAACAACCACAACATTCATCACAGCAATAATGGGAGCAGGCCAGGACACCATGTTTGCACACCTGACAAGCTTGAGTGTCAACGTTTTCAGCATCTACGAAAACACGCTTGCCTCCTGGGCAAAAATGGAGTGCCATTGTGTGTGGAGGTACGGTAACAAAAAAAAAAAAAAAGAAAAAAGAAACTTGGTTTTTAAATTAGTTTAAGGGACGAAAAAGAAACACGATCTCTGACCTTGTGCAGGTTTTGGTGGGGCCCGAATGCAGTCACGGTTCGCAGCGAGCCAAACAAGTTGAAGTAACCTGCACGCCCCATCCAGACTTTCTCCTGCTGGAACGTTGGACTGTCACGTGTTCGCCCAAAAAGTATATTCTCTCGCAAGTTTTCTCTATTCCAGTCACGATACTTGATTACGTTGGTTGTAAAACAGCTAAGAGTAGAATCACAAAAGCTTTCGCTGATTTGTTACCATTTCGCTATTAAAAGATTCGTTTGGGTATGTGCGGTTCACTTGGCTTACTTTGTTCTTCGTTTGTGAAATCAGAGATGGGGAAGCAAGCATTGCCGGCATCTGTTTGGTCCAGGCCGTCCGCTCCTTTCTCCATTTTTCGCAGCTGAGTGCCTGGTTGAACAAGAGCAGCGGATCTCGGCCTCAGCAGCTGCTCTATCGAGTGACAATGCCCGGAGAGGCTTTCGCCTCCAAATTCGGATCCCAACCAGTCGACCATCACTTCCCTTTGGCACATGTTGGGCGGCTCGGCACACATGCAATCAAAGTTCGTTCTTCTGTTTTCTTGTTTCCGGAATTGGATCAACCATAACAATAATTTTTTATCCCTGTAGGTTTCCGTAAGCTCGCTGCCTCGGACGGATGTAATTCCACATGTTCATTGTGGAAAGTGTCGTTTTATCACACCCAAACAGAATGCGGATGTGGGCCAACGACAGTTGCAACGAAAACAGGACAGCAGCAGTTGTCTGGGCGAAGGTCTTCTCGACATGCCTCCAGCGCAATTACGTCTCCAGCGCCTCCAGCGCTCCCGTTCGCGATCCAGTTCACCGTCTTTCGAATCCATCAGACTTCTCCATCCGGCATACAGGGCCCAACCACCACCACAGCCGCCCTCTAATGGAAGTACAAAGAAACTACTGGACGATCGGATGCGAATCAACTGTAATCGAATCGGGAAACATGATTGCAAATGTGAAAAAGAGGACGACGTACTCGATTTGAAATTGCCGGCGGGTCACGGTGATCGGTGGGGCCATGATTTGGAGCGTGGAAGGCGTGGACTGGATCGTGAGCCCGCAGTTGGGCCGGTTGAGCGAGGTCGAAGTCGACGATCTCGGAAAGACTGTTTCGCTGACAAATTACTGAGCGAAGCGGAGTCAAAAGAACCGGAAATGGCTCCAGTTCTTCAGGCAGGAAAGAATGTGCCAACAACGGATGACAAACTGCGCTTTCAGCGGTCGCTTAACTCTGCGGCTTCTTTGCTGTTCCATACTACGACGTGTACCTCCGGAACTGATTCCAAAACTCCTCGACTAGGCCAACGTTTTCCGCTCAACAAATTCCTCCGCTCACCACCACTTCGCATGTCGTCATCCCCTCTCCTTGGTAGCTTCGAGGTAAGAGACAATTTCTTATCGTGGCGTTCATGTCCTGCTATGTACCATCATTTTCCATATTTCGCAAATCAGGAATGTTTGTTGAACGGACGACTCGAACCCATGTCTACCGTAGAAGGATTCGGCGCTGAGCTAGGAGCTAGTGGATCTTTTTGCCCGTCTCACGAATTGCTCCCAGTCAGCGTTTTCTTCTACAACATTGGCGGATTCGAATCGGATAAATCAGGCTCTCCATATCTGGCACATCTAAATCTTGGTGCCAAAGGGTATAAATCACTACCAAGAAGGACCCGAGATCAATTGAATTCAACGATTTATTTGTTACCTGCAGATATCAAGTACCCAGAAGGGGAACTGTGCAGCTGACTCTCTTCAATCCACAGGGAACGGTTGTGAAGATGTTCGTTATTCTCTTTGACCTCACAGAGATGCCTCCAAATTCAGAGACATTTCTCCGCCAGCGGACCTTTTATATGCCATCACACGAAACGGACGCTTCTCCTGTTTCTGCCAAATGGCTCCGCTACCTCATTCATCTCAGGTATCCAGCTCATTTATCAATTAATAAAAAGTCAATCCTGCTTAATAACAGTATTCTACCGCTTCTCTGTCATCAGGTTTCGCAGTTCAAAATCCGGTCGAATCCACTTGCACACAGACATCCGAATGATTGTGTTGCGCAAGTCGGATGTCGATACGGCTTCGGCACACATTGCCGAAAGCTCCTACGAGTGGAAATCTTTCACACGCGGCCCGTCCAGCCCACGCTTCTCCAGCCGCTAAGAAGTTATTACGAGAAATATTGTCTCCTACAAAAATGGAAAAAGAAACAAAAAAAAAAAAACTATCGCAAAAAAAATTATGTCATGCAAAAATTGAAATCGTCGTAAAGATTTTTCTGCAACGTTTTGTGCGTGTTTCGGTCAGCTGTGATATCTTGTCTCGGGTGGCTGCGAGACCAAATTTTTTTTTTTCTCTCCTTCTTGTGGCTAACTGGACTCTCTTGTCTTTCACGTTGTTTCCCTGTTGTTGTAATTAATACCTTTCCGTCGCTCGTCAAGACGAATTCTATATTTAGAGAAAATGAAGATTTTTATCGTTTATAATGTGGAAGGGCGGGACGACGGATAAGAAGACAAAAAAGCCTTTGTATTCTTCGCCCCCTTCTCTCGTCTTTCTGTCTGGTGGATGTCTGTTTCTTTGAGTAGAAATCGAACTAGTTTGGGGGAAAAAAGTAAGCAATGTCTACGTAGCTGTTTGGCTAGTCACTCTTCTTTCTTTTCTCAAATCTATCGCGTCAAAAGAATTCGGTTTGAGTTTGACTTTGATGCGATACGCCCTTTTTCTTCTCTTTTACTGCGCTTTCTTTTCGGTTACGTCTGATTTTTCCCCTCTATTGAAACGTGTGGGTAATTTTACTTTAAGGGAAAAAAAAAAAAAAAAAAAATGTAAAATGTGGACTATACACACTAGAATGTTTAAAAATTCTGATTAGACAAATACCTGCTGAATCTTTTCCTGGACTGAAAACTCGATCCGAAATCTTACAAACTTCTATTTACCTCTGGTTTCTTCATTTGACTTGGGTGTGTATTAGTAGTAACTGTTTCAACCTCATAAAATTGATTGCGCTTCATGTGAGGAGAAGGGTCAGAAGAAAAAATAATAATTATCCACGTCACCAAACCAAAGGAAAACAAACTCAAACCTGAAAACAAAATTAGAGATAGCTACACAGAAGAACGAGAGATTACGATATACCTCCCTATAAAGAGCAGCAGGAAAAAGGCGGTATGGCTTGCAAGGATGAGAAACTATTAGGTTGGCTCATTTTGTACAATTACACACACCACTCTTGTTAAACGAGCGGTAAACATGCTACGCTGTCGGGATGGACTCGGAGTGGGCGCTCAACATGTGTTGCTTCAACTGTTCCCGATTCATGCGCGTCTTCTCCTTTGCAATTGGATTCGTCCATTCGCAAAGTTCCATCAAACACTTGGCACCTGATATTTGAAAGCAAACGTATAAACATGTGCAGAATAGCTTCACCGAGATACAAGAGTCTATACTTGAATGAATAACAACGTGCTCCAGGAATCCCTCCCGGGTGGTAAACCGTTCTTCACACAACGGACAAGGTTTGGAAGGCATGCCAGGAACCATAGCTTCCTCTTCTTCCTCTTCTTCCTCTTCTTCGTCTTGAGCGTCAATCGGTTCTTCTTTTGATAACGACCGAGGCCGGCCCCTGGAAATATTTCGAAATCAATCACCATGAGAATTTCTTCTAGGCATATCTCTAACTGCGCATAGCCGGAGAAATATAATAAACTCATTTATTACCGTCTTCCACGGCTCTGACCTCTGCCTCGACCACGGCCACGTCCTCTAGGCTTGTAATCATCATCGTCATCCTCAAAGGCGCCGTAATCATCTTCCGAGGACGCCCCTTTTGTGGCGTCATTGTTATGTGTAGGATCTGTTCCTTTGCGCAAGGGAATCTTCGATCCACGGGGCGGCCTTCCTCGTGAACGCGCGCCTCTGATTGTCGGAGAGGCAGTGGTGCCGGGCCCATCCTGCATTTGGCGTAGTGAACTACCATGGCTAGTGGCACGACCTCTTCCTCTTCCTCGACCGCGAGAGAAAGCCGAGGTTGAAGCATCGATATTATTGGATGTTGACATATTTGGCTTTTTTGAATAGACTGTCTTTTCCTTCTCTCTTATGGCATTTTCCTCATCGACCAGGGCCTGTGAGAAACGTTCCAGATCATCCACTTCCTCTTCATCTTCTTCTTCCTCCTCATCTTCTTCGAATTCGAAGATTTCAAGGAACGTTGAAAGCTTCTTTGAACGAGGCGGTCTCTTACGTGGTGCGCCAAGACCCCGATCATACGTCCGAATGACCTGCATCCGATAAAATATCATTTCACGTATTCATTGAGAAAGAACCAGATTTAAAAATACCTTGAGTCGGACACCATTTTCCTCAGTTTCGACACCGTTCTCTTCCTCTGCTTTACGCTTCATAGCGTAGGTTTTTTGTATATTGCCACTCGCTACGGAAACATTTGAGGACCGCAGCGTTGATTGAGAAGAAGCCGGACGATCTGAACCCATACTTTCACGTTTGGTCATGGCCGCCTGCGCAAAAAAAAAAAAGAGCATTATCAGTCTTTGTTAAAGCGATAGCAGTTCTTGAAAAGAGAAAGTACCTGAATAATGGCCGTCAGCTGTTCTTCAGATGGTTGTTGACCGGTTTCATCCAGTCCGATAACGATCACTTGATCAGACTGTTCCGAGTCTACGTCTAGGTCGTACGCTGATAGATCAATTTCTTTGGGTTTCGGCTCCGCCGTTACCGTTTGGCGGATGATGCGTGGAGGCGTGCGTTTTCGTTTCAGGTCTTCGTCTTCATCCATCCATGGCAGACGAACAGTTATCTCTTTCTCTGGTTTAGGTGCATTGTCAATACTAATTGCCTCCTTGATGATTTTCGGTCGAACTTGCCGAGTTCGAGGAATCCTTAGGAAAAATTCAAAGATTTTTTTAAAGCTTGACTAGACATCGATTATATTATTTGTAGTACGTGTAAGTCAATTTGGGGGTTTGAAGTTCGGCCATGTACGATGAACTGATGCTCTCTAAATTGGCGTATTTCTCAGGGGGAAAGGATAACCTAACTCTCTTTGCAGGGGTAACATCTTCTTCGTCTCCTTTCGCCGCTCCAGCCGGTAACGAGAGATGGGCTGAAGAGGATGAACGACCTGCAAATCTATAGTTCGTGCCTTGTTCTGACTGCAGGCGTTGCCGGGCTTGCAATAGAACGGCTCGGTTGAAATCGTCATCATCCTTATGCAGATCGTCGTCATCTAACGTGTCGCCTCCCATTGCAAGTTTAACCTAACCCAATAAATTTTACAATTTTCACGAAAATAAAATTGAAAGACGGCGTATTACCTGAGTTTCTTCGGGCGGTGCTGGCTCCACATCGATGGAATTTGGATTTAAAGCGTTGACTTTGGAAGCTTTAAAGGTTTGTGCTTTGCGTTTACTCACTCCTCGAGGCATAAAATAATCAACACTTCCCGGTGGTAATGCTGACACAGAAGGCTTATTTGCTGATTGATTTGTAGCAGTGAAAACTGTAGGAATAGTTACAGTACGCCCCATCGAAGTGGTGGCTGTAACCAGTCGACCAGGTCTTTTGGTTTGACTTGGACTCAAGCTCAACGTCACAGTGGCTGCTGTGGAAGCAGCAGACGACACGGTAGGCTTCGTCGGTTGCACGGGACCAAGTTTGACGTTCCTGGGTGACGCCTTTCCTGGCACATGCATAGGTTCCTCAACAACTTCTAGCCCTGGAGCACTGGCACCTCGGAGCAGTTTATGGATTCTGGATTCAATGCTTTCCCTCTTTGGCCTTGGGTAAGAAGTTGTGGCTTTGTCATTCATTAACGTAATGGAAGAATTAGAACTCTCATCAAATTCAAAATTGCTTGACGCTGCTGCTGCCGCTGCAGATTCTTGAGCGGCATTCTCCGAGGCAATCAAGATCTGTTCTGCTTGAGACAGAATGTTTGCCCCTGGGGTGGAAGACTCTGGAAAACCGATTGCTTCAATGGATGCAGAAACAATATCCGAGAATTTGTTCTCCGTTCGGAGGTGATGCTGATCAATATTACCAGAAGAACTGTCGTGCATTTGGACCCAGGTCATCTCCGAGCCCCCACTCGTCGAAGTGCCTCCACCCGAAGTTGAGTAGACGAGTGACGATGGTAAGCAATATCCGGCAAGGGCTGAAACAGGAACTTCTACTAGATGGGTTATGCCTTCGACGGTCTGAGCTAACTGCACTTGGACGTACGGGCCGGAAGAAGAAGAATCTTGCTGAAGTGACTGGAGGGACATGGGTCTCTGTTCACTGACCCGCATGAGAAGCTCGGCAGCTTGCGCATCTGTTATCATTCCTTCTTGCCCGGCATCGACGTAATTCACCTGTTTGATAATTTAAATTGAGGGCTGAATAACTCCGTATCGATACGATAAGATACAATTATACATACTTGAGAATCGACGTAAGATCCATCGGTAGAAAGTGGAGCCATTTCTACTAGCATGGCATTCTCAGGATTGTGATAGCTATTCATAGAATTGGATGGCTCGACGGAGTTAAGAGTCAGCCGGCCATCATCTTCTACCACATAAACGTTCTGCGTATCAACCATTTGTTGCGTCTCGTAAGCAGAATCTTCCATTCCGACAGCAGAACTATCGGCTTCGCAGACAGCCGTTGGGTTAGACAAGTTTGTATCCATGTTGATTAACTCCGGATTATCCACTTCGTTATTCTCAAAATGTTGATCTAGATGAGAAGATGTAGGGTTGTCGATGTCTGTCGATGCATCCACGCTTTCGGCGATAGTCCCATCTGGCTGTTCAATGTGTGCTGAATTCATATAGTAACTAGAATCAACTCCTTCGTCGACTGTCTGAGGCTCAATATTCTCAACGGGTTGAGTTTCCATGGGATGCGCTGCTATTAAGTGTGTCTCAATGGATTGTGCATCGTTAGCTTCTTCTTCAATGGTTCCGCTTCCAACAGGATCGTCATAACTTACTTCCCCTTCTGTTGTTGCAACAGCATTATCAGGGATAATACTTTGGCTACCAGTAGACTCACCGGGCTCTTCATTGACAGGGTCAGCTGCAACAGTTACGAAATCATTATCTGCTGTACCGCTGAGAATTTGGCCAGTTTCCATGGCTTCTTCATCAGCTAAACCGGATTCCGCGACTCCATCATCAACAAAATCACTTTGTGCGGTACCGCTATCAACCTGGTCAATTCCAAGATTTGCGTCGATAATGGGTTCAACCTCAGCACATTCTCTTTGGTAGTCTTCAGCGTTGAGAGTGCCTTCTTCCGGTATATGGCCAGTTTGTGCCTGGACGGTGTGATCAACGCTCGAATCGACAGTTTCAGTTTCGGGAGGAGTTCTTCCACTGAATGAGTCCTGTTGCCCTGACTCATCTATTGGGGATGATTCGGTTGGTTCTTGATAAGACATGCTCTGCAAATCTTCTTGTGGAATCATCGAATCATCTGGTTCCGTAGCCACCAATTCACCTTCCTCCATTTCCAGTGTGCTGGAATCGGCGAAATCATTTCTAAAGATGGCTGCTTCTCCGACTGATTCATTTGTCTCTACCAGCTCGCATGCAGATTCTGGGCCATTCTCTTCTTGCTCAGTCTCGTTGCTTGCTTCATTGGCTGTCATAAAAACTGTGCCACTTTCGGATACTTCCGAATGGGATGTCATTTCCGTAGTGGACAACGACGTCACTAGGGTTTGGTCTGCGCTAGCTACATCACCTTCCATACAGGTGCCATCTGCTGTAAAATGGCTTACGTTTGCTTGAAGACTTTCAAATTGACCTATCTGTTCAGCTTCTCCCATAACGGGTTCAACGTTGGCAGTTCCCGATTGAGGATGGACGTTTTCGTCTTCGGGCACAACCTCTTCACTGGTTATTGGTAATATTGCTGTCTGATAATGTTCAGAATCTGTTACAGCTGCTGTACCATCACATACTGCTGTTGTTGATTCTTCAATGAACTGATCACTACAGCTAGCCACTTGATCGCCTTCAGCTGTAGCTTCATCATTAGGAGTTTCTTCAATAACCTCAGAAAGTACAACTTCTCCAGGCTGCTCCTCTGTGTGGCAAGTTTCAGAAACCAAATCCAGCTGCTCTTCGCCATTTTCGTGTAGGGTGTGTATGTCTGGCTCTGGAGAAGCAACATGGTTCAACTCGGGTTCTTGGTTTGAGGTATCTTCAGTTAATAGATTTCCGTTTGATGATGTTGGATCTTGAAGTTCTTTTGGTGTTCCATCTAGAGACCCATCTTCTAAATATGGTTCCATATTTGGAATAACCACCATTTGATGACTTACTGAGGGTAAAGCATCCCTACATTGCCCAACAGAAGTCTCTGTTGAGCTGGAAACTTGATCTAAATCAGCACCTTGACTGCAACCTTCTCTATCTTCATTGGATGTGTTTTCAGAGAGGTTTTCATTTGTGGCAGTCATACTAACATCACCAGTTGATGCAACATCACTGCTGACATTTGGCACTAAAGTTTCACCAGACTGCAAGGTGTTGGACTGCCCAACATCTGGTAGCTGGTTAGTTTCAACCTCTGAGTTGTTCTCTACAACTTCAGGTTCAGCAATGACAGCTTGCTCCATACTGCAGCACAAAGTTTTCTTTCATTGATTCATATAGCCATGATGACCATCTGAAATAAGGCTAATGTCACACAAATATTGACATAGTATACTTCATTTTTGCCTATAGAACTTTTAAGAAGTGTCAAATTTGCTGAACCGAAAGCGACTTTCGATTGAATGTATCAACACGTTCTTATTTATAATGTTGAGTTCAAAATAAAGTGAAAATCGGCATTGCTTTTAGTACACGGTTTGGATCACAGGTGATAGACAGACGCAGAATCGAGATTTTCTGTTCGAATTAATAATGTTCAGTCGGTGACTAAAGGCTGGCGTCACTGTTCGCGTTGTGTTGCGAGTCGCTATGTGGGGGATAGGGACACGACATGGAAATTTTGACTCAAAGATGGCGGAAAAATCGTCCAAAAAAAAAACAGGGAAAGCCCCCTAGAGGCAGACGTGAAACTAATAATTGTCTCTCAGAAAACCTTTTTAACGTTCGTTTTTATTTACACGACTTCAAAGAATAATGTACCATCAAATATTTTTTAGTTCACTAAACGATATTCATAACAAATAGGAAATGGAAGAGAAGAATATCACTAAAATAACCGAAAGCGGAAAAAATTCGCTTTAGTTTTGGATGACACAATAAGAACGATTCGTTTCTCACATTCACACTGGTTGCTACAACACTCTAACCATAAATATACAGTATTTCTTTTTTCCTGTGCCTTCACAGCGGAAGTAAAGTAATGATGACATTAACGGCCACGAGATTGCTGGAGTCTAAAACGAACTGTCGGCAAAGTGATAGCAAATGAATCGATTCGTCTTGGTAGTTGCTTTTTCAAGTCACATTACTTTTCCTTTCCTTATTTATGGGAGTTACGGTTCAATGAGGAGATATCCTTCTATGATTTTATCGAATATTTTCTCCATTAAGATCTTTTGCGGCGGTGAGCCGGTGAAGGTATCAATTATCATTTTTGATATTACTTGTGTTGTAAAACCAACCCTGCATAAACTATTATGGACAAAGATTTGTTTTTATTGAAGTGAATTCAAGACCTTGTAACTAAACCAACTTTGTATTTATTAATAGGACTAATAAATTCTTATTTTGGTCGGAAAATCGTGTATCGAATTTGAGTATTAGGGCAGTATCTATAGTTTTTTAGTAGCTTATTACGAAAACAAAACTTTGTTCGCGATTGACGGGTTGACTGTTTACATAGTCATTAAGCTTATCAATGGGCACCATCTGTCGTAAAATATATTGCTAAAGGAAAACCAAGAGCATAGTCACAATTACGGAAATTACAATGGATACCGCAGACAGGGAAACGTTCTTTACCAAAGCCCATTCGCCATTTCCAGAGCCCACCTTGGACGAAAAAATCAAGGCGGATGAATTTTTATCGGCCTCAAATCACCTCGCCCAATTTTTTGGTTTTTGAAGAATCTAATTGCTTAAATAGGACTGTTCTTAATGATATACTTTCTTACTACAGGATTTCTTGGAACCATCTTTACTCCCGTTCAATCAGATATCTCAGGAAATGTTAAAGTATGTAAAACCACTGGTAATAAGATTACCAGTTTTTTAGTCACTAGATGATGTTTTTCATTATCCATCCTGTTTTTATTGAAGCATTTCTCTTAATAGAAACTCGGAAAGTTTATTGAAGAGAATCCTGAAAAAGTGGTCTATGTAAATGATATAATTTTGCTGGAGGCTGGTGTTACTCAGTCAATTTCCATTGATGCACTTCTGTGGTTGAAACGGTACAAAGCTGTGAAGTGTCCTTTGGTCAATCTAATAAATGTTTGTTCCCTACAGTGCACTTGAGTTCACCATGCTCTTCATTGATGGCATTGTCTGTGATACTAAAAATGGCACACCTAATGAGGATCTGAGACCTCTTTGTCTTCAAGCTTATGAAAAGACATTGAAAAAGTATCATGGATGGATGGTGCAACAGATTTTCAATGTAAGTCTTGATGAACATATTACAGTTTCCTGTACTGAATGTCGTGTCGTATGCATACCATACGACAGCTTGTATCTAGAGCATGCCCGTCGAGGCGAGATCTCCTGGCCAGCTTAGCTCTTGGAGAGACGGACATGGAGTCTGTCGTAGTAGCGCAAATGGAAGAAGTACTTGTGAATCTAAAGAAAAACGTTACCATAATTAATCAGTTGTACGCACAGTACAATTTGGACACCGAAGTCAAAGTTTAGGATTTGTAATGTCCATTAACCTCATCATGATATTCCTGAAAAGTGTTTAGCTTTAACGGAAGTAATTTGCAATTTCGAATGGCACCAATCGATTTTGAAATAAAATATTTTACATCAAACTATTGAAGCATTCATATTATGTGATCGATATGCGGTACAAGTGTATTGCAGATTACGAAGGGAACTGAACAAAAAAATAAAAACGAACAAAAATAATGCACACAACGAGATCAGGAGACGCGCAATAATAAGACGAGGGACCACAATTGGAGGGAAACGGTACATAAAAACAAGAATGAATGGTGAGCGATTATGTTAATATAATGTTTATATGTAAATATATATATATATTGTATATATAAAAGAGAATTTCCAGCCGAAACTTTCCTATCCAGAGTTCTATTAGATAAAAGTTTATAACTCGGAACAGCCAAGAGAGAGAAAACCAGCCATTAATTCCTAGCAATAACAAAAGGCGAGTTTTTCTCGTATTATCGTTAGGAAGAAATGACCCATTTTCTACTCGATCAAATCGTAAATCTATACAGTTCCAACGTACTTTAAGACACAGGTAAATTGAATGTTAAATTTGTGTAAAATGGGATATAGTTAAGTATACACTGCATATACATTTCCTTACTAATTACCTACGAAATTATGTGTGGACAGGATACAGTAAATTTCAGGCCTTTTCAGGTAGTGAAAAGTAGAGTACCTACAACTCGGATAGAATCGCGTTAATTAAATACAACTACTTTACTTATATAACGATTGAGAGTAGTGCTGATGACGTGTGGTGTATACGCGTAACAGCATAACTCACCCGATATCAACGTACAACATGGGCAGGCATCCCTATCGCAGGCACCGTATAAATTGTGCCTGTCCTGCCTTTTTTTTTTTCTGCACACACACACACACACACACACACACACACACATTCACAGGCACACACATAACACCGCTCGATGATAATCAATACCGTCAGTATATCCGCGCAGTCATCATTCGGCTTCTATAAGCCAAGCCATTGGAATTTTGTTTTGTTTTTCGAATGCGGTAAACAAAAGATTTTTTTGTTTTTTGCGTTCTTTCCCATGATGCCGTCTGTAGGCCAGTCCAGCCAAAAAATAACTCCGAGGCGCAGAAGAGTAAGCCATGTATAAAACTTCTATAGTTTAGTGTGTTTGATGGTTTCGGTCCAATAAGTAGGTATCGTCATGGCTTCAAGACTCGTCAAGAAGGAGTCATTATCGAGTGAATACATCTCTTCTGAACTATCCTGCTATACGAAGGGAGCAAAAGAAAAAGTAGGTCATGAATTCCGTTTTTTTTTTCTTTCTTAAATGAGATTAAAGGACTCGTCACGGTTTTCCGTAGCTGTCAATCAACTCTCGGGAAAATAAAAAAACAAATCAACTTGTGCTTTTTTGTTGCAAAAAATAAAGGTAAGTAACTGTGAAGTTGAACAACCGCAATGGCGGCGTGGCAAAAAGAATGGTAGCTAATTAATTATACAGCGAAGAAAAAAAAAAAATAAATTATTAGGTATTTTTTTTTAAAGACCTACCCTCGGAAGTTCGGGACTATGGACGTATCCGACGCGGAAAATGTCTTCGGCTGCCCCGAGGCCCGTTTCGGACGGAGCGTAGCGTTCGCTCAGCGTTTCAGGACGGTTCAGCAGGTAACGCCGACGGTACCACCAATATCCGCTGGCACCTGTCGTCACAGAAAAAAAGAAAAAGATAGTCTCTCACATTAGTCTTATTCGTGTATGCAATACCGTGATATGGCCCCTTAAAAAGAAAAGGAAGGCTCTTTTTTTTTTCTTTTGATATCAACCGGCCACCTGACGCGGCCATCAAATCTTAAAAGATTTTATGCTTTTCGAATCGTGTACTGTACTGTACATAACGACGAAATTGAATTTTTATTTTGACTCACCGGCTGTGGTCACTAGAACCAGGAAAATGCACATGGCGATAGCGACGATCCCGCTGCCTGTAAGTACGTCCGGACCGATTGTACTGACGGACGAAACACCGTCACTAAAAGGTCCGTGAATATCTTCGATGATGGTACCAATCACTTTGGTAGATTTCGCTTCCGGCCATGGAACGCTCTCTTCCTGCGACAAAGCTCGTCCAATCGCCACAACCGACGACACAGTCAGAAAGGGCCTCGGAGAAGTGTCGGGAATGGACGTCGGATTAAGTTCATCCGTCCATAGAGGCGATGTGTTGACGTGTTCCGAATCAGCTTCGGGATGTTGAACAGATGGCGGCGCTCCAGTGATTTTGTCCATAATTATGGTCGTCTCCTCGTCGTCGAAATTAGCGTCCGTCGCAGACGTCGAACTGGACGCATCATCGGCAAAGTATTCATCCGCATTTTCGTGTGCTGCAGGGCTGAACTGAGTGGTGGTTGTACTGGTAGAATTTATAACGATCGTGTTAACCGTCTGATTTGACTGGACCGATTCATCTTGTGACTCGGGTACAATGGAAGTGGATGATATGACGTCCATACGGCTGACTGACGCCATCGTTTCAATCGATGTAGTGTCAACGGTGGTAGTGCTGGATGACAAGAGAAGCGTAGTAGGTTCGGAGCTGGTCTCCACCGACTCGGACGTTGAATCTGGGACGCGGGTCGTATTAGATGCGGCCGTTGGTGTTGACATCGTCGTTTCCGGCGGTGGAATGGAGGGGGAGGAAACGCTGGCCACCTGATGTTTGACGCTCGTGCCGGCTAGGATTTCCGCAGCTCGTTTCATCCATCGCCGTCTTCCTGTTCCTGTTGCAGCCACCGCTGAAATGGTGCGACCGACAACGATTACGTCAGACACGCTGCTTGCCTTTCCTCCTTTTTCGTGTTCCTCTTCAAGGTCGGCTAACGTGATTAGAGACATTTCGTCTCGCTCTTTCAGTGCATCGATTCGTTCGTCATTTGGCCCAGCTAATGATGATTCAGGCCATTCGTCACGTACAGCTAAACCTCTTGCAGACGGCCGTGATCCCCTCGCTGAGACGAGCAACAACGAGTCTGCAACGAGAAAATAATTGTTCATTAGCGCTGAAAAGAAATTAACAAAGAATTTTATGCTCTGCTTCTCTCCTTTTTCGTTCACGACATTTCAAATAGGATCGACCGCTGAAGGGTTTAACAACCGTGTGAAATCCTCATGAATCTCGATGTCGCTTGCGTGTGTACGATTAGAAATTCTAGATCGACCTACAAGGCACAAAAAACTGCTGAACTGCGATAAGACGGCGGATACCCTCAGCCGAACAAGGAATTAATGTCGCCATGGAAACCATTTTTTTCCTTCTCGCTAGAACAACACACCATTCAGCTCGAGGGATTCTTTTAGGGCATATTGCGATGATTTTATGGCAAGAAAGCTGGAAAACAATCAATGTCACAAAAGATCGCCACAGTCCAATTAAATGGAAAGCTTCGTCAATTATACGCCATCTTTTTCTTTTCGATATCGAAGACCTTGGGACCCTGTTTTTTATTTATTATTTTTTCTTTGTGGAATGTTTTCATGTTGTGTACCTGAAACCCAAGTGAGGAAGGCGCCGAAACGTGAGGCTTCTTTCTTTTCTTGTCTTCGACATTCAAAAAAACAAGCCTCATATTTCGAAACAAAGACGAATGGGCCCTGCGGTTACAAGAGACCTTTAAATGTTTTAGAAGCCTTTGTACTTGTGGGCTGTAGATGGGCATAATTTTAGGCCCTACCATTTTTATTCACAGCTCGTATTTTTAGCTACTGATCAAGTTAAGAAAACAAAAAGTCCGCCCAGGTACTTGCCTATAAAAGTACACGAACGTTTGCATTTTGCCGAATGAATAAGGAAAGAAAAACAATTTTTGCCCTTGATGTTTAATATTCCTAGTGCCCTTGACGAAGAGGGATAATCTGGAACGTGTTGAAATGTGGTAGGTGGAAAAACAATTTAGCATCAAAACGTCCTTGGGATGTTGCAGGTAGGATTCTTTGCAATTACTTTTATGATATGGTTCTTGTAAAGCCAATTCCGGGGGATGATTATATCTTTAGTGCATTGAATTGCTATTTTTTCTTTAAATCCGCAATCATGCGAAACTAAGGAGATGACGAAACCTAGCAAACTTCCTATTTCTTTCCTTTTTAAAACCAAACTCTTTTGCTTTTTTTTTGTTTTTACCTGGACAAGCCCTCGAAATCCAATTACAGCTGTACAGAACGAACGGGGCGTAACTGGCAACGATGGACCAACTGTTTTTTTTTGTGTGTAGGCGCTTCCCACTTGCCAAACCGAGCGCATCGTTTTTTTTTTTTTTTTAAATTAAATGAAGTATCTACTTCTCTTTATAAACTCGGTCGTCTTTTTGCGGTGTACAACTGATGATGTTTCTTTTCTTCTTGAACGATCGTTGAAACTGTCGTTTAAAGAGCTTTTTAACTGAAAGAGATGAGAAGAGAAATCGCCGCAACGTTTGTTGTTGTTTTTTTCACAACTGTCTCCATTAAATTAAATTAAATTCAAACTACTACTTCGAGGCAGACGGTCTTTGATGGAAACAAACAGCTGTGCCAAGAGGACCACTTTAAAATCCCTCCTCATTTGATCGTGTTCCTATTATTTACCTCTTTACAAAAATGTCCAGTAAAAATGAAAAACAAAATGTTTTTTTTTTTTTTCTTCTTCATAGACGGCGGTTCTAATTACCAACAGACGCTTTAACTCCTTTTTAATGAGGAGCTGTTGCGGAAAACGTTGGCGCCTACTTTCTCTGTAACGTTTTTAGGATCTTTCAAGCGCGCCGGAATCGTTTTTTTTTTTCTTTCCCCGGAAACCCAACACAACTTCACAGCGTCCACTGATGCATAAAACAAAAAAAGGGGGGGATAGAAAATCAATTGATTCGAATTTCTGCATCGATGCCCAGCTCGCCAGAAAAAAACATTTCAAAAAAGAAACTCAATTTAAAAAGCAACTTACATAAAAGGATGATTCGAAATTCCATCGATTGCGATGAGCACCGGGGGAGGATCTTCAGAAAAGCGTCGATCGTCTTCCAGGAATCATTTCACGAACGCCGTGTAGCAGAATGTTTTAGTTACCGCATGCCATTCCGTCGAAATCCGACACTTTTTGTTTGTTTGTTTAAAAAGCCAAAACAAAAGAAAAAATAAACACAGTTAAGAAATTTCGTTTACAGCCAAACGATGTGTTTTGTCTGATTGAAAGATGTGATTATTTTCACACGACCAAACGACTAGTCACCACGGCTGAGTCACACTACATACTGGCAACAGAGTCGTTGTCTGTTAAATAATACGAGCAACAACAACAAAAAAAAACAAAGGAGTTTTGGATGGTTCCTCTCGAATAAACATCAATTTTTGTGTTGTTTCTTTTCGACCACCTGGCGCCCCCCCCCCCCAGTCCAAGGGTATAGACGCAACTGTCGTTAGTTACTAGGGATACTCTATAGCGTATCGTGTGTACATACATCCACACATCTAATATCATAAAAACAGAAGGAGAAAATAATAGACGCGTGACTCGACCGGTGCGTGCGCTGTATCGACTTCCCCTTCACGCATCGTTGATTTTTTGGCTATTGCAACAGTCAGTTGCAACCAATGGCCAGGGACAAATTAGTGATCGTCTAATCGATACCTTTTTTGGCACATACATTTCTACGTCCTCGATACACTGTCGTTGAAAAAGAAAACAAAGAAAGAAAAAGAAATCCCCAAATTTGAGGAGAAAGAGGCAGATGGTTTACGGTGACACACGGCGCATGCCCAATTCCCGATCCAATTACGCGTTTTCTCCCCCCCCACCCTCCTTCTCCCATTTTATATGGTTCATAACGTCTCTCTCTTCAATTCTTGGAAGGGAAAACGCAGAAAGGTTTCTCTTGTCCTTTTCCTAACCCTCCTGCCATCAAGGTTGTCAAGGTTACCACAAGAGAGAGAAAAAGAAAAAAAAAAAGGTACAAAGAGGGGAAACAACAGAAAGGGCAGGTGAAAACCTTTTGCCTCAGACCAGGGGGGATGAAACCTCTGGCCTGCCGACATTCCTCACATTTCAGATGGAACTAGAAACATGAAAGAATTCGACACAGTTTCTCTGTGTCGGGGTCGAGGAAATGAAATTGACGGTTCACTTACTTTCACTGGGTTTTTACTTCTCGTTGTCTTTTTTGTCCTTTTCCTGTTCTGCACACAACCACCGGACGTCAGTCAGTATAAATGGGAGACAGCCACACGATGTATTATTTCAATAAACGCAGGAAAAGGTATGGGGAATGAATAAATACTCGACTGCATAGGAACAAGTTGAACAAGGAACTACCATCTCAGCAGCACTGGGACGACTTCCCCATGTGTAGCAGTCCATCGATTTGACTACAGAAAAGAGCGGCGCGCGGCAAAATTCGGCAGAGCCATCTAGCGGTGGTTTTAAAAACTCGTTCAGGGACTGGAAAATGAAAATAGAAAAACGTTTTAAAAGATTTTTGCAAAATCACGCTCTACACGACGTAAAGGTACGAAACGACAGAAAAGACCTTGGCCCCGTAAAGCCGGATTTTATATTAGCTGGTGCCAAACATTTGAAAGTTTAATGTTTAATCAATCAATTTCCAAAAAGACTGTCATGGGTGATCGAACCCATGTTTCGTCATCCATCTCCCATGATTCGGGGGTTATTTCTACGTCAAAACGACATATGAAAACGATGGCCATGATTTTGTTTTGAGCGAACATCCAAACGTCCGGCTTTTCAAAAAGAATTTTCTCTTTATTTTTGTCGTGATCATCTCGATCGATAAGCGATCGAGACTCACAGAAGACGACCAGAATTGCAAGGCAGCTATCATGCTTTCGTGAGAGAAATGTCTCTAGAGTACGCTCTGTTTTTCTCGTTTTTTTCCTTTCTCGATCATCACTGCTGCCCATCACGTTTGTAATAATGATGGCCGACTTGTCGAGAATCTTCCCCTTTTCCTTATCACCGCTATTCGCTGGAAGATTAATGATTATTCCTCCTTCTACGTCTGGCCATTTCGACACATTTGTGCTGTTTCGCAAGACAGGTATCTCGTTGTTTCATCTGACTAACGTGATTTTCAATAGTCGAAATAACCAGACAAAGCATATTTCGTCTCTATGTGCAATCTTGTAAATGAGTAATAACCTTCTTTCTTCCACTTTCAGTTGTGGCCACAGGGATAGATGATTTTGAAGAAAAAACTGGCGGGACGTTGACTCACCTGACATTGATACCAAAGCTTTTCACATTCAAGGACATTGCGAAGAAAAAGATTGCAGACAGAATTTAACAAACAAATAAATACAGGTAAGCTGATAAAGTAAATTCAACGAGCTCCTTTCATTTTTAAAAAAATTACGTACATTCCAAATACTCTGCAGCACCTGGGCACACCAAGGTCTGCATGTGCAGACACACGCGGTGCCAGTCATCGTTGTCAAATGTTTTGTGAAAAGGAACATGTTTCTCGAATGAGAGGTAAATATTTCAAAAATAATCATAACTACAAAAAAAAAGGGAGAAGAACCTACTTAGCCCGGGAGAAAGTAGTTTTGACCTTAAACTTTGTTTTTTTTTTTTAAATGGTCATGACGTTAAGTCGAGGTTTCCATACACACACGAAATCATTTTTTCTTCCGGCATGGTATGGAGCGAACTATAAAACCTGGAAACATCTTTTTGGCTTGGCTCTTTCTTTCTATTTTTGTTTGTTTTGTGCTCCAGTGAACACAACAGATTCGGCTAGTGACGTCAAGTAGGCCGAGGTCTGAACAAAGTTTACGCAGTAAAGGCCAAATCATTCGATTTTCCATGTATTTATTCATCAAATGTTTGCTCAGTTATTATTCATAGTCGTCGACGAGGAAACAGCATGGGGAAGTTGTAAGATGACACAAACACGCGAGGAAAGAAAAACAAAAAATTATAATAAGGAAAACAACGTCAGTTAACATCTTTTTTCTTTCCAGCGCAGAACCGAAGGTAGAAAACAAAATAAAAATAAACAAAATTATGGAAGTGGCATCATCTAACTAGCTACAGTTCATGACTAAATCAAGGACTGGCAAGGAAAGAAAACAATATGAGAAAAAGGAAAAAAAAAAGAGGCAAAAAGTGCGGGATCTATTAAGAATCTGATAGAAAGACGAGTAGTCATTTCAATATGTTTCTTCTATTTCTTTAGTTGTACGAAGGGATGGAAGAGGGCAAGTGAAGGAGGAAACATGATATCCACGTCAAGGAGGCGTTCTCTCCTGCCCAGCATATCGACGAGAGATACGCACAACAAAGCCAAGACAAGGAGTTCCATTTTCTTCTTCTTTTCGAACTTTTCCAAACTTCATCCTTCCATGATGTCCTTTATTGTCGCGTTTGGCTCGTCAGGGCTTTTGCACACACACACACAATCACACACACGGAAACAAACGTCGCCATTTCAAGTGACGATGCGTTTGCAAATAATAATTAAAAAAATTATTCTGTTTCCTAAACAAGAAAAGAAAACTGTGTGTTGGGGGGAGGAAGAATCAAGGTCCAAAAAGGAATTAACATTTTTTGTTTTGTTTTTTTGCTAAGCATTCGTACTCCTCCTTTTTCTTTTTTAGTTTACTGTGTAATTCCAACCCATTGTCCAGCCTACCAGTGATTAACTCGAGACAATGCAGACCGAAAAACAGAAAACAAAAAATATTTAGAGAGACGTAGACGACGGAGGTGGGGGAGTAGGATAAAGAAAGGGGAGGAGTTTATAAGGGCAAATTATTTCAAATAAATTTTCTCCACATCACACGGATGACATCGTCAGTCATCTGGAGAGTGAATGACTGCGTTCTCGATCGACCCGGTCGGATCCGAGGCGAAGGTGAGGCGGTATCTTGTCGAAGAACGGATGCTTGAGGGCTTCCGTCAACGCGAGCCGCTGCGAAGGCTCGTAATCGAGCATGCGCTGAATCAGGTCGAAAAGGAGGACGTGGTCTTCCTCGTCAGACACCTGGTAGCGCTTCAGTGGTTTACAGTTTTCACGAACATAGCGGCCGGCCGAGCTCTTCTCGTCCCAATCTAACCGGCCGTGGTAGAAATACTTGGTCTTGGTCTTCCTGCCCATCCTGGATTTATTATTCAAAAAAAAACCCCAAAACAATTCAATGCATGAAAAAATTAAAATTCAATCAACAATAACAGCAGGTAAAATAGGTAGCGTACCTGTATGGAATGGGACCAAGAATGCGCTCCATCATGGCCAGATGTTCGCGATTATCGTGGGTCTGAAAGAGAGTGACGCCCAGGTAGAGTTCAAAAAGGATGCATCCAATCGACCAGACATCGCAAGGCTGCGTCCAACCCAATTCTACGCGGGTAGCGAAAAACCAAACAAAAAACACGTCGTTAATTATGGGTGAAACAATGGCAAATCACCTCAAAGATTCTAGTTTTTTTTTTTTTACCTAATATGACTTCGGGTGCGCGGTAATGACGCGTCGAGACGATGGTGCTGTGATGTTCGTGGTCAAACGTGGCACTCCCAAAATCAATCAAACGCACGTCCGTTCTTTTCACTCGTCGGTAATCCCTTTTCTGCGTAGTCAAGGTAAAACACACACACATAAAAACATAATGACAGTGTAAAGAAAAAAAATGAAAAATTCAATTGAAAAATGAAGACAAAAAAATAAAAAGTGAAGGTGAATTGGCGACGCCGGGACGAGAGCCAAAAAAAAGATTAGAAATCAGGGCCGTCGCCCGTCACGACGCCCCAGCACTTGAAATATTCCGTCTGCAATCCATCGTTCTTCCATTCCAACTCCCCCCATCTACCCGGTGTGACTTGACGACAGATGGGGGGGGAGCCACAATGTCGCGAATAGAGTTATTCAAATGGATTCGTAAAACAAAAAAGGGACATTGCAAAAGCACCTTTTTTGGGTTGTAGGAGATGTCAAAATCCGAGTCGACAAAGAGAATGTTTTCGGGCTTCAAGTCCGTGTGAGTCAACTTGTTGTCGTGGAGGAATCGGACGGCGTAGGATAACTGGTAGCCAATATGACGCACCTGGTCCAGCGAATAGGGCTGATAATTGTTGTCCTTCTGTTTTTACGTCATTGGTTAAACAGAAAGAGAGAGAGAGAAAGAAAAACAGACCATATTTCTGTTAAATCGATGTTGTCATACGAGTAAGAGGCAAATTTATCAAACCGACCAGGAAATCAAAGACGGAAAGGCCAAGCATTTCAAAGGCGATGCACATATGGCCGTGATAATCAAACCAATCCAGCATCTTGACGCAAAGGCTGCACAAAAAAACAAACAAAAGGAAAACGTAAAAACCCAATGAATTTATTAAAAATAAATAAATAAAGGAGATACTTAAAACAGCTTACAAAAAATAAAAATAAAAACCGAGACCACTTACTATTTGCCTTCGGGATCCTTGCGATCCAACTTTTCCAGCACGTTAATCTCCAGTTTGGCCGCCTCCCGATATTTTTCTACATTCTTGATAATCTTTAAGGCGAAGCTCTCGTCCCTGCGTTGTTTCAAGGTTTGAAAAAAAAAAAGAAGAAAAACACACACACAAAAAAAAAAGAAAAAGGTTTGTTTTTGTTTTGTTTGAGGAAAGAAACGAAAGATCGTTAGTTGTTATAGCAACTAATAACACAGTAGACTGTCAGCAATAAATATTCAGAACTTTCAAAATAAGGAAACAAGTCGAATAGTTGCAAAGGAACATAAAAAAACGGATCTTGACCATATCCATCGGTGGGAATCGACGAATTAAATATTGAAAAAACTCAAATTCAAATTTAAAAAATGAAAACGTTGGAGGAACACCTACCTGGATTTGGTCACGTCTTTGACTTTGACCACTTTACCAAAGGTGCCCTCGCCCAAGGTGGCCTGCACTCGATCTGCAAGGTGACATAAAAAAAAAAAAAACGAAAAACAAAATACGACAAAGTGGTTTGAGAATTGCAATTGAAACAAGTGTCGAGCACCAAAAAACTTGAAAAACTCTTTTCAAATCTTTTGAATATATTTAAGACTAAAACAGCACTTTTTGTTTTGTTTTCCAAATGCCAAAAATCTTTTCTAGTTCTATCGTTTCTCTCTTTTTGGACGAAAATTTGGGAAACCCCAGCAATCAATTATTTTGTTGCAAAAAAAAAAATAAATTTTTTTCAATAAATAAATCAAAACAAAAACTGCAAAATAAAAACACAAAATTAAAAAAACAAACAACTAAAAACAAAACTTGTCTTGAATTCAGTTGTTTCCTATCGTTCTCCCCTCTCTTTATGGAACAGCAGATTTTTTTTTTTTTTTTTTTTACTTTTCTACATTGAAATAATCAATAAATAAGTGAAAAAAAAAAAAAAAAATGTTTGTCTTTTTTTTTTGGTAGTGTGTTAATTGGTTTTGTGTGTGTAGCAATGGCAAACGAACATCGATTCTGGAGAATGTCGCCATTTCGGTAAAGAAGATGTCCATCTTCGTCGTCCTCCACAGACGGGGCACGGGAACTCTACTCGCGCAGTTGGGTCGGATCGGCAACAGCAATCAGGGCAGCCATCGCACACACCGAAATCAAGGAAACCAAAGGGCGCGCCGCCGAACGATCGTCATCAACATTCATCGATGTGGGTACAGGAGCGGAGGTTGGCAGCGGAGGTGGCAAACAGACCCGATTGGAATCGCGCGCGCGCAGCCGTGCGTGTGTGTGTTCAACGGATTGGGCGGATGGATGGACGGACGAAGCAACGAGAGAACCCATAGAGGAAGGAGAAAGAGACCAAAGACAATGGCGATCTCGTCCTCGATATTTTTGTTTTGTTGTCCTTTTTACAGGATTTTTTTTTTTTTTCTCGTCTTCTACTTAGCTACTTAAACCTATTTATATGCTAATGGTTGAAACTGAAAGTGAAGCAGCAAGTCTAGCGAATCATGCACAAATGACTAAAAATAAAACTTGCGCCATAACAATCATAATAATAATCATAATAATAATAATAGTAATAAGAAAGAAATAGAAAGAAAAACAATTGAGATCACAAACAAGAGAAGAAAAACGTCATTTACGCACGCACACAACACACACGCAGACAGACAAGGTGAGACAGTAAGGGGGAGAGTAAACGACTGGTTCGAGAACGGGCAAACGGCCAAACTATGCTTCTAAATTCGTCCCCATCTTTTGTGTCATTGGATGGCGTGTTATTCTCGGCTACCCCAGTTGAGAAATCGAGAACGACTCCGCTCTTCGATTGCCATCAACTGATAAAAAACCCGACCCCCGCACATGTCGCAAGTGCAGACGCACATCTCGTCCAATTAAAAAAACAAAAACAAAAAACCCCCCAAAAAAACCCCACATGCCTATGATTCCGCAATGGCAATGGCAAAGTTAGTAGAAGTAATTTTAAGAGAATGTCATTTAACTGATGAATCCATGCGCTGGAAAGTGCGGAATTAAAAAAACAAAAAAAAAAACTTGCGAGGCAACGGCTGCCCAACGGCTGGGACCGTCTCGTTCTAACCGTTCGGGTAATGGCGTTCGATGAATTAGCAGACGATTGGCCAACGGCTGCGTTGGACGACGACGACAGCAGCGGTACCTTGCCGCTACCGGTTGCGCTGGTAGACACGGGGCCGCCGTATCCATGGCAACCGGTAGCGCGCGTGCCGGGCTCCACGCCAGGAAAGGATTCGGGTCCCGGATGAACTCCGCGTTCGCTGTTATTATTGCTGGACAGCGTCGAAGACGACGACGACGACAATGGCACCGGAATGATATTCGACGTGCACGTAGACGGTTTGCCACCAGACGATGCCAGTTTGGCTCCCAATCCTGCAGCATCGGGCACCTGATAAGCCACTTCGTCGTAGAGCAGATCGTACGGATCGAGGTGATAGGAGGAGGAGGACGACGACGTGCCCTGATGGTATTTCGTGTTGCTGTGCCGCGACGGTGTGGCCGGCGTCGAAACGTACGGATACGCTTTCTCGGCCATCATCCGGCTGGTGCCGGTCGACGTGGCGGCCAGCGTTCCAGTCGAAGACAATCGATTCGACGATTTGCTGCTGTTGCCGCTACTACTAGCGCCACCAGCCTGACTCGATTTGCTGGAATAGGCCGGATAGGCATAATCTTCGAACCAGGTCGAGTGATGGCGCAGCGCCGTCAGCGGATCTCGATCCATCGAAGCCGACGGATGGTCGTGTTGCAACGCAACGGCCGGTGGCGAAGTGGGCGAAGGCGGAGAAATCCAATCGTCCAGCAAAATGGGGTAAGGCAAATCTTCGAGCGACCGATGCAAATCTTCTTCTTCTTCTTCCTCCTCTTCTCCTCCACCTCCTCCTCGGGCGGACCCCACTGACTTGTGAGACACTTTCAAGGACGGCCTCCGGTCGCCCACCGACGCGTTGGCGCCCAACTGTTCGTCTTCCTCTTGCAAATTGCACGACAGAAACCAATCGAAATAAGGATTGGACGCAGTGCTGCCGTTCGTGTTATCCTGACTGGTCAACAACTCGCATTCTACTTGCTCCGACTGGCGATCACAAGCAGACGATCCGGCAGCAGCAGCGGCGGCAACGTCGTTTTCATTTTCATCTTCTTCTTCTTCCTCCTCCTCCTCCTCGTCTTCGTCGTCGTCGTCGTCGTTTTGTTGGTCGCCGGCCAAAAATGTATCCGTCGACTTGGACGACTTTGGAGCCAAAGAGGTTAAATTTAGGCCCAGAGCAAAACATTGGTCCAGTGCCAAAGGTGTTGCAGTCGACTCGTTCAACAACTGGTGGTCGCCGTCGTCGTCGTCGTCTGCTGCTGTGGCGCAGCTGTTCATCATCGCCACACCGTCGTCCTCCATCGTCAATGGACTGGCACGATCGCGACCTGTAGATGCTTCCGTCTGACTCTTCCGGTTATGACGCTGATGCCGATTATGTTGATGATTGTTGTTGTTGTTGTTGTTGTGGCTCCCATTGCCACCGCCGCCGCCGCTGCTGCCGCTGCTGCTGTGGTGGTGATGGTGGCGCCGCCTCCGTCGGCTCGATCCTTTCAGCGTTGGGTAATCATCGGCCCTCAGGTGTTGCTGGCCAGCCGTGTACACCGTGTCTTCAACGGTGGCTGTCGGCATGGAAAACGTGCAAGGGCTGGGCGTCGGAGTGGCTTCACTGTCCGATCCGGGACTGGGCGAACGTCTAGCCGTCCGGTAATCCGTGAGAAACGCAGCGCTACAATTCACAGGGCCGTGATTGGCCACGGGGGTGGATTCGTCCATCGTCGTGCAGACGGTAGTCGTGTGGCGTCTAGGGCGCACCTTTTGGCCAGCTGCGATATCTTCGACGACCCTGTCGGCCGATCGGGGCCGATTTCTTTGACCCGACGGCGGAGTGGACGGCCTGGATGATCCGATTCCGCCCGTCGCCGAGCTCGATCGGGAACCCGAAGAGCCCGGGATGAGCGACAGCGACAAGTAACGCACTTTAACCGACAGACGGCGAAAGAGACTGGAACACGTTCCCGTCAGCTGGCCGAGAAACAAATGAGCAGAGCTGCGCGTCCTCGTCAGCGGCTGCTGCTGCTGCTGCTGAAGGTGGGACCGATGGATGCGATGGTTCGCCTGTTCTCCATGACGGATGGCGCTAGGTTCCACTTCATCCGGCAGTGGTCGCTGCAGCGGCAATTGTTCCGAATGACGCCGCCGGGAGGCGGACATGTTCCAGACGTGATCTTTCACTTCAGTGATAGGAAAGGGTTTCCAGGTGGAGTGTTTGCAATCTTCCGTTTTCCCCTTTTTTTCTTTTTTCTTTGTTTGTTTAAAAACAGTTCAAATTTGGATTCCCAAACTTTTTTTTTCTTTCTTCTTTTTTCTGTGCCTCCCCCACCCCCTCCCCTCTCACTCCGGAAACTGGGACACTCTCCTCATTGGAACCGCCACTAAAACTCCTCCTTCACTAAACAGCCAACAATGCAAAGAATCCCGTAGCAGATGGGGCCGAATTTTTCGATACCAAACCAAAACATCCTTCAAAAAATAAAAAAATAGGGAAATTCCTTCTCTTCTTCCGGCTATTCCGGATGAGGAATAAAGCCAGACACTTGAAAGTGGCCTCTTTTGCCTGTGCGCACCACTCGCAAAGAGAAGCCCAACACTTCCGACGTGCCCGCACACCAAAATTTCAGCCTAGAATTTTCTTCTTCTTCTTCTTCTCGTTTCAAGTATGTCGACACAACTCTTGCAGCACTGGCGTCTTGCTTATGTGTGTGTGTGTCTGGGACGGTTAGCAGGACGCTACTGGCCAGAGGACGGCCGAGTGAGTCTCGCAATCCGCGGGAGAGGGGTGTACGTATGTTTTTGTATACGCAAACCAACTCCGCAGCGGAATACAGCAAGTCTCTCCCCTCCCCCTTCCCTCTCCTCTTATCCCTCCCATTTTCCCAAATGTTTTTCTTTATTTTTCTCAATCTCTGGGCTGTTTCAAGCTTCCCAAAAACTCTTACTCATTTTGCTGTTCCTTCACAAGTTCTAAATTTAAAACCACCCCGCAACCAATTCCCCCCCCCTCCCCACTTTGCTTCGCTCCTTCTTCACAAAGATCATGCGCGCATCCCCAGGACTAAAAGGTGTTCCAGTGCTAAGATTAGAATGCTCACCCAGCGCTTTTTTTTTTTTTTTATTTCGCTCTCACATAGCGTCGCTTCCAAAAAAACCTAGTCGCTATCTTTTTGAAACCATAGCGTATCAATGCCATTTTTTTTTTTTTTTTTTGTTTGCCCGTTCTGGAACAAAGTTTGACCACCATCTCGTGTTTTGGTGACGCAAGTTCTCCTCACGTACACGCGCACCGCAACAAGAGGTATAATTAGCCAATGGCGTCTAATTTCTTTGGTAGTGTGTGTGTGTGTGCGTTGTGGGGATAGGTTAATGACACTAGGACAACTTACCCTTCATCAAAATGACGTCGACATCCATACGCAAATAATCAAACACCTTCTCCGAGAACTAGCCAACGTTATTATCGTCAATTGAAACATTTGCCTTTTTATTTTTTTCAGGAAATTTTCTTTCCCCCCCCCCTTTTTTTAAAATCAAAACAAATAGAAAAGTAATCCCCCCCCCCCCGAAATCCCTTGTTTGGTCATTGGTCCCAGCTGTTTTTTTGTTTTGTTTTTAAAAAATACAGGTCCACCCATCTATGTTGAATGTGTACCCAAAGATCGACAAAAAGATTAGATCGAATATTCTCTGCCATTGACATAACAGCCCATAGAAAAGGAACCTGACCCGACAAGATGAAAACTCCTCCCAAACCTCACGATTGGAAATGTGTTACACGTTACTAGACAATATGTTTTGCCAACAATAATATGGAAAACGATTTTTTAAAAAATAAAGAAATAGGCTGAAAATCGAGAGCGTGAAACACACACAAAAAAAAAGGGAAACCTGGATGGACGACTCTCTCTCTGTCGAATAGATTACATCCTGATGTCTTACAATCCCCGATTGATGTAGGCGGAACGAAGGGACAGCAAAAGAAAGAGGTACAACATTTGCCGCATTTCATTTGAAAGTTGAACACGTTTCAATGATGTGCTCGTTAAATTGACCCAGTTCTCGGACAAGTAGAAGATTGCATGCACGATGGAATCGTTTCTTATTTTTAAATCCAATTAACTAATTGAAAGTGGACAGCAAACAAAAAAAAATTAAAAAAAAACAAAGAAAAGAAAAGAAAAAAAAAAAATTAAAAGATTGAAAAGAGAAAACCCACCTGGATGGGTGAGGCGTTGTAGGGAGAGCGACGGTGCCCCGTCGTCGTGGCCACCGGTTGCTGTTCCAGTGGTTTGCGCTCTCGCCTCTGCCTCCGCTCGCGCCTCCTTTCCGAACCGGACGCTCCGGTCCCGCCGGCTTCGCCCGTCGATGGCGATCTCGTCGAATGTTTGCGACGAAACGAACTGCCCAAACTGCTGTCTCGATTATCGTGACGCTTCTGGTGTCGGCTACCACTGCGATCAAAAGAAATCCAAAAAACAAATGTCAAATAAGGACAAGACAAAAATATCAAATAGGCAAAATTTTTCTTTAAAAAAACAAAAGAAAAACTACGCGGTTGTGAAAAGCTGATACGATGACAGGTGCCATCCATCATCTTCGAAAATAATACACAAGAAAAACAATAAGAAACACAACTGGCAAGTGAACTTGGCTGTGTCATTGCCTCTTTTCTTTGTTATTCCCGATTTAGAATTGGCCTTGGTTATTTTTGATGAGGCGACATCAGCTTTGAAAAATGCCCACGTAGACGAGGAGGTTAGTCGAATGTTTCATCATGGAGGCAGGCGTGTGCTGGTAGATGTTGCCGATATCGGGAAAAAACAAACGAAAATTGTCGCGTGTCCATTTTGACGGACCCGTCCAACCAGCCGCCACCGAAAATCGATGTAACCATAACCACCGGTCAACCACGTAAATTTAAATTGCACAAAGCTGGAAAACCAGTTCACCGTCTCATTTTGAAATCATCCAATTATCATCTACTTAATATTTATGATTTTTTTTTTCCCCCTTTATTTTTAACTCTCTTCTTCTTTAAAAAAGCCCCCCCCCCCTTTTCTTTTCAACACCGGACGCAACAAGATTGTTCAATACAAACTTGGCCGCCAATCGTTCACTATCTCTTTAATGACGACCGAATTGCATTAAAGACGGCGGTACCTTTCAGTCAAAATCAATGACCCCCCCGCCCTTCTTTTGTTTTTAAATCGTTATTTCAAAAGCCCTTTTTTTTTTTTGTCTTAGGCTATTGGCGTGTGGGGATTTTAAATCGACCGGACCAAACTGGACGCAGCGAATATTCAGTTAGTTGGTTCGATGCGCATCGGATCCTTTGCTTTTCGCATTTTTTTTTTTCTTCTTCTTCTTCCTCCACTCTACAACAACAACAAACAAAAGACGTTGGGTTGAGTCATTTAACGACCGATCGTCTCCTCTTTCCACTCTCGCTAAATAAGGCAAAGCTGAAAGGAAGAAAAGAAAATGAACGACGGGTTTTTTTTCTTTTTCAAGCTTTTTACTGCGCACCGTAGAGTGAAAACCGTAGATCGTGAATGGTAGCCCGAAGGCATAAGGAGCCCCTCATGCCTTTAAAAAGCTCGTGTAAAGCTGGACACGGTGCGAGCGAGCCAGCAATCCTCCCTTTCTCTCTTTCAATGAATTTATTAGTGACTTACATAAAAGTCCACCATCTTTTACTGCACCCAGTTACTACCCCCAATAGGAAAACGGGAACAACCTTGTTCACATCAACAGATTTTTTTCTTTTTTTTTTTTTTTCCCCAACAAATGCGACTGACAGCAGAAGGGAAATTCGGTCAATTCTTCTGCTCTCAATATTCAAATTCAACAGATTTTTTTTTTTTGACGTGTCACGGTCTTTAAAAATCCTTTCATAAACAATTCTCTCCTTTGAAAGAACAACAACAAAAAAAAGTGAGAGCTACAAAAGCGACATTACAGCGGCGTTGTCTCTTTTCACGCAATTACTCCATCCTGAATTGAGAATATATATATTTTTAAAAGGGACCCTGTTTTTGTTTTTTTTCGAGATTAGAATCCATCCGACTGAGGGAAACAGACGATAAACCAGTCTCTCCAACGCAGGGAGACGGTGTGTTTTGTTTTGTTTTTTCTTTTCGTTAAATCAAATTCCAATTCAAGGTGAGTGGATGAAGAATGAAAGCTGTGGAAAAAGAAAAACTCGCTTTTTAAAAGTGTTTCTTTTCATTCTTTTTGTTTCTTCTTGGTAGGAGAGAAAAAAAAAAATAAAAATAACCCGATTAAATTCTATTTTCAGTTTCTATTGGATCTGGATGAAAGAAAGCCATTTAACATATCGGGCGCCCTTGGATGATCCAATCGTCATCGCAATCAAATAAGATTAGAAATAAAAAAAAAAAAGCTGGGGCCCCGTCTGCCTCGATGTCTCGACCTTCGAGCCAATGCAAAATAAAGGAACCGAAACGAAAAACGAGAATCAAAGTGAACTCTTTTGGGTGTCTCTTTTTTTTGTTTCTTCTAAATGATTCGAGACAAGCGCGAGACGCACGACAAAAGGGACAACACCCAACGGCACACAAACATGGCATGACAAAACATATGAGATGGAGAAGAAAAATAAGAAAAACAGACTTATGTCCTCCTGGAACAGGATGGCCTTCAACTTAAATAATAATAATAATCAAAAGAAGTGAATAATCCGTCAATCGATTGTCCCTTTCCTTTTGATTTCTAGAGAATCGCACCTCACACTGGCGCCGTTGCCACCGCCGCCGCCGCCATCATCGCTGTTGTAACAAGTTCTTTCGAGTCTGTAATTTTGTTTTGTTTTGTCACCTGATAAAGTAGCGATCGGCGTTGTCGGAGAGTTGAGACCGCGGGCGGTACTGGTCCCGGGTGACCGATAAACATGATCCCATGCAATCGAAACCTACGGCCGGCCAATCAGTCCACGTGATTCCCATTCAAAAACAGATCAAGACTAGCTCCATCCGAAATATCTTTTGACTTTGCCATCGCATTCCTAACTACTGATTGATATCCATCGGATAAGAACGAAAAAAAAACCGCAACATCCGAAAATATTCGATGTCGAAACAAGCGGTAAAAAACCCCAAAATTTGGATCCCGAACTAAGTAGGAAACAGGAGGGGGGGGAAAAAAAACAGCCGAGCAGAGCGAACCAAACATTTCGAAATAGCCACCAGAATGCGTTGGATCAGGCGAATTAAAACAACAAAATAAAAATAAAATAGTAAGACACAATGCAAAATTGCGTAATATTCCGGCGGGCTGGAGGAACGAGAGAGAAAAAAGAAGGAAGACTCACATGTTAAGTACCCCCATGGCTACGGTGAGTACGGTCAGCGATGAAGTCACCATCGTGTGATTCGGTTCAGGCGGGATAAAATGGGTTCACTACAATGATCGTAACGGATCGGATTGAACGTCGGATTGCACTTTGACGGATATTCGGCGAGTCCAACTTTGCGGTACTTTGTCCGTCAACATGGATGCAAAATACGTCGAGAGTTGGTTCTTCATTCGGCAGTGAACACGTCCGAATGGAACGATATCGACGTAGCGACTCGGCTATCACTACAACCCACCGTCTACCCCAAAGGCACCTGGCGTGGCCCCGACTCTCCTTCTTGGGCAGCGGCTATTGGTCTTCGACTGTTTCCAGGAGGCGGGACTCGACAACACCTGGACGCTTGTATGTGCGTGTCGGTGTGTCTTGCCTGTGCGTTTGAATCTTTACGGGAGTGAAAGTGTCCGCCAAAGTTTTCCAGATGTGCAAGTTCAAGTCTCGAAGAGATTCAGATCTTGCCGGGAGTGGGGGAGCGGGGGGGGTTTGGGAGGGAATCCCTATTTGCATCAGCAACCATTTTCAAAACAAAACAAATGACATCGAAAATAATGTCGGCGTGCTGTTTCTGCGTCCCGAAAAACTATCACACACAACAGATTCCAAAATAAGATTTTTGTTTTGGGTTTTCTTGTTGTCCCATTTACGTTATGGTCATGCGCCTTGAACTTGACAATAACATTAAACAGAATATTCTCACAAGAAAGATCGTAGTACGTCATATTTGCATTGATTTGGTCGACTACAACAAAAACTCTTTCCTTTTTCTTTACTGGAGTTGGTATTGTAATTCTGCCTCAAGGGTAGAAACATTAAAAAAAAAAAAACCATGGAGGATGAAAAAGAACATCTTCCACAGAGGGTCTCTTTCTTCTCTTAATACCGTGTTTGGTCATAGTCTAGGGGGGTGGAGACTTAGATATTTAAATTTAAATAAAAAATAAAAAATTCCTTTTTCCACGAAGAGGTAAATAAAACATCCAACTCGGCAAGAGCGTCCGTGTCTGCGTGTGTAAAAGCGATGAGGAAAAAGATAAGATTGCACGTTGTTATCGTGTAAATCGCATGGAATGTTGTAAATATCGACAACACCAAATTGTTTGATGGATGCGAATAAATCTAAAGGATCATCCCACAAAATGAAAGAAAAAAAAAAATAAATAAATAAATTGATGGCGTTCTTTTTATGACTCTGTCAGTGTCTTCTCACCTTTCGCTCAGAGGGGCCCCCCTTAAAAAAAAACAAAAAAACAATCAATCGCCTAAAACTAGTGAAAACACCGGAAGAAGTGGAAGACGGTGAAGATAGGCCGAACATAAACAAAAAACGGAAGAAAAGAAAAGAAAAAAAAAAAAAGACGGTCAGGGTTAAACGGTGGATTATTCATCTGAAACTCTTTTTTTTTTAAATAATTTTGGCAGAAAAAAACCAAAAAAAAAAACAAAATGAGTCACAGACCCCGTCTATTTTATTTATAATTGGGACCCCCCGCCTATTCAAACGAACACGTAAGGACCCATAAAGCGAACGGGAAATGTGCCAAAATGGCAATTTTAGCTGCCGCTAGTAGCACTTGATTCCTACTCCGGGTACTGCCTCTGTCTCAAGGATACCGACAATGAAACAAAAATGTTCAGGGCTTCCTCATTCGTGATGGTATGAAACTACTTTGGCGCGTGACGAATCGATCACATCGAGAGAAAAAAAAAGCTGCTGACCGCGCACCTGGCGCAAAAGACAACTCCCTTTTTATTCAACGTTACAAACCTTTCGGTAATTGGAAACTATTGGCTCCATCTTCCGAAAAGGTCTCGACTGCCCGGTTAACTAGACCTACTCGCTCTCAATCTGCAACGGCTGCCGTGATGGATGTTGATGGATACTCGGGCAAGGCAATATTATGACACATCCCCTATTTCTTATGCTGCGCCCTTGGCCTCACCAGGGTTTTTATTTCTCGGAAGAACCGCATCCAGGCAAAAGGCAACAACAAACAGAATTAAACGGACGATCCACGAGAGCTTTAGGGTATTTTAAACTTAAGGAACTTCTTCTTCTTTTTTTTTAAATGGACGTAACAAAAGAAACGATACGGTGCATGTTACGGGATGCGGTTCGCAAGCTAAGAGGAATGACACGAACGGCCTCAAAAAAGAAAACAACAACAACAACAACAAAAAAACGTGAATACAAAAAATGTAGGTGAAATATGTCTGGCGTATGTATGTACAAGAAGCCTATGATACGGGGAGCGGTAGTAGGTTCGTCTGTTTCGTGTCGACCCCGTTGTCTAGCTCCAGTAAACTCGGAACGGGAAATATATCACAACAACGAGACCGACAATTGGATAGAATCGCTAACGTAAGAGGGAGGGGAGACCATTACGGGCAGCAGCCCGCAAAACACCGTAACACATACATCTATCGCTTTAATTTATGTGCGACTGCGGTATCCCGCGGGACGAAGAGGAGGCTGCTGCTGCGATTCACCATTATTATTGATGCGACCGCGACATCATTTCGTATTGGTAGAAAATGCCCAGGGGACACATAGACTATGTGTCCAAAGTCACGAATCAAGTGAATCTTTCATTGTTTGGCGGAGAGAGGCCGCATCGATTGTGCTCACACGACGCAAGATGTTTACGAAACAATATGTTAAATGATTTCCCATAAAAGGTGGCGCTGTCATCTACGAAACGGGTCAAGTACGGTGAAATCGAATGTTGGACACAAAAGATACAGCGAGGTGTCAAAGGATTAGCCGATAAGATGCAAAAAGAAAGGGGGGGGGGGGTCTGATCCGGGAGGTGTCCTCTGTGTGTGTGTGTGTGACGAAACACATGCTTTTCTTACCCCGGCCCTCCCTGGCTTCTTTCAGATTTTCTTTACTTGTCACATCGCCTTTTCTTTCTTGCTCGCAGTTATCTACTAATATTAATCACGGTCAACACTGGGCCCCTCGCACTTACTCCTTTACTTGCTAGTGCTCTTACGTTTCAAGTAGGTCAATGCCAGTTGCTCGCACGTTATGACTGTACACACCACCGAAAGGATCTCTCACGCTTTCAACCGATGTGAACCCACCCCCCGTTTGACTTTCTCTCGTGCTACGTGTTGTCCATAGTTTCTCTAACTTTTCATGACCAAACCAGTCAAAGGAAGGTGGAGGGCGCTACCTTGAAACCATGCGGAATAACGAATAAGGCATGCGAATTTTTTTTTCTTCTTTCGACTAAATAGACTCCCACCCCGTTTTCAATGAAACTGGCACAAGGAGGAAATGGCTATTTTCGAAATGGCGCTATTACATGTCGTGTTTTGCTGTTATTACTGTTTACTTATCGATTCGCATCTTGTCTCTCTCGTTACCATTCCCAAGGACGCTAATAATAAGAATCGATAGAAGTATGTAGCATTGCGACTGCTACAAAATCATAAAGAAATCAATGGCCATTTCGGGAACAGTAAGAAGACCAATTCGTGCGGATTTTTCGCTGATGGAATATCACGATTCAACACGCAACGCCATCTTATAACGTTCAAGAGCACGACAGGCGAAAATCTTGATTTTATCATTAATCGTAAAAATGGAAAACGCTTTTCGATTCATTTCTGCGTATCTGCAAAATGCACTTCGAAGCTCGTCAAATCTGTAGCCACTATCTTCTAGAATTACAATACTTCTAATGAATGAAACAAATGATGAAATACTAGCCCAGTGTTGGTAGGGCCAAACGCATTTGCTTTCCTCTATGCAAAAAGTAGATGCTGGTAATAATTCCTAATATGTATGTTATGCTACTGTCTTTCTTCAGCACCCTCAAAATGAAATATCTATGACTCACCAATTGGTGAGATACAAGTGAGCAGATAGTAAAAACACCTGAAGCATACGCAATAAGAAAAGTATTAAGGAATAACCTTTGTAGGTATGGTAACCTTCACGATGAGTATGGCAATATGCATGACACAGAAATCGTGTCTATGACATCAGAGTCACACAAAAACCATTGAAGCATTACACTGCTACTCTCAAAAGAACTGACATTTTGCATTAAATGAGAAGGATACAGCAATTGAACATACCTGTATGAGCTTTTCCTTCTTTGACTCCTTTCATGCCTATCTTTCCTGTCACGATCTCTCCCTCTATCCCATGATCGTGACCTGGATCTTGGTGATCTGGATCTGCTTCTTGATCTGGATTTGCAATACCTAGACCGTGGCATCTGTAACACACATTTGGTTAGAAATAATCAATATCAAGATTTTTTACTCAAGATCAAGATGTCAGAATACGATTTCTCCAAGAATTAGACTACAACTTATTTTGCGAACTTAAATATGGCGTCTGCTTAAAGCATGCCGATCACGGTAAAATGCAAAAACCGAAAACTTACGTTGACCGAACGAATGAGGTTTAAGGTATTCCAGAGAAATTCCACAGTGAATGATTTCCTTACGTTTCTAGAAATAATTCATCTAGGACATCGCAAAGAAAACAGGCATTTTTCTAGAGTTTGACGCTTTCATCCACTGTCCAATGTGTGTGGTGTTGCCAAGTGTCATTAAGTAGTCTTTTCGTAATTCTTTTTCTTTTCAACAGCGAGGAGCGACTAGCGAGGGCCGAGGGGGAATTGACTGTCGCTTTCACACACACTGCAAAGCAGCCGTCACATTCAGCTTAATGCTTTTAACTTTTACCATGATATAAATCAGAAGTGATACGATGTTGCGATGATCTCACAATATGCAACTCCAAGCAGGAATGAAATTTCATTGCTAATTAAAAGAAAGAAAAGGGTTCGAGACAATAGAAACAAGCGCCCATAAAATGCCAGAAAAACGTACAGCAAAATTTGGCATGAAGCTGTCTTGGTGTGTTGCAATTATTTGCAGTCGGACACCACTGTCAGTTAGCAAAATAATGTAATGGGGTGTTTTAGTGACACGATGAAGTACAGTATACTTTTTTGTTGTAAAATGTTTGCACCAAACAAAAGAGTTTCTCTAAAACTACGATAGAAATAAATTAGAAACGAGTCCAAATATGGTTTGGCTCATGCAACATAGAAACATTCAATGGTATCATCATGGCGCTCAAATGGCTTCACAATCTCAAGTCTTAGACGATGGGTTCCACCTAGAACAAACTCGTTTGGCGCCGATCCAGTTTGAAGTCGTTTAATGTCGAACATACGTCATAAGCCAGTGGTTGCAAGTTACATCGGTGACGTTAATCATCTCGAAATAGTCTGGTTCAAACTACAATCTGAACAACTCTTCTTTCTTAATTGTCCTCTTTTAATACCCATAAAATAAACGAAGTAAAATGGTTTAAATATGTGATCCTGGTTAACGATCGTGAATTTGAATAATTATGAAGTCTCTTGCACATGAGCATATTTTTTATCTTCTTTATGATTTAGAGCATTTGATCTAGTCATTTTTTTTCAGATAGTAAAATAAAAACAATTTGGCGACCTTGGTTATGAATACCAATACCACCAAATTAATTTCTTTTTCTGACCATTTCATCAAATCTGTCGAGGACAAAGAATGTTAAATCATTCAGATGAAATGTATTTGGCATGGCCGCTTAAATTTGGCTAATTGGTTCGAATTGCATACTCACTTTCACCATACTTTCATTTGCCTGATGATGTAACCATCCGTACAATCAAGGAAAAGAAAAATTAGAAGCCAAAACTTTCCAACAGAAATTTGTGGAAGAACAAAAACGTTTGAAAAGTGTATTGATAAAGAACCGGATCGTTTTTTTCTCTCTAAAAAAAATACACAGTCAACCGATATTTTAGAAAATATAGTCACCTGAATAAAGGAGAAAATTATTGTTTTCGTTTTGGAATAGATAAAAATTAAAAATAAGAGCGATGCCTCGAAATTTTGATAAATTGCAAATGTAACAATGGCAACGCGATTGTGCCAAATCTGTACACGAGGAATCAATGAAATCTTAAACAAACATATAAGGCCCAATCACATTTGTTCATAATTAAATGTTCAATTTGTTTACGTTTGTTTCCGTTTCATCTGTTCATAAAAATACATAAAGTTAATTCAGGCTATACTTGTTCGGGCTCGCCGAACTCGACTCCGAAACTATCCTCGTCGGTAAAGTAACGAATAGGAGGTCGGTTGTCAGTACTGATTCGAATGATTGTCGTATTCTTGCTACTACTGCTAACGGAATAATCTTGATTTTCCATGCTTATTGGCGATGAAGGATTCACGTCATCTGACGGTCTTAAAGGAGATTCCACAACCGAAACGACGTTGGTTTGCGCCATCACTTTCTTTGATTTGATCACCTGAGCATAAACGGGAATACCGACCGTGTTATTATTGACGACTAGCTCAGCCGTGACCTCTTCCGTCATAACTTCCAGTTCTCCTTCCTTCAAATCGTCATCCCGGATTGCAATACTGGCGTATGGTGGATCGGAAATGATGTGGTGGACGGAATAATGCAAACTTTCATAATTTGGATCTTGTCGGCTGAATCCTGGACTTGGGTTCTGGTGCAATTCAACAATTTCATAACCGGGTTCACTAGACTCGCTTAACCTCATCCTACTATTGTTAAGAAAAAGAAAATGAAAACAATGACAAATAAATAAAGCGCTCGCTGCACGACGTCTAGCGCATCATTAAGATAATTACCGGAATCCAACAACTTCGTAGTTTGGTTCTGTTTCTCCATCGTTTCTTAAATGAATCCGCTCATAGCGAGGGTCGTTAAATGAATCACCACTTTTGAGTTGTATCTTTTCGTAACCTGGGTCCGTTTCGGAGATTCGCTTCGTTCTCGGTGTGGGAAGCATTTCGTACCGAAAATCATCTTCTTCGTCGTCTTCCTCAACAACGGGTGCAACGATTTCTTGAACAGAAGCCTCGCCAACTAAGCAACCAGAGCAATTGAGTTTTATTAGCGGCCTGAACATGTGCTCAAACTGCTCTTAAATACAACCTTGATGCCCATTGTCATTAACATCCATGCTCAACGACTGAGGTGTTGAGTCCACGGAATTTCGGCGGCTTGGGTTATGCGAAAGCGATTCTCCTTCTCTGGAAACTAAGAATCCAAGGTCGACGGACCCCCGATGGGCTTGCATTTTGCCGGCTCCCGTTTCTCCGACTCCGACTGCCCACGGGTGAACGGAGAAACCCTTCTTTTTCATCACTTTGGCGTACATCTCTTCAACATTCATAGATTTTCTAGACCGATCGAGGTTGTCGATCAAATCTAGCGGAACCGGTGGAGGTGGTAAGGGTGAATTCGCCTGTCGCTTTTCCGGTTTAGGAGATCCCATGATGGACGTTTGACTGGCAATACTCAATGTAGACGCTGTTTATAAAAGAAAGAAAAGTTTAAACGTAATTGACTTCTTTTTTTACAGCGACAGAATGCCGAAATCTTACCGTGCAATCTACTCGATCCAGTTGATAACTGTTTGAGAGACACTACGCTGGGAGGCGTGGGAGGGACCGGAGACGGACTGATTCGCTCCGTTTCAGATGGAATGTACGGGGCTGTAGGGCTGGTGGGGCTTGGAAGAGTTAATACAGTGGGGGCCGTAGAAACGACAGGAGCAACAGTTCCGCTACTCGACGCAGCGGAAATGGCTTCTGAACGCTCGTTAATTTTGGCGTAAGTATCAGATCCTGCACCACCGTCGTATATTGGCTGTAACTCCGCAATGGCGGCATACATCTCATCCGAATCTTCGGCATCCGAAACGGTGGCATAATGAGGATCCAAGGAATCTGTATGGCGATGCTGTTGTGAGGAAGATCCAGTCCTCTGCCTACCCACCTGCACTCCAGGATTCGATGCCTTTAAGTTGGCCAATGGCTCGCGGACGCTTATACTTGAATAACCCTCTAAGGAAAATCATCATTTTTATGTAGGCCAATTAAAGCATGATGTCAGGTACAATTCTGGCTTACTAGAATCCTGAGACGTTTGAGAATCGCCACTGAAATGAACTTGTGCCACACCGGCTCCCCGTACTTCAGGAGGGACGTCGTCTTGAACAACTGCGGCGCCATCGAGGGAATCAGGTTCAGCTACATCCTGATCACTTGAGATCAGACTATTGGGTCTGTGAATGTTTCCATTCGAGGACGTATGGCTCAAAATGATGCTGTGACCACGTCTGCCTCGAGGGGGTGGTCGGGGGCCATGGCTACTTGTTTCACCACCGCTAGCCAAACTACTATGAGACCCTCGAAGAGGAAGAGGTAAGGGGGGAGGCGCACTGTCACTGTTGGCTCCAATTATAGCTGTTCCATTGGAAGAAGACTCGGTTTTTCTAGTTTCATCAAGAGTGCGCATTGTATAGACCACATCGTAATTGTCCGTATCGGTCTCGTTCTCGTCCGCCTCGGCAGGTTCACTCTCCATTGTGTCACTGCGCTTTACTTTTGCGTATGGATTTTCGGCTACCCAAAGAAAAACATAATTTCAATAAGGCAACGCCATCTACCAAAGCCATTTCCAATACCTTTCTTTTTAATTTTGGAGTACCCGTGGTTAGATTTAACTTTATCATATGGATGATTTTCCGGTACTTCTTCCGTCTGAGTGATAAAAGTTGTCGTAGAAATTCTCAAGGCTTCCAAATCTTCATTTAAATTAGTATTCACTGGGACTAGAGTAGAGAGAAAAGCAAGTCTGATAAATCTGTTTAGGTTATGGATTTTTTAGCTGACATACACGAATTTGTAAGTGCTCCTATTTCAACCTGAGCATAAAGTTCGGAAGAGGTATCTTGACTGCTTCTTACACTACTGTGCCGAACAACAGGGTTTTCTGATCCGTTGAGGAGAGGATCTGGTAAGTCAGGTAATCTTCTGTGACT
Source organism: Daphnia magna (assembly GCF_020631705.1). Classification (NCBI taxonomy): domain Eukaryota; kingdom Metazoa; phylum Arthropoda; class Branchiopoda; order Diplostraca; family Daphniidae; genus Daphnia; species Daphnia magna. The sequence goes on along the minus strand of NC_059190.1, from coordinate 1,361,268 downwards.
CGTAGCTCTAGCCCCCTTGAGGCCATCTTCTTCAAATTCAGTGTCAAGAGTGGTTGAATGTCTTGATGACCCAAAGATATTTCCATTCTTATGTTCTTCTGCATCAGCATCCCTATAATTAGATCACTGGTCATGCAACAGTTAACTCACTTCAGCACGCATTTAAGACGGAACTCACCCCTTCGCCTTTTTGAAGCAGGCACACAGCAGCAGAGCCAGAATAATGATTGTGGATCCAAAAACTAATCCTAAAATACTTTGGAATATAAACCCAGCTTCCAAATTTTCCTGGCTGGATTCTTCCTCTTGCATTTTTGCCAAGCAATCGACCCTGAACGATGAGTCACTTTACCCTGACGGTAAACATCCTCCGTCCATTCCACTGTTAAAACAAGTGTCGTGTTCTCGAAGGAATCACGTCCCTGTTGTTATAATTGCTTAACTAAACAAATGGAACAATAAGGAATTCAACGTGACAGTGTATCCGTGACATGAAAGGAGGAGTTTCCTGTCAAACAACTATTTTGTTGTAGCAAGTAAAGCGTCAACACTAACACAGTAACATTGCACTCCTCTACTAAACAAGGTCTAGTTTCTATACACACCTTTAAGACTCGGCGCAACCATCACCTACCTTTTAACAGGTGATACCGGTAGCGCCACCACTCCCTGTAGTATTGTGATTTGTGAAACTAGAGGGTTAAAAGACTTCCAACATAGATTTTGTAAATATTTTCCAATTTCTTTTTCACTAGAAAATGCTCTTGATATAAACTATTAATGAAACACGAAAATGTTTACAATTCTTGGTTACAGTTTACCTAATTTCCAATTTTCCCGTGCAAAATTTCACGCATTTTTCAGTTTCAGGGTACATAAGGTCACCAGCACCTTGCATATTTATTTAGAAAATACATTAGTGTTCCCACTTCATCGGAAAAAAAAACTATAAAATGGTATCCTTACGAGAAAACTGAAATTAACTTAACACGGAGTTCAGTTTGTCCGTATGCCGCATGGTGTCCTTACTGTATATTGCCTCGCCAAGTTTTTTCAGCTATGGTTTACCTTGGGGCAGTACACACACAAAAAAATACCTGGCCTGCGTATTTTTAATAGGTGGCGACCGTACCCTGTTCTTTGAATTTAGGACGTATGAACGCAACAGGCGCACAAATTCACAAAGCGCAGTGAATCGATATGTACAGCGCGGTCTATTTAACTACTGCATCTTTCTATCACAAGACGTGAATTGATCCGAATTCATTCCACGAATTGGAAACTTCATGTTTTGTGAAGCTTCAGCTAAAAAGCTTTAAGTGGGTGGCAAACATTGAATGATTTATCACGGAACAGTTTTTTCTATATTTTAAATGGCAATACCTAAATAACACCAATCGCTACGTAATCGACAAAATTAACACAAGTTAAAGAGGAATGACCAAGGTGATAAATCAACAATTTGGAAACGACATGCCAATGTCACCCAGTTTTATTAAAACTTTTATCCTTTAGTTTTCACGCCCGTGGATGAACTTTCAGATGTGGGATCCTTCTTCAATTGTTTGCCCAAATATTCCCTATATACAACATTATCGCGAAAGTTTAAAAGGTTTTTCAATTGATTTTAAAATAATAGCTTTTTTAATTTTTACGAACCAATTGTGAACCATTAGCTTTTGGACGGCTAGCAGAGCCTCGTAGCGGACATTCGGGTCTTCATGGGCCAGCAATTGCATAACCATCTGCTTGCCACCAAGCTGTTCTATGATGCTGGAGATTGCGGAGAATCAAAACAAAGTTATGGGAACGTTATAAAATTAAATATTAAAAATGTAAATCACCTCTTTCCTCGGGGATAATGCCGCACGAACTCGCCGATGTCGTAGGAGGCCACAGCAAGCACCAAAGTGTCACGGCTGGTCTCCAGGAGGTGAACAAGCATTTTCAACAACTCATAATTTTTTTCAGTGAGACGAGCGACGTTTTCGCGCCAAAAGCGCTCTGATTTATGAACAGGGCTCCACTCAAGACGACCCGACTTGATTTCCGTCGAGTATTCGTCAAAGGAGCTTAAATCTTGAATAGACGCCTGAAGCTTTTCTGTCAAAAACTCAATGTCGGCCATAATGTCCTCGTCGTCAAACTTGTGCTGTTGCAGGATAGAGAGTTGCTTCAGGACTTTAGCTTGGACCATCGCAACGCAGTTCTCCTTCACCATGGCTGCATCTTCCGGCTTCTCGATCATATTGCGGAAGACGGCTAGAATGATACGCGTAACCTTATCCTTGACGCTATCATTTAGGATGTCACCGAGAATGGGAATGATTTTGTGTCTAAAAATAGAAGAATACATCGCGTTCAAAACTTACGTTCTTCGGGCACTTAGACCATTTCAACCACATACTTGTTCATTTGTTCCACTAGTTGGGGGCTGAATGTCATCACCCACAAGCAAAAAGATAACTGATATTGAATCTGTTCACGGGGGAAAGGAAAACAGGTTGATGATTAAAGGGAAACCGTTTGTCTATGGTAAAACAGATAAATGTGTATGACTTTCACCTGGAAGTTGATACGTCCAGACAAGATATTTGCCAGAACGGAAACACCTTCCATACCAGCAAACACTAGGCGGTACTTTTCATCCCGAAGCATCATCTGAAGACAACGCGCTGTGGTTTGAACATATTCGTTACCCGGAGTTTGAAGTTGATCCTTCAACCAAGTCAAATAGAAGGTTAAATCAGAGCCCTCCATTGGATCGCGTGACCAACAAGCAAGTTTAGCTATGATTCGGGAGGTCATGTTTTGAATAAAGCTATCAGGGCGGTTCAACAGATTCAGAAAGGGAGACCAAACGTTTTCACGCTTCTTCTTGGCGTATTCTCGGATAATCTCAACCCTGTTCATGTCTTCCTGTATTAAAAAGGCCAAAAGTGCAAGTTCAAAGATTGACTGTCAAAGAACATGGTGGATTTTAATCTTACCTGAAGCATGTCATCCATAATTGTAAGGATGTACTGAACTGTTTGATCTTTAGAAATGTGTTCTAGGAGACTCAGGAAGGTCTTAGCACATTGTGTTCTCTGGTCCTGAAGCAATGAGTCTCTCTTGCCTCCATCAGATGACAGGAATTCCGTGATGAAGCGATAGTCGTCATCACCAATCATCTGAGATCTGAAATGAAATAGAAGACCTACTTAGCAGTTCTTCAAAAATGGATGCATCAAAGCTGACTAATCTTGATTTTGTTTAGTGTAAAATTTGATTACTATCATAATACTGGCAAGTTGGGTACTACTTATCAAGCTCTTACAGCACCACGCAAGGGAACATGTCGAAATTCATCAGCAACTTACTGGAGGTATGACTGCCAATTGATGGAATTATTCCTGATTTCATTGGCTCTTTGCTGCAAAACACTAGTGGCAGCCATAACATCTTCAATTAACAATAAAAGACATGTTTTTATTTTTAACTTTTCAATGGTTAAACAAGAACTTGAACATACCTCCTTTGCCAGTCTCATCTGGCAATTTCATCAACATGGAATTAATTTTACTATCAGGCATTTTAGTTTTTGCTTAACTTTTACAGTCAAATTGTCGTCAAACCGACAAAGCTGCAAAGAACTGAAATCGTCAGTTGTGTCAGATCACGGGATCTGAAGACGGCTGATTTCCCGTCCTTCTGTCATGTGACTGGCAGAAACAAATACAGATCAGCTGGGAGGAAACTTTTTTTAATTTACTGTTATTGGCGCTCTCGTAGCTGAATTCTGAACTAATTTGAAGATTCAGCGATTTTTCCGTTCCCAAGAAAAGCTTTACTTTACAGTCACCAGTTGGCAGCCATTTTAATTCTTTCTGCCAACAGTTTCGTATCTCTGTTTACTTCAACGATACTTGACTTAGTTGATACGCAAAAACGATTTAAAATTTATACATTCTGCGCAACTTTGGAACGTTAAAATTGAATTATAATTAAAATGGCAACATTTTAAAACTTCTGTGATGGGTTTTAAGGTTAGCTCTGTGAATAATCGCTTTCTTAAAAAGCCATCTGGTGTCCATATTCTGAAGGTACGATTTACGAACGAAGTGCAAAAGCGACTATTTTTCCCGAATCCATGGCCGTCAAAGTCAAGAAGGCTGTCCCGTTCGACCAAAGTGCTAGTCGAAGCTAACTGACCTACTAAAGAAAGCCACATAAATGGCGTTATACACGACTGTATCGCAATATCAGCTGCCGAAACTCCAACGAGAATATTATCCATCTCTTTGCTGTGTATCACATGGTAGTGGTAGTAGTATACGCACGTACATATCCTCTCCGAAAGGAAGCCCGAGCTCATCTTCATTTATCTCTTTGGTAATGGCCACATTACCAGAATGTCAAAGTCGGTTGCTTCCGCGCGTGATAACCCATTTCTTTTTTCTTTTTTTTTTTTTTCATTTCTCAGTTGCCCTTTCATTGCAGATCCTTTTTTTTCCTTAAAAAAAGGGAAAAAAAAAGAAGTGGTAATTCAATACACGTCGTAGAGATACATCAGCTGCATCACCCTAGTCCCAATCAGCAAAAATAACAAGAATAATTTATCGAACCCAACATTTCATTTATCTGCGTAACACGCCCCGTTTTCTTCTTATTTTCGATTCGTCGATTAACATCCGAATAATAACAACTAGAAAAACCCGTTAGTTGTTTTCTTGTTCGGGGAAAAAAAATGAATTAAAACAAAAAATGTATTACAATGTCACCATCTCGCCTACCATTTGGCCATTGTATACGAATTCAAAGATCGTTTCGCTGGGATATAGACTCGCAGTTGCAACGAGAAGCAGACGAAAAAAAAACCCGAATAGTGTTGCGGTTAACCGCAAGAAGTTGCCAACACAATAACGAAACGGCATTGGAGCGCAAAGAGATGATTACGTAAACGATTGTGCGTTTTTTTATTATTTTTTTTTCTTTCTTTAAAAAAAATTGGGAGAGGGAAAAAAAAATCAGCTGTTGTCTGCAGGTTACTGGGCCATAGAGGAAAAGAAAAAAAAAAAAGGAATTGGGTATGTGTATAAACTACACATATAGAGAGACTGACTATATGTCTGCATGGACATTATTGGCGTCTGTTGTTGTTGGTTGAGTAGAATAATGAACGCAGGAAGGGGTTCATCAGCGCTCTTTATGTATGCTGTGGCATTATGCCAAACTTTGGACTTATGCATTCCGTGCACAGGTAAGTTTATTTATTTTTTTTATGTCTGTACAGTCTTCCTATTCTCCCCCCCAAAAAAAGCAGATACACACGTAAAGTTTTGTTTTTGTTTTTTGCATTAAACGGAAGAAAAAGATTTAAAAAAAAAAAGATCGCCCGAAGCGTGAGGTCACGCGTGACTATCTATTCTCGAGGCCCTTCTTCTCCTTGCCTTTGCACAAAAAAGTCCACACTGTTACGACGTCACACTAATTTTTCAAATTACATTTTCAATCCCATCCAAAAGAAATTTGATCGTTTAAAAAAAAAATGGCAACGGAGGAAAAAATTGCAAAAAGAAAAAAAAAATTAATTTAATTAAAAAAAAATACATATATTTAGTTATTTTTTATTTGGCCTATAAGACCATGTATTGGGCGCTAAAAAAAAAAAAAGTTTGGGACACCACAGCAAGGCTATGTAGCAAAGGTACGACGCAACGGTACCTTTTGCGCCCGAAAGGTAAAGGTTCCAGGTAGGAGGAGCTCGCAAGTGCATTTTTCTTTTTGCCTTTTTTTTTTTTTGTTTTTAGTTTTTTTTTTTCCTCCTCTTCTTTCTCTTCTTCTTCTTCGGCTTTCAAATATATTACATTTTGCTGTGCTGCGTTAAAGCCCGTTGTTGGTTCAAGTTCTTGCGGCTCGCACACACACACAGACAGAGATCGGCACACGCACAGTAAGACAGACAGTTAGACTTGTGGCGACACAGAGGCAACAGGTCTTCCAGGACTCTCTTCGTATTTATTTCCTTGACAACATCAACGACATTCGACTACATCGCGGACTTTTCTGACTGTTCTCCGCCGTCTTGTGTGTGTGTTCGTTGAATTCCTTTTAAAAAAGAAAGGGGAAAAAGGAAAAAAAAAGATATCGGAAGCTTCGCGCGCAATGGATTCGTCATTTACATTTTTATTAACATCGACATCATCAGTGCTACTGACCGGAACGAGCGCTTCATGAGTTCAACCAACATTTCATCAATTCTGTTCACCGTTTGTTCATAGTTTCATTTCATCTCCTGGTGTCATCCTCTTTCCTCGCGTTGTTTTGGATTAAAAAAAATTCGACTGTATTTAAAAAATTAAAAATTCTCTACAAGATCTACAAATAATAATTTAAAAAATCTTCGAATCGCTAACCGGAAAGAGAAAAAAAAAAAAAAGAATTCATCTTCTTGAAAGAAACATAAATTTTTCGGCTTGGCCAAATGACCTGGGAGTGATGCCAAGCACCATTAGAGGTAAGACAATCAATCGTCAAACATTTCGATTTCTTCTTCTTCTTTTCTATTATTTGCATGTGTTGGTCAGTATCCAATTTCCTGGTATCGAAAAAAAAATAGGAAGAACAACAAAAATTCTATATTCCCCATCGCATTAGTTGTATGTGATAATCCTCTGCGATATGTGAGGCTTTTCCAAGGTGAGGCCTTGACCATTATCCTATAGAGACACACACAAAAGCAGAAAAAATGTCTGTGTTTTTGTGGTGGTTTTTTTCATGAGTCGACACGAAAAACATTCGAGAAAAAAAAAGAAGAAACGATTGTACAGTTATAATAGCCGATTACTAACCCGCTGTGTCCAACACTCTACACGATGAAGAAGCCGGTTGCAATCAAATGCCGCAAACTGGTTGCCGAAACCAACGGTTGGCCTAGCGGTACAAACCGGGATAAGAACCAAGAAGAAGAAGAAGAAGAAGAAAAACAAGGTGGTATTCATACATACACACACACACACACAGGCAGGCAGAGAGAGAGAAATACAAATGAACGCGGGAGGTGAATAACCGCTCGTCCGCGGTCAGTAGGACTCCCGAGGACGTGCCCAAGCTGTTGTATACGGATCTTTCCCTACCCCCCACTATTTTTTTTTTTACCTGGAATTATACATAAAGGGTATATTCTTCGACGGTTATTTGTGTTTTGTTTTTTCTGACCGATAAATAGGGAAAAGACAAAAAGAGAGGATTGAAACGGTTTTCTTTCTTTTCCTATATAAAACGCGCTTGATTGACTCTTTTGGGGTTGTCAATTGAAGTTCATCTTGCGTGTCGATTCAAATTGAAGAAGATTCTCACCGACAGAGCCTTATTTGACACAAAATTACGCATCGATGGGTTTTGTTTGATTCAAGACTTGGACAAACGACGGATCTTGTAACATTTAAAAACGGTTGATTGCAAGATTGAAAGCGGAAGAAGTGATTCACCAGCAAAGTGTTTCATTTCTTCTCGTAATTTGTAGACACATATTATGTGCACCGTACACACATTTAGTGGGACATGTGAGAGCGCATATACGGTATATATATACAACATACACACGCCCCAAGGAATGTTGTTCTTGTTGTTGAAATCTGCCCGGCTACTTGTAGAGCCCGTTTCACGTTATTGCACCTTAACAGTTCAAACAATTTCTTCGTTCCTACGCCGTGCGTGAGTGCATGTCCCGTTAGTCTTTCACCAAGTTATATTCTCCTAGTTTTTTTTGTTTTCTTTCTTTAAAACCCCTTTAGGCTAAATCACAAAAAAAAAATAACACAACTACGACTACTATAAAGCTGCTGTTAACTTTGGCAATAGAGCGACAATGCTGCAGATGGAAGAGATTCCGTTCCCTCAGGCGTTTAAATTTTTTTACCGTTTGCTGACGTCACGTCGATGCACACACCTTGAAATGAACCAGCAACGTGTTGCCTTTTTTTTTTCTTTTCTTTCTCTCACTCTATATCTTTTTTTCTTTTTCTTTTCTTTTCGATTTAAATACCGTTGCTAGCGGAGGAAGGGAATGAAGAAGATATTGCGGTACAACTCACGAACGAACGGCACGAGGGGACTGGGTCACCATCACCCGACCCGGAATCTCTTTTGCTTGTCGGTTCTTTTTCTTTTTCTTTCTTCATTAATTCTTTTCGTGTTCAACCACCTGTTGTTATTTCTTCTTCCATTGCCTGCGATTCCGTTTCAATAATTTTCTTTTCAGCACCGCCCCCTTTTTTATTTATTTTTTATTATTTTGACAATTTTTGACATTCATCCAATCGGCGTAAAAGAAGTTCGATAGGCTCCCAGGGTACCACGTGACGCGTGTTGTTTATATTAAAAGAAAAATAACAACGTGATTTTTTTTTTTTTCACGTCAAGTCGTTGGGTTTAGACTAAACGAAACGGCAGAGAGAATCACGCGGATATTTTATTTATTACCGAGCAAAATAAATTATTAAAAAAAATAAGAAAATGGAAAATCGAACAAAGTTCATCGTAGCTTAAGAATATTTTTGCCGAGAAAACAAATAAAATCGACCAAAATCGAAGAATTGCCCGTTTAAAATGATAAGACAAAATTTAAAAAATAAATAAATAATTTAAATGAGAGCAAAAGGAAAAAAAATAAAATGGAGTGAGGGCCAGGGTTAATAGACTCTCGCTCGTCCTACATTTTATTATACGACTGGTGACGGTGCCGGTATCAAATAAAAACGGAACCGCTGACAAATATCCGGTGATGTGATGTCTTTTTTTTTCTCTCGTAAGTCGTGCGCGCTCCCTGTCGTCGGTTGCGGAGAAGCGCGCGCGGACGCGGAAATTCGACGCTTCTGACGTTTTCTTTTACTCTTTTGCCCCCCTTTTTTTTTTTTAAACCACCGTTTTTTAGCGCGCGTTATATCGACTGACTTTTAATATATATGAGACCAACCACCCCCCACCCACCCAGTTCTCTCGTATGGTAATATTATTTAGGGAACAAGGAGGATATAAGAAGAGGTGGGTGTCGATGTGACACAAAGTCAATGCGCCGCTACGAACCGAATAGTGAAAACGATATATTACACCCGTCTCCTCCGCATGTAATCATTTCCTTTTTATATTTATTTATTTTTTTTTTCCTTTTTGCCGATCTCAGAACGATCGCAACCGCCAAACCTACCGGTCGTGAATGTTTCTCTTTTCTTTTTCTTCTCAAATTGATTCGATTACTTGCAAGATTACAGTGACCGCGCGGTTTGCTTTCAATTTCTCTTTCTCTCTCTTTTTTTTCTTTTACATTCGCCATCGTCTTCTTCTTCTTCGTTGTGTGTGTGCATAGCTCTTTTGGTTGGAAAGTGAAAGTCGCTAAAAAAGAAAAAAAACACATCGGCCAACTGAGAACTGCACGACGACGACACGACCAAAAACTTGAAAAATAACGCTAGAGGGAGAATACACAACGAAAGATTTGGCTTATGTGTTGTAGAGAGAGAGGGGGGCATTCTCCGGCGCTTTCAGTAGCCGAACGGATCGTCGTGAAAGTGGAAGTAGACGGACACGAGTGCGCGTTTTCGCTAGCAAAAATTTCTGATATATTCTTTGTTGATTTTATTCGAAAAGTTCTTCTGCCTTTTGATTGGCTCGTGCGGATGTGATTTTTCGTGCATTTCTCGCTTTGCTCCCCCCTTTCAAAAAAAATTTCAAGAATAACTGCGATAAAAAACAAACAAAAACAACTTCAAATCGAAGATATTCAATCAGCGTGTTGAATGGTGAAACCGAGTCGATTGTCCTCGCCCAGCGAGCCGAGTCTCTACTCGTCCTGGACGGATCATCCTGGCCACCATCAACATCATTTGCATCATCATCCGGGATCGGATGGCCATCACCAGCACGCCAATCATTCAGACGAGCAACACGCTCACCATCAGGTGGCGATGAAAAATGGCGTCGCAGGTCCACCGGTCGTGTCCATGCTCAACCTGTGGAATAGTAGTAGTAGTAGTAGCGCTAACAGTGGCAACAACAACAGCCGGCCAGCTGTGACCAACAACAACGAGGATAACAGCGCGGTGGAAGATGCCAACGAAGACGATCATAACGACACATCTGCATCATCGAATCACGCGGCTATTGCCGAACACAGCGATCTCTCTCAAGCCGCTCTCTCGCCGTCTGCCATTGGTTCGATCAAAGGTAAATTTAAAGCAACAACAACAACAAAAAATGGATTAAACAAACAGAACCATTCTTGTTTGTTTTGTTTTAAATGTCGTAGTCTGACGAAAGAGAGAAAGGTTCTCCACAATTTTTTTTTTACCGCCACTCCCTGTGTGTGTGTACGCGATCCACACCCAAAAAAAACGTTCGTGTATGTTTTTTTTTCTTATGTTCCAGCAGCAAAAGAGAAAGTCTCTCCAGTCCCTCTCTCTAGTAGCACTACATACTACTCCACCTTGAAGTGGTATAAGGACCCGTTCCGTTCACTCACCTGGTGTCTCTCTCTCTCTTTCTATCCGCAAAACTCCATCAATTGTTTTTTTTTTTTTGCGAAGGGATTGCAAAAAAACAAAACGATTTGAAATGTTATCCAACCGAAGGGATCTCTGCCTGTCTCTACATTCAAGACGTGTACGCGTTTATTATTGCATGTATTTCACTCCTTTTTTTTTTGAACGAAAAGAAAACATAGACAGACGATGGTGGGCGATGATTATTCGGGAGAGACGGACGGAGCATGCGAAAAGAAGGGGAAAAAAAAGGGAAAACCTTTTCTCTTTTCTTTTTTGATTTTATACTTGTATAGATGCAAGTCCCAAAGTCAGCTCGCGCGTTCATACTTGGAGTGAAAGTTGGCCAGAGCTTTTCTCTTTCAATTCCAAGAAAACGAAATATCCTTGTCCCCCCCCTTCTTTTTCAACGGCTCTTGTGTGTGTGTACATTTAAAAAGAAAGAAAAAAATGCAAGGGAATTAAAACCCTATCTAGATGGTAGGATATATACTCTCTATAGTACTTCTTGGCTTTGTTCCCAGAAATGGGATTTCTCTAGTGGCGTTTTGTTCGAAATTTTTCAAAATTTCCCGCGCAATCTTTTTTGACGTAGCGGTGGCGATTGGCAATTCTCCGAATTGTTAAATTTTTTTCTTTATGACGATAGTTGATGAAGAGTTTGACAGCCTGGCAACGCTGGTCAATATTAGAAAATAAATTTTCCCCCTTTTTTTTTGTTTTGTTTTGGAATCAAAAATTGAAAGAACATGTATGCGAAAACTGTTTCTGAAAAAGTCTGGTGGAAGACGCCGACTCGAGACACTAGTGAAGAGAAGGTACATGTACAGCAGCGAACGAGTCATTGACCGCTGGAATCGAGCCAAACTACACAGTGACCCATTTTCCTCTCTCTCTCTTTTTTTTATTCGTTCTCTCTCCTTTTTTTTTTTATCTTTTTTTGTTGTTGAACGAAGTAACGGTATCTTGGCAACGCCATCTAACGGCAATGTCCTCAACCGCACGACGGGAGGGGGGTCATTTGTCAAAGCAAATGGACAACACGAAGAAATGTGAAAATCGTCAAACGAAAGAAAGACAAAAGAAGGAAAACAAATGATGAACGGCGACAGAAAGTTGATTAAAAGTATTCCACGAACCATTGGGAGAGAGAGAAAAAATAAAATGGCGAAGTGCCTGAAAGAGATGGAAACAGGTGGGCCCACACAAACAACAAAGGTCTAGCAGACGTAACACAACAATTCGCTAGGTCATGCTCAACTGTTTTATTATTTTTGTTTCTTAGCTTTATGTCCAAGTATTTTTATATTGGAATTATTATGAACCACTTGAAACAAAAAAAAACAAAAAAAGTAATTTTCTTTGTCTTCCATTTTTTTTTCCTTCCAAGCCCAGAGGCGTAGATAGGCCCCAACGACCGATTCCCTTCCCTTCCCCCCTCTTCAAAAGGGGAATCGAAAGAAGGAAATGATGCTTATAGGATTCATCGTACAGTATATCCTATACCTTATGTAGTACTGTATACACACACACACACACACACACACACACACGAAATACCTAAAAATCCCGCTATTCGGGAGAAGGTGGTGGTCGGGTGGGCTGGTGGTGAAGAGGCGAAGGTCGGACGACGGCAGTGCCCGTTGTAAAACTTCGGCCTGCCACCACCAGGCCCCGCCGCGTAGGACACGTTCACTCCGCCCTCCTATTCAGTTGGTGTCCGACCGTCGACCGGGTCGCATCTTTTTGTGCGTGTGCCACTCGTGTTCTCCTCCTCCTTTTTTTAGACATTTTTTTTTTTATTTTTTTTATTTTTTATTTTATTTTTTTTTTGTTTCTCCTCTTTTTATTTCAACTACCCCCATGTTTTTAAATTTAAGTTTGACAAAACACATTTGAGGTTATTCAACCCAACCGAAATTCTAGTGTTGCGTGGTGTGTGCCTAGTGCCTGTGTGTTTGGGAAAGAAAAAAAAAAGACTAGTGAAGTGTGTGAGACAAAATATCGCCCCATTCAATGGTGGTGATTTGTTTCTTTGGTTTTCTTGTGAGTCCAAACTTGTCTGGGCGTGAAAAATTCGATTGATTCGTCATCTTTTTTCCCCTCTCCTCCCCCCCATTCACTCACATACGAAAAGAATTGACCCCAACACCAACCAAGTACGGTATCCTCTTGATTTTTCACACATTTTTGCTCTGTTTCGAAAGCTGTCTGATCAAACACGAGGAAAACAAAACAAGATGGTTGAAATTGTTTGAGACCATCGTTTCCCTGCCCCCTCTCGTCAAACGATTAGAAAAAGTAAAGTAGAAGAAATAGTCACACACACACATTTTTTCTTGTTGCCGCGCCGAAGTAGCCGAACCCGAGCGAAGGAGAGTTCATCGAACTGTGTGTGTGTGTGTGTGTGTCTGTGTGTGTGTGTGTGGGGGTGATTTCCTGCCTGGCCCAGTGTGTACGTCTCAGCAGTAGTGGTGTGTATGTATCTGAAAAAACTCGGGAACGTTTCGGGCGGGTTACCTTGGCAACGGCAGCACACGACGTGTTGGCATTCCATTTTTCTTCTGTTTAGACGAAGAATTAATCGTATTGCAATCGAATTTTTCAATATCTCTTTAAACCAATCGTCCAAAATGTTTGAGCTAGATGAGACAAGAACACGTTGCAATCTTGAGAAATGGTCAAAAGATTTGATTTCTTCATTTTTATTGAACAAGTCAGCAATGAGATAGAGTTGGGGTCCCTATAGAGACAGGGAGTTAGTTGTATGGTGTGTATGCACTAGCGGCCGGTCATTGAACCCTCGAGTTTTTTTTCTTCCCTTTTTACAGTGTGGTTGGTGGCGGGCCAAACCCGAGCTCAGCTCACTAGCTGAGCTTATCTCATTTTTTCTTCTTCTTTGTTTTTTTCAATCCACCAAAATTTGAATAGTTTTTTTTTTCGTAAAAAATTAAGTCTTAGACCTGAAATTTTCAAAATGCTGTTCGTATTTTTGAAAGATAAATGCCACCGTCTTTGATAATAAAAAGGTAATCTTTGGTTTTAATTTTGAAGAAAAGAAAATCCCGTTAGAGAAATAAAAACATGTGTCATTTGTGGGGGGGGGGGGGCAGACACCTGGTTGACGTCTTTCCATCATCGAGTAAAAGAAGAAAAAAAAAGTGGTGAGGGAATAAAAACTTAACGGTGATTTTCTTTCTTTCTAGGAATAATAAATAAATCCTTCTTTTTTTTTATATTTCCCTACAAAAAGTTATACAGGTTTAGCTAGAAAAATACGGTCCCTCCGACAATGTTCTCCCCCTCTTTCTTTAAGAAATCTAACGGTATTCGCCCGTAGAAAATGTCCTCCGGAGGCATTTCCCCATGTTCGTTCGACCGGTTCTTCTTCTACTGTACATCTTTTATATGTATATATTCCGTTTCTTTTTTCCCCGTCTACCGTATCGTTGTACCGTTTCTTTTACAATAGCTGCAGGTTGACACACACCCGTTAGACACACACACTCAAAACAAAGTAAATCATAGAAATATATTTTATTCAAACCGATGATCAGAGACTTGACGAAACAGAGCAAAACAAATGTCGATTTTTTTTTTTTAATTTGAAATCAATCTTCATTTAATGATTAATATATTTCTCTCTCTCCAATGGGGAAACGCAAAAAAAACAAACAAAAAAGGTCGATGGACTTGATCGTCGTTCAGAGGGAGCTCGACTCTTCATCACTGCCGGCATCGAAAATCACCTGGAAAGCCCAACAACGGCAATGAATCCTGTCGGGTGAACAATTTCTCGGAAGGGGGGAGGGGGTGATCCGTCCGTTCTCGGGGTGGGGCTGGCCCAGAGCTTTCACAAGAGCGCGCGCGCACCTGTACGAGTTGTGTTTTGGTACGCACACAAACACAAAAATCCCTTGGAAGCTGAGGGAAGAAAAAGAGCAGGTGTTTTATTGTTTGTTGGGAAGGAGAAGAGAGGGTGAAGAAGAAATAAAGGAATACGAAAGAAGGCAATAATCTTCCGTTATCCCTTTTTTTCTTTTTTTTTTTTGGCCCGACTTGCCCAGCTCGGGTTGAGCTCCCACCCCAACCAGCACAACACGGACCCTCTTTTTTTTTTTTGCCAACTTGACGAAACCCAAATTTTGCGAAAACAAATTGTGTCGTGTGTGTTTTTGTGCGAAAAAAAGAAACAGAAAACGATCTTGTTGTTGTTGGTGAGGGGTTTGCCGCGATCTCGCGATGATGGAAGCTCCGGCTGTTCCGGTAGCTAATCCGCATCATTCGATGGATATTCTGGATGAGATTTTCGGCAGTGAATGGTCGGCCGGCCAGCAACAAGGAAGCGACAGTCAACAACGATTATTAGTGGTGAGTGGCGGTGTCGATTCGCGGACCGATTTGGTGGTGCGTCGTAAATGTTCTGAATCGGCACCTGCAACTGTCCCTCCGCCTCTGCAATCGATCCACCACCACCAACATCCGCCGACGTGCCTCACTCCCGGCCCGACGTTGAGCCAACACTCGACCACGGTCGAATCGTGTTTCTCTCCGGCTGCTCCGAGCAGTCAGGAGACGAGCAGCGTCGTCGACGACAATGACAACGAAGCGCAAGACATTAGCGAGCACGAACACAACAACCGCAACAACCTCCACAGCAAATCGGGTTCCGATTTCGCTGCCGACACCACCACACCGCCGCCAAGAAGAAATAGTAACAATTCCATCAGAGGTTTGTTTCGATTGTTTTGGTTTCGACGAAAATAAAAAAACAACATTTTACTCTCGAAAGGAGAAGTTGCCCTCAAGGTATTTTTTTTTCGAGGGGTGAAGAAACACTATGTTTTTTCTTATTTTCATCCCCCCCTACCTATATATATATATACTGTATGTATGTTGAAAACAGGAGAGGGTATTGACCTTTTGAGACCCCGGAAGATTTTTTTTGTACCTGGTCTTTAACACATTTATTCGAGAAATGCAACGCTGTATTCCTCTCATTAAAAAAATCTAATAATAAAACAAAACAAAAAATTTGAATTGTTTGTTGTTGTGTTTCTAGCGCAAATTGAGATCATCCCGTGCAAGGTGTGCGGTGACAAGAGTTCGGGCGTCCATTATGGAGTCATCACCTGCGAGGGCTGCAAGGGTTTCTTCCGGCGGTCGCAAAGTTCCGTCGTCAATTACCAATGCCCCCGACAAAAGAATTGCGTCGTCGATCGCGTCAACCGCAACCGATGCCAATACTGCCGCCTACAGAAATGTCTGGCGCTTGGCATGTCCAGAGATGGTAATATTTTCTATTTCCTTTTTCTTTCTTTTTTTTTTACACCATCACGCCGAAATCACGGAAGCTTAAAGGCCCGCGGGCTGGAGGTCAGTCGTCTCCAATATTTTTCCTTCTCCTTCCAAAGTGAGGAGGTCCTTTTCTCAGCCATATGGGGAGGGGTGCGCGCTCTGTAGATGGCAAGCCGCCTCAAGGTATGGGCCAATCACCGTAGACTTCACCTGACACGGTCGATGGACCCGTGTGTGTATATTTCTCACACCCGACACATACACTGTGTATATACGCCTTTAAAAAAAGAAATAAGATGAAAAAGGAACGGATGAATATAAGGGTGTGCTATAGAGAGAGAGAAATAAAAAGATAGCGGTACTAGTTGTGTGTGTGTGTGTAGATACACACTGCCTTCTTCCCCTTTTTGGACGACGCTTCTCATCGCGCCTGACCCCACCAGTCACCGCCTTCTATTTTTTTTTCCGCCTCCTAACGGGACTTTGAGCCAAGCGCGCGCCTGCCCGCCAGTTTGGGGTGAACGACCGACCTTAGCCCGGGAGGATTGTCCTCACTTGAGAGACGGGCGAACGGATCCTAGAGCCAAAAAAAAAAAAAGTTCTCTCAGTGGGAGAAGGAGGAGGAGGAAGAACTCCCTCCCCCCTCTCTTGTGTTGACGACATTGTATGCAGCAGTTTAGGATCTTTCTTTTTGTGCTTCTTTCACATATCTATTTTCAAACGTTGCCTTTTCCACTTCAATCCTTTAGCATAGTCATCTATTTTTGACCGTTTTTTTTTTGCTCCTTGTTTTATGCAGTCAAATTCGTAATGTGACGGTACACTTTTATTTCGCAAAATGATAAAAAAGAAGAGAAAAAAAAAGATGTTTCCTTCTTTTATTTAATGATTCGCTGGGAGAAAGAGAAATCATTGAAAAACGATGATAGCCGACGAGACTAGACGATGACGTAGTCGGGAGGAGAGAGATAGCAGAGCCGCGTTCGGGACCCGTTTGCTTTTGCTACAGCTGGGGGCTCCTATTTATTTTATTTTGTGGGCCAATGACCGCTAGTAAACCCTGTGTGTATCGTCTTGGCTCACGTCGACATTATTGTGTGTGTGTGTGGGGATTGGACACACACACACACACGCGTCCGTCATTTGTTTTTTAATATTTTTACTTCTGGTGAAAGAAGCTCGAGAAAATGTTTGTGTGTTGGAAATCGTACACCTTATTGCTTTCGAGCATTTCGGTGGTGAACAAGTTTGTCCCGAAAGTGGAGGAAGGGGAAATGACGGAGAGAAATGAGTAGGATCGGAATATTATTGAGTAGAATATAATCAAAAGAAAAAGGAGGAGGTTTCTGTTTGGCAATTTGATTCACTTTCGTTTTTTGTTTGTGTGGTGTCTTATTTTGTTTGGTTTCGTAGCGGTGAAATTCGGTCGGATGTCGAAGAAACAGCGGGAAAAGGTCGAGGATGAAGTGCGTTACCATCGAGCGCAAATGAAAGCCCAACAGGCGGAAACGTCGCCCGATAGTAGCGTCTTTGACAACCAACAGCCTTCATCATCTGACCAACTGGCGCCCTACACTGGAGGGTAAGAAACATTTTGAACGCAAGATGGCACTTTTCAAACATTTATTGCATCATCTTTTCAAAATCGAATCGATGCTCGTGACGTGTGTAACACGAGGAAAAAATACGAGTGCAATGACCTCTGGCTTCCTACACCCACACGTAATCCGCACAATTTATAAAATGAATTTTTCTTTTCTTTTTTTTTAATTAAAAAAAAAAAATTAAAAAAAAATAGGTATTCCAGTTATGGCGGCGATATGAGCCCTTACACACCGTCCGGTTACGGATTCACACCGACGCCTCACACCAATCAACCAGTACCTGGTGGAGGGACTGGCGGAGGCGCTGGCGGAGGGACTGGCGGTGGAGGTAGCAGCATGAGTAGTGGAGGTTACGATATTAGCGGTACGACGGATTACGTGGACAGTACAACCTTCGACCCTCGACAGACGCCCATCGAACCGTTGCCGGACAGCAATTTGGTTTCGCCTGTCGTTTCCACCGGTAACACACTAACGACATTCGCATTAAAGAAAACGCGCCATTTTTTTTTATATATTCGTCTTTTTTTCTAAGTTTAGTTTCACATTTCTGTTTGAATTTGAAAAAGAAATCTTCATTTTAAGAGAAAAGAAAACGAAAGTCTTTGAAAATTTAGTTATCCGATAATTTGCATGATCAATTGGGAGGGGAAAGACTTTAATTGCTTTTTCTTTATCCCCTCCCCCCCTCCTTTAAGTCCAATTTGAAAAATGCAAAACCCAATCGGCAACTCTGAAATAGAAAAAAATAAGGGAACGACAGAGATATAATCAAATATGCTGTCGACGAATGGTGGAGGGGGGCGGGGGACTCTTTATAAGATATTTAAAAGAAAAATCGGGTTTCAAATGTCAACCTTTTTCTGTAACGAAAAACAAACAAATGTAGTTGGGTTCGAAGTTTCCCTCTTGATAACTTCGTGTTTGATTTCTTATGAAATGCTAACGGGATTTCTTATGCACTCCCTTGTTAACTTTTAACACACACTTTCTTTTTCACCCAAAAATTTCGGGAGTTTAAAAAATTGACATAAAAATGAACGCGTGCAAAACAAAACAAAAAAACAAAAAATGAGACAAAATAAAAACAAGACAGCCCGAGGGTTTGTTGTGTAGGCTCTTCAAAAATGATGATGCCAGACTATCCGGGCGGAGTGACGCTCTTCCCGGCCAAGAATCCACGGCCGGGTCCTGATCCCGGTGGAGGTCGTGCCAATGGACCCCCTCCTCAATCGGTCGTCCTCGGTGGTGGTGGTGGTGGTAACGCTAGTCTCGGTCAAGTTCATCTGAACGACCGATCATCGTCTGCCTCTCATCAGCAACAAACTTCTTACCCAAGGCCTCCTCCTCTTCCTCCTTCTGGTAGGCTCGTTCAGCCCCCTCCCCACAACAAAACTAAATTTTTATTGATTTCTATTTTCCCCCGCTCTTTTTTTTATTTATTTATTATTTTTAATTTTTTTTTTCTTCAAATTCTTCGGTGATTGTGTTTTACAACAAATAACTTTTGTTTTTCTCTTTTTGGTGGTTGTTCTCTCACTTTACACTTGTATTTCTGATGACGTAACAACTTTAACCTCCCCCCTCGGTCGAACAATTAAAAGGCGCACTGATGGTGGCGGCTGGGAGCAGTGGCGGCAAGGGTGCGACCACTTCGACCACTGACGTCGATGACGAAGAGTACTTTGAACCGAGTAAGAGAGAGAGAGAGAGATAACTATTGGAAATGGACAGCGATAAGAATTTTAATTAAATTTAATTTCTAAAAAAAAAAAAATGGGAATGAATAATCAAATGAAATAAAAATCGTGTTTTGTTCACAAACATCCGCATTGGAAATAGATCCCGTTCAGATCTCAGAACTGTTGGCCAAGACCATCGGCGACGCTCACAGCCGGACGTGTCTCTTCAGCGGGGAGCACATCGCCGACATGTTGCGCAAACCGCAGGATATTTCTAAAGTGCATTATTACAAAAACATGGTCAGTTGTTGTTTTTTTTTGTTTTGCCCTTCGTGTGGGGGTCATCGCTAAATAATCGCATTTTTTTTTTTCAATTACTATTTTTTGAACAAAATTATTCATTTTTTTTTTTAAATCGTTAGTTTATTTTTTAAAAATCTAATTATTAATTTTTCTTATTATTATTTTTTCCCCACTGGATATCGGCGAAATTGAAACAAAAAGGCACAAGAGGAGCTCTGGTTAGAATGCGCCCAAAGGTTGACAGCTGTTATTCAGCAAATTATCGAATTTGCCAAAATGGTCCCCGGATTCATGAAACTTTCTCAGGATGATCAGATTGTTCTTCTGAAAACAGGTACACCATTTTCTCTCACGTTTGAATTTAAATAAATCAAATCATTGTTTTGAATTGGAAATGCAAAACAGGGAGCTTTGAATTGGCCGTTTTGCGGATGAGTCGCTACTACGACCTGAGCCAGAACGCGGTGCTGTTCGGCGACACGCTCTTGCCGGTCGAGGCTTTTCTGACGCCCGATTCAGTTGAAGCCAAATTGGTCTCGTCTGTTTTCGATTTTGCCAAAAGCCTGGCCGAATTGAAACTTAGTGAAATCCAGCTGGCGCTCTACTCCGCCTTTGTCCTCCTCTCCAGTGGTGATTTCTTTATATTTTTTATCTCTTCCTTTCTCTTTCGGCAGAAACAAAAACAAAATTATTTACACCCAACATTTGGGTTTTGATTTGCTGTGCGAAAGCAGATCGAATGGGATTGAGAGGAACATTGGAAATCCAGCGGCTGGGCCAGGCCGTTTTACGGGCGCTGCGTCTCGAACTCTCTCGCACGCATCGAACTCCTTTGAAAGGCGACATCTCTGTCGCCGATTCCCTCGCTGCCAGGCTTCCGGCTCTTAGGTGGGACCAATCCAATTTGTTTTTCACGCGTTCGACGTTTCTTTGATTTTCGAAATGGGGACATTTTCTAGGGAAATCTCCGGACTTCACATGGAGGCGTTGGCCAGGTTTAAACGAGCCACACCTCACCTGGAATTCCCCGCCCTGCACAAGGAACTCTTCTCCGTGGATAGTTAAAAACACGACCTCAAAGAGTCCAGGTAAAGAAAAAATAAATTGTTGGATTTTTTGTTCGTTTTGTTTTTGATTTTTGCCACACATTTTAGGGATTCAAAACTAATTAATTTTTTTTTTTTTTAATTCAAAAGTGGACGCGCGGAAATGTCGATAGCGCACGTCAGGACACACACACACACACACACAAAATAAACGTAGAGAGAGAAAAAGAAAGGAAGACGCGAAGAAGGAAGAAGACACAAGTGTAAACGTGGGAAATGATTGAGAAAAAAACAAATTGTGAAACCACCGGATTCTTCTATTAAGAAAACAAAAAAAAAAATCTTTTATATATCATGTGTTTATTTTGAATGTTTTGCAAAAATTTCCCTCTCATGTGTGTGTGTGTGTGTGTGTGTGTGTGGGTTTGCCGACAGGCCACCGATTTAGAGCCACACTTTCGGGTTTCTTTTGGCGACATCATTTTTTTTTTTTCACTTTCTCCCTCCCCCTCCTTAAAAATCATTTTAATCGGACGACAAAATTCAGGATCTATATTTGCTCTTTTTTTTTTTTTTTTTCATTTTTCATGGCTTTTAAAAGAAATCATTCCCCCCTAGCTCTGTTTCCCCTCTTTATCTGTCCCTATCTCTCTTATAATGGGTGTGTTATTTTAACGGATTTCATCTTTGAAAAGGCAAAAAAAAAAGAGAAAAGGTAAAAAAAAAGGACAAATTTATTATTTTTAATTGAAGCGCCTCTCATTATCAAACGCGATTGGGCAAAAAAAAAAGCAGGACTAATTTGAAATCTATGGAAGCAGTTTTTCTTTGATTTTGGTTTTTCTTTTCAAACATTTCAAATATTCCCGCGCCGAGAATCCCGCCAATCATCAATGTGTATTCAGTATATATATATATGTAATGTTAGACGACCAGGTTTTTTAATTGGCGAAAGAAAGAAAAAAAACAACCAGAGAGGAGAAAAGAAAGAAAAACAAAACAAATGCGCAATTTGTTGCGCATTTATTTGTTTTCTTTTCGCTTTGTTTTTGTTTTTTTTGGTTTCTTAAAAATTCGTTTTTGTTAGCTAGAGGAAAGGAACACACACACACACACACAAAACTACTACCACCACCACCACTATCTCGTTGTTACAACGCAAAAATATTTCTATTGTAATACGCTGCCTTCGCCTCCGCCTCGTTTTTTGTTTTTCTCGCGAAAACTATAAAAAAAGGCCCCCCCCCTTAAAAAAAAGTTTTCTGATTTTTTTTTTTATTATGTAATTCTTCCTTTTTTTTTAAAAAAAAAAAGAAATTCTTTTAAAATTCGTCGAAAAGAGAAAAGTTCATTCAAATGGTTGTTATTTTTTCAATGTGAGACATTATGATGAAATTCGCCCCCCCCTCTCCTTGTTTCCGCACTGTTCCAGACCTTCCTCATCCGCTATTAATTACTATCCACTACTACTACTACTACTACCGTTATATATATATACATACTATATATATATATATATATATATATATAAATGTTGAGACTGGCAGTTTCTTGAATTCTTTATTTTTCCTCTCTTGAAAAAAAGCAAAAGGAGCGGAAAAATGTTTCACAAGATTACAAATTTGGTGTGGGGTTATTATTGTTTTTGTTTTTTTTTGCGCTTTTTCTCTATCCAAAATATGTTTGTGTGTAGTATTTCCCACGGCTCCCTCATAGGAAAAAGAAAAACAAATTTTTTTGTAGTAGTTCCATTTTTTTTTTTTATTTTTCTTTCATTTATTTTTTTTCGAATAATGCGCGTGAGTGTTTTATTTTTATTTTTTTGTTAAACAAAAATTTAAGCCCGCCTCTCCCACCCAAAATTATTAATTTCAGTTACTGTGGCATTGTGTGTAATTGATTTTTTTTTTCTAGTTTTTTTTTTTATTATTATTTTCTTCTCTCTTTGAATCCTTGAACTCCCCCCCCCCCACTTCATTATTCAGAAATCCTCTCCTCTTATTTTTTAATTTGCCGTGTTTTATTATTATCACTTTTTTTTTTGGAAGGAAGATTTTTATTTATTGATATAATCCGCGATGTCTCTCACTTTCTCTCATTTTTCTTCCAAAAAAAAAAAAACAACAAAAAGACTTAAATTAATTTCATTAAATTGAATTAAAGATATTTAAAATTAAATGGTAACTGAAGAGACAAAACAAGGTATGACCATCGAGATCGTTTCTATAAATCATGTCCCACTCAGAACGAGACGTCGGAAATAATTAAAATTTAACTATCAGAATGTTTTAGAGTTATCGTTAGCATGTATTTGATTGATGGTTTTGAATTGGTGAGCCAGTTAAAAATGTGGCTTGTTAAATGGGTATAACGACAACACAAACAAAGATGAAAATATGGACACGCATACACACACACAAAGAAAAGAAAAAAACAATAATAAAAGATTCAAAAGATTATTGATTTGCAGCCATAAAAATTGCTATTGAAATCGGGGTGAGACAAATAGAGAAAGAGAATCAGCTGGGCGTGATTTTTGCTTGTCGACTGTTTTTTTTTTTCACGGTGCACACGAATTGGTGAAAATTGTTTTGTTTTTCTTCTCCTCTACTTCAAAATGTTTATTTAAAAAATGAGAATTTTAGAGAAAGAGGTGGGCAGCCGAACGCCAGCAGAGCCATTTGTCCGGAATTGTTTTCATTTCTTTTCTTTTCTTTTTCTTTTGAGCGCTTCAAGGCTTTTCGTCTAACGATGTTACGTGGATAGATGGCGGGTTTTCCTTGTCGGGTGGCATTTAGAATAAAACATTTGCAAAAAGAAAAAAATGTGATGGACAAAAATGTATGAAGCGAACGTTAAAAACGGTCACCACCATCGGAAGATGGCCCTTTCTTCTAAAATGAAGTGGACAACAGCGACGATGCCCAAACACCAGAAGAGATCGCGACTTTGATGCCTTTGTGTTGAGATCGCCGAATTGCAAAAATCCTCTTCGCAAAAGCAAGTCATTCCCTTGCGTTTGTTTCCTTCCTTCAAACAAACGTGATCGACGATAAAATAGTTGACAATCAGCTGTTCCGTGCACATCCGCCTCACGCGCTCCTTGGCTGATTAAGGTAAAATGATTAATTCAATTTTGTGGAAAATTCTTTTCAATTCTATTGAGTTGTACGAGAATAGCGGTGTTCAACTATTTTGACGCAACATCCTTTGCACGTCTTGAACGGAGGCTGTTCATTGGCTGGAGCTGATTCATTGATATGTTTGCAAAGTGGATTATGATAACTGTCGCAATCGTAACACAAAATCGTGCGGCCGGAACGATCTGTAATAACAGCAGTTTTATTTTTCAATTATGAAAAGAGAGATAAAAATTGACATATTTGGCAGTACTTATGCATTCCTCTTCGGCCGAGATGCTGTTGGCCTGCAGACAAACTGTGAAAACAAAAAAGGGTAAGACCCACCGCAAGATGGACTTTTCAATCATCTCGACATTCCCGACACAAACAACAACAAAAAAATGCGAGAGGAAAAAATGAGACGGGAGAAAATTAAAACAAATAAAATGTTAAGTAATTGTTTCGTTGGCTGGGATCACCGGTCACGTGACAACCCAGCAGAGTCGCCTTTTTGCCCGTTGTGAAAAGAAAAGAAAAATACAAAAAACAGGTCCTCGAGAACCGCTCCTATTTATAGGATCGTTGTACCCAGTCGTTAGGAGAGACGAAGAGGCGCGCGCATCATCAAAAATGCTCGTGTTTATATATAGGAGCTCAATTTTGATCAATTGGCGCCCATTTTCTATGGCCACTTACAAGTCTGTGGGCAAGCCGTTTAGCAAGTCTCGTTGAACTAATTCATAAGCCAAAACAACAACGAAAAATTCAAAAAATCAGCAAACCCAAAGCGATGGAAAAGAAGACGGAAAGGAAACCAATTAAATTGCGATCCCGCATCGTTTGGTAGAAGCAGCAGCAGCAAACAAAGTGAGGTAAAGTGAAAAACAAAACGAGAACTTAAACACACAACACACGGGGGTTTTCTTTTCTTCTTTTCACATGTCACTATGGAAGGAAATGAGAGACTGCAGCTTTTCGTTCAACTTCGCGATACATCCAAAATAAACCACTACCCAGTCACAAATTTGTGTTGTGTTATGGGCCAAAACAGTCGGGAAGACACTTTATAATCGCATCGCCAACAAAGAAAAATCATCGATTCTTGTTGTTGTTCTTTCACAATGGTTTGCTATTGTTGAATTGTTTAGATGACTTTCTCTGCTACACTCACAGACACACAACACTCGGTTTTTTTGGCTTGTTTACGCTACAAGGCGACGCTATGTAACGACTGTGTCTGTCTGTGTACCTGACTCGAGAGTCTAAAGCTCCGCAATGCATCAAACGCAGCCGGGACACTGCAGTCGACAAGCCCCGGCTGCAGAGAGTGCCAGAATGGGTGTCCTGCAACTGCTAAACCGTATTGAATCGATGGTCTTCCTGCAGTTTCGTGCGTCCTTATTCCATTGCGCATGGTCAACAAAGCACCACCATTCCTTGGGCAGCTATAGAGACTACAATCACATATAACACTATGGCACTTGTTTCTTTAATAAACGTTAAAACAAAGATAAAGCATGTTGTCGTCTGAGGTCTGAGTCATTATTGATTTACGAGGGGGAAAAAAAGAAGAGGGAAACAACAGAAAATTCAAAGACGATATGACAACGTTGAATAAGAATCTCGCCTACTATTAGATTCACTTGAAAAGATTTGGAAAACTTTGAAATATTACATAAAACATAGAGTTTTGATTTGACTCGAAGGATTGCTGTCAAAACAAGGGACAGCAATCTTCATTGCATATATTATGGGGAATAACGGGCCTGCTGATGATGTCGAAGAAAAAGAGCATTTTCAGAGGATCGTCAATGCATTTCGTTATTACAGGTTAGAACAGCCTTTCATGGTTCAATGATCTTTATTTCGTGCGTTTGGTGTCTCACGTTTTCGTTTTAGGTCTTTCTCGTTGCAACGTCTTGCTGCATCGGATACCTATGTCTCTACACTCCCCCAGCACCACCAAAAGTTACTGACAAGTTATCGTTCTCATTTGGAAGACATTAGGACTTGTGTGGAGCACAACTACGAAATCATCAAGCTTATCACAGCAGATGTTGCTACGCTGTTTGAAAACGTCAAGCATGATGCTGGTCAAGTATGTTTTTCTTAAAATTGCTTGAAAAATCATTTTTCTCCTTGTGCAGTAAACATAGGTCAAGTCTAAAGTTCATCCCACCATGAGCGATATGGAGAAGGTCCAGTCAACGTTGAAACAAATTGTCAGGGATTGGAGTAAGGATGGTGAACAAGAAAGAGCTGCATGTTATGATCCTATCATTGAAGAAATTGAACACAAATTTCCACCTGGCGAGAGGTTTGTTTATCAGTGGTAATAGGATTATGAAAATTTCATGTCAATGATTATTTTGCATCATAGGGCCTTAGAGCAAGTGCAAATCCTAGTCCCCGGTGCGGGGCTTGGTCGACTAGCATTCGAGATAGCCAAAAGAGGTTACAGCTGTCAAGGCAATGAGTTCAGTCTCTTCATGCTTTTTGCATCCAATTTCGTCTTGAACAAGTAATGACGCGTATGTGTGTTCAGTAAGATGGTCAGTGTTTATGCTTTATTTCGCTTCGCCCTTGTAGATGTCAGGGGGTCGAGACGTTTCGTGTTTATCCATGGACGCAACAGTTCGTCAATACTTTATCAGCTGCTGATGTAACTAGAGGGTCTTCCTTCCCTGATCTTGATCCATCGTCACTACCACGCCATGCTCAGTTTTCGATGGCTGCTGGCGATTTCCTCGAAGTACGTCAATCATTATCATTTGTCCCCATAAAAAAAAAAAAAAAAATCAACTACGCGATAAATTTTCGTTTTCTCATATAGGTTTACACTGAAGCAAATACTTGGGACTGCATAGCTACATGTTTCTTCATAGACTGCGCGAATAACATCGTTAGTTTCATCGAAACCATTTACAAAATATTAAAGAACGGTTTGTCTTGTTTCCAATCACGCATCTGTCACAATTTAACACACCCTTATTCGATTTTCAACAGGTGGCATTTGGATCAATTTAGGGCCATTGCTGTATCATTACTCTGATATCCCTGGCGAAAATTCTATCGAGCCGACCTACGAAATGGTCAGAGAAATCGTACAAGGGCTAGGGTTTATCATTGAGGTAGCTAACTGAACAGAACCTTTACATTCTTTCTTAACTGACATTCATTTCTATGAACTGTGTGTTCGCAGAAAGAACAAACGGGGGTTAAAACAACCTATTCTCAAAATGTTCGTTCCATGCTCAAATACGAATACGAGAGCGTCTTTTTCGTCTGCCGGAAGCCTTGACAAAAATTCTTTTTGGAATAAATTTTGGTCACTCTTCAGTGTACCTTGTGACAAAGAATTTTTTTTTTTTTTAATACATGTCTCAGATTTTTACACCATCTTGCAATGGGGAAAATGTCCAGTTTTAATTCTTTGTTTTGTGATGTTGATATTAAAATACTACAGCTGCATCAGGGAGTACTGTGAACATGTGACACTTCGCCGGATGTCTGTTGCTGGCCCTTTTTTGTTTGTTTGGATGACATGAAACTTCTTTTGTCTTTTGTTTGAAAGCAGAGGGCAAAGGCTCTTAATTCCACTTGAGATGCCTTTTTAACTTCCCTTTTTGTAAGCAAGAACCATATTAGTCATTACGTAATGACATCTCGTAGTTCGACTAGCAATTACTCTTTACGTGTAAATAATTTCTCATTAATAATTCAGTGTTAAATAAAATAAAAAAAGTTTCTTTTTTCAACTGAAATGCAATCCGATAATTTCATGAGTGAAAAATGGTAACGTTGTATTTGTATTAATATTTTATTTTCTGAAAAGATGATTATCAAAAACGAAATGGAAAACGGCAACGTTGTTGGCATGGAGCAAAAGTTTCGCTTAGACGAAGGTCTGCCGTGCATTTATCCCTTCCCGTTTGCGCGGGTCTGCTGGCCTCGATAAGTCACACGGTCCAACTTGATCTTTTCTGTCTTTTTTCCGCCAACATTACAGTTTCACTGCTCATCGTTGCATGCTCGACCAGAAACGGTAAGAATATCCACGCCATTTTTTTTTCTACACCAAACAATTCAGTCAGACTAGGCAAACGATGTTTTGATCGTCAGCCATTGTGTGTGTGAGTGTCGATTCGTCTTCTATAAGTTGAAACAACCAACATCTGGCTGAATGAACGTCATAATTTTTGCACACATACTCGAAACGAGAGTACAACATTTCCTGGAAGAAAATGGCTCCCAATTCAGTCTCCTCCCCATTGTACATAACCATTTTCAATGTCCCGTAAGAGCCCTAGCAACAAGCTCGTGTGTTTTCGAAAAACAACAAAAAGGGAAAGAAAAAATCTAAATAAAGGAAACAGGTATACAAGAAGTTTGAACAAAAAAAAATAGCTTGGGGGAAGACCATAAAGGTGGTGGGGGCTACCCATTTTTTATTTTGTTTATTTTAATCGACCCCGTCGCACACAGGCAGCCTCTGTTTCTAGACAATCATTGATTCCCATAGAAAACTTTCGAAAAAAAAACAAAAAGCAAGAAAATTTTTTTGAGAGTAGAAAAATAAAGGCTATCAAATAGCCATCGAAATGGACACCTTCTTCTCTTCGGGTCAGATGACGTGTGCTGATTACTTGACAAAGAAAAAAGAGCCACCTCCTCCCCCCCCTCCCCATTCTTCACGTCCGACGACTACCACCAATGCATCTCTATATCTTAGTAGTGCGTGTAGTCGATTCTCTTCTCGAAAGGTGTCGGCATAACGAAAATTCATTGCACAGTTAGTCGGTCGATTCTCCCATTCGGACGTAAGTTTGCCCGACTCCCGAAGGTAAACGTTAGAAAACGTCTCATTTGAATTTCATTTCAATTCGCTCTCATACCAATTTTTTTTAAAACCACAAAACCTGATTTTCATTTGTGAATTTCAAAAAAAAAAAAAAAAAATGGGCGCATATATTTTAGAAAAACGTAATTCCCCTTTTCCCGTAATTGTGTAAATTTCTGCATCAAATTGTTTAGATCAAAATCAAGGGACTTTCACGTTTGACCCGTTCCCACGGGGAACCGTATCAGTCCGTCTCTTGGCACGGACCTGCCGGAGGCGTTGGGGGAAACCCTCGACCGTTTCTAAAACAATAGAACAACAACAAAAGTAGCTGCTTTTTAGTTTGTTGTTCTTGTCCGGCTCTGTGCTGTTGCTATCCAGTAAAAGGCCCGTTTCTTATCAAATCGTCGGCCATGATTGTTGCAAATCTGTGGCCGTTTACACACATGTATCTACCCATTTTGTGTGTTGACGTATTAAAACCCCATTTTGTTTGATTTTCTTTTACAGATTATCTCTTGGCCAGCAGTCGATAAGGATTTTTTTTTTCGGGGGTGACATCCAGCAGAAATTCCTGCATTCGTTTTCCTCCCCCTTTTTTAAATATCGCTCAAATTGTTTGGTTTTTGCGTGCGTGTGGCGATCGTTTTTTGCGTTGAAGAGAGGAAGAAGAAAAAAAAAAGAAAATTTGGAGCAACACGCCGCAAGTGTGTGGCTTGAAAATCCGGCAAAAGTGTAAAATCCGGCCGTGATGTGCGGTTCTTCTGCGGGACAGAGTTGCTGCGCGATCGCCGTCGAAGGCGACGTCGACGACACGCCGGATGTTCAGGACCCGCGGCCCGGGCTTACCACCCAACTCCGCTGGGCCGCTCCTGAATTGCCCTTCCGTCCTGGCGTCATCAGCTCATCCGCCTTCGCCTCTTTCTTTCCTACTTCTTTCTGTTCTCCATCCTAATCGTCTTTAGCCGCTACCTTTTTTTAGCACCACTCCACCCGTTATTGCGTCATCATTGTTTCGGTCGGAACGGGTGGACGTAAAGCCAGAAATCGGAAGAAGACAATTGCCGTAAACAAAAAAACACAAACAAACAAGGAATGGAAAACGAATTGAAAACTGGAAATAATGTGTTGTAAACAGTTGGACAAAGTGAGGACAAAGTGAATTCTTATTTGGTTGGTTATTTGAAGAGAACGGGTTCAGCAACCATCCATTCCGCGGTCACAATCATGCCTCGACGTGTCTCATCCGCATCGAGCAGCTTGCACGCCATGGGCTCATCCACCGTGGCTGGTGGTGGATCGACACACAGCAGTGGAGGAGGGGGAGGAAGCAGCAGCAGCTTGCGTGGAGGAACGCGTCCGGCCAAAGCGGCCAATTGCATCGCACCCGCCTCGCCCAGTCCCGATTCTTCCAGCGATAACGCATCGGACAATTCGGATCTATTTCAGTGGACCACCACTGGCGTAGAAAGGCACCTGGCCCGCAGCGATAGCAGCTCTTCGGCCATGTCGATGACGGCCAATTCCCGTCTGTCGCAGAACAGTAGCCAAACTGGAAGCGCGGCGTCGTTGACGGCGTCGCGTAAACGCAAACTGTTGGAACAGTTTTTGTTGCCGGAGAACGCGGCGAATTCGGGAGGAAGCAACACCATATCGCTGTCAGACATGCGTCATATGGGACTGGTCGGACAGGCCCGTCCTTCGGCTTCCATCCAGCCGACGAGTCACGCCGGCGTTCCCGTCACTGCCGCCGCTCCTCCAGCGGTGGCTGTTGGAACTGGAACGGGTTCGACTTCCGCTCGGACGTTAACCTCGACGAGCAGTGCGTCGTCGGGAGGAATCAGCTTCTCGGCCGTTTCCAATTACGTGCCCAGCTTCTCGTTCTATCAGTCGCGCTCGTTCGGGCCGCCTTCCTGCTCGGGTGGTGGCAGCACTGAGAGCCTGTGCAGCAGCACGGCCGACTCGGCCTGCGGCCATCCACCCGACCTGCCAGATGACGGAAATTTAGCCACTCCGGCACCGCCTGTGGACGTGAGTATTTTTGCAATTTTCCTTTTTAAAATTGAATCATCTAAGTAAAAAAAGGACACCTTTTTTGAGGGGGATATCTGACGCAATCGTTGCATGTTCGTCCTTGAGCTAAGACGCTGGACGATCCATTTAAAAGATCTGGGGTTTTTTTATTTGGTGGGGGGGAAGGATGAAGAATAATACTCGGCCTTGGTGGGTAGTAGAGGTCGATGAAATATCAAGTTAATCCACGTCGGTGAAGGTGATAGCTTATCGTCACAACCAATGAACCAAATAAAAAGTTTAATTACCCGATGTGTTTTATCACTCGAGTTGGCTAATATTTGCATCGCCAGATTATGAAACGTCTCAGATATCGAATTGTGATAAAGGCACTAAAGATAAAATCAACTTGTATTTTTTTTTTCTATTTTATTTATTCATTTTTTTGTTTTGTTTTTGCGTTTGTAGGAGGTTCGATAAAGTTGTCGTCTTTGAACTTTATTAAATAAATAAAAAAAAAATCAATTTGTTTATTTTTTATTTCTACGCAGGTTCACGCATCGGACGTGATGGAAATTCGGAACCGCTCGGGCGCATCTTGCCGTGATACGCCACCGCTGCACATGTCAGGTAATTATAAACGTCACTAACGACATTTTTGCTTTCTACCTTTCCCGTCCTCCTCTTTTCCTCGCCCCCCTCTCTTACATTTTTTTTTTCATTATGATTCGTACCTGTCGTGCTTTACTAATCACACATGGCAGAGATGGGTACAACCCGAAAGTCATCGTCAGATTCTCGGAAAAGAGAGGAGGAAAAATAGACGGGTCGTGTTTGGTATGCCCAACGATAAATGGAAAATGTTTTAGTTTGAACCCAAAACAATAAAAATTTTGTCGTGTCTTAACCGCTGGCGCCAACGTTAAATCGTGTTGCGGTTACGTGTACGGTTCTAGTGGCGATGTGTCGTTACTTTGGTTTGTTAAATATTTGCAATGGAAGAGATGAATTAAATTTTGTTTTGTTTATTGGAATATGTTTTTGACAGGTGAACGACATTTTCATGCGACGTCGATGAACAGCCGAGTGGCCGGCTGGAGATTGGAAGATATTGATGACAACCTAGCGGCCGATTTTGACGGTAGCCTATCGGGCCTGGGAGTTGATCTCAGCGTCGCATCGTACAACATGAGGTCAGTCTTCAAAGTCAACCATTTCTTTTTTTTTTTTTTTCTTTCTTTTCCACTCTACACACACACACCCCCGATCCATTATGAGCTTCATTGGTTAGTTTCGTCGTTTGTTGAAAGAGAGGCTAGGAGAGAATTGATAGTCCGTGCAGATAACTCTTCATTAGACAAAGGCCCTTTGGCTCTATCTAGAAAATGATCTCACCATTTTTTTTTATATTTTCAAAAGAGCAACTGTTTGATATGTACATACGTAGTAGATCTTAACACATCACACGGCAATAAGATACGGTCGATCAAGTGCCACTGAATTCCCCAATTTTTTTTTTTTTTTAATGGTGGGATGGCACGTTTTTCTCTTTTTCTTGGACGATACGTTTGACTAATGAACGCCATAATCACGACGCATTTAGCTTTTGAAAGAAATCGGAACATGTTATGATTCGACACGGCCATATTCGTTGACAAGACGGGGTGGGGAAGGAAGTTGGCTCTTTGTTTTACGAGGAAAAATGAATAACAAATGAAGTCATTGATAGTAAACCGACTGTTAAACCTTTCTCTAGTTGTGAATGTTTTCGAAGGGTTTTCTTCTTTTCACAAGGGGTAGTAGGCGTTGTCGTTTTATTCATTGTGATCCTACTGTGCTTTTTTTCTAGGGGGTGGGGGGTCAGGTTTATACCCACAAAGATGACGCCCTTTAATATTCTTTCGAGTTTTTCTTTCTTTTTCAACTTTAATGAGCCACTAACGAGATGTCGGTTGAGAGAGAAGGGGGGACCACATCATTTGAAACCCAAGCAAGGAGGAACAGAGATCCGAGTCTGATTTGTGCTGCGTTTTCTTGTTGCACACGGACCGCGCATTTCCTTTCCTTCCAATGTTTTGTTTTTGTTTTGATTATTTTCGCTTCCGTAATGAGCCGAATTGAAATGGAGACGGCCAACAGGATAAGTTGCAGCAAGAGCCGAAAAAGGTTTATCATCCAGTCCGTGTCATCTCCTATCTGCATAACAATTTTCGAGTTGTTATTGTCCAGATTCTTGGCATTCGATTTTTGTCCCCCCCTCATTTTCTTGTCTCTCGTAATGAGAAAACCGAAATGTTGGGGCATTTTGTCGCCTTTTTTTTCTTTTTTTTGCAGTCCTCTATTTTCTTTGTTCTTTCGCCAGTTTCGATTCGTTTCCTTGCGCTAATTGAAGCCGAGAACTAATGATACGAAGTTGGAAGCTACAACTTCCTCACGCAGGACGGACCTTTAC